>NC_139989.1:66443150-66803150 GCF_964263955.1 Coregonus lavaretus
AGCCAAGCTGTTAGGCGGGTTGGGCCAGTAAACAAAAGGTTGCTGGTTCGAACCCTAATTGCTCTAAATAAGAGTGTCTGCTAAAATGTAGATGATAAGATACTTCAGTTAAACATCCTGGGAAAACAGTATAAATCCTCCAGATACAAAACATATAAAGATCCATCTGCAATCACTCAGTGATACGGTTTTCAAACATTACAGTTTTTCTCAATTGCTAAAACACTAAACCCTATTGTCTGAACCAAATGCTCAGTTGCCTGAACCCACTGATTGAATCAATCACTCTTTTGGCAAAACCATAAGCACTTTTCACCTGTTTAGACATAACTTGCCAACACATTTTCATTGTGATGCACCCGTGCTGCATAATGGTGAGCACAGGTGACAAAAGTCAAACACAATTAGAGCACAGGTGTCACCACTTGAACACAACAACTCAAAATGTATCACACTTGTGGCTAATGATGTGAGGGAACATATACAGTTAGCCAGTTCAGAGAGCACTGGTTTGTGAGGCCCTACAATGGATAGAAATCTGAGAGGAAGAGTTTGTGTGAGAGGAGGTCGAGGTGGTTGAGGTGGTCAGCGAAGACAAAGAACAGTAATATCTGATGAAATCAGAGCTACTGTGATTGACCATGTTCTTGTCCATGGTATGAGCATGAGGGAGGCTGGACAAAGGGTACAACCAAACATCAGTAGATTCACTGTGTCCACCATAATCCGAAGATTTAGAGAAGAGAACAGGTAATTACCTTTTTTTGACATTATAGTACAGTATGTAAATGTTGACAGCAATTACTGTATGGCATACTATATACTGTACCACAGTATACTGTAAGTAAATATATGTTTCAGTACATCACTGTACCAATGTACTGTAGTATTGTAATGGAGGGTTGGTCTAACTGTTTGTAGGCCTAGTATTCCATGTATATTTTTTGTAACTCCATGTTCTCTTTTTGTAGAATTGAAAGACTGCCACATGGGGGTGGGAGGACAGGTATGTTCTCCCCACACCAAGAGACCCTAATTGTTGATATGGTCCGTGAGAACAATGCCATTAAACTGAGCGAAATTCAGCAGAAGATCATTGAGGACCATTTAAATTTTGAGGGTATCAACAGTGTCAGCCTCTCTACTGTTGATCGTGTCCTCAAGCGCAACAGACTGCGCATGAAACAGTTGATCGCAACTCAGACAGAGTCAAAGAGCAAAGATTCCAGTATGTACAGGTTGGCATATATCCAGATACATTCAATGTTGATTACTCTAAGTAGTGATTTACTGTAGTGGCCTAAATCACTTTTTCCGTATCACTTACAAAACTATATCTATTTCAGAGGGTTTTTCAACTGGATGCAATGGAAAGACCCCATCAATACATCTACATGGATGAAGCTGGGTTTAATCTCACCAAAAGGAGAAGGAGAGGCCGTAATGTGATTGGCCATCGGGCCATTGTTGGTGTTCCTGGGCAGCGTGGTGGCAATGTCACATTATGTGCTGCCATCAGCAATCATGGGGTTGTCCACCATCATGCCAACCTGGGGCCCTACAACAATCACCAGCTCCTCATTTTCCTCAATCACATGCGAGATGCTTTGTTAGGGCAGCAGGATGAGCATCCCATCTATGTTGTTGTTTGGGACAATGTGAGTTTTCACAGAGCCCTCCAGGTTAGAGAGTGGTACAATATGAACCAAGGTTTTATCAATCTTTGCCTTCCACCGTACTCCCCTTTCCTAAACCCCATTGAGGAATTCTTCTCCTCATGGCGGTGGAAGGTATATGAATGCCAACCTTACACCAGGGTAAATCTCCTGCAAGCCATGGGACTTGCCTGTGGTGACATAGGTGTGGAGGCATGCCAAGCCTGGATACGGCATGCCAGGGGTTTTTTCCCCCGTTGCCTGGCCAGACAAAATGTGGCCTGTGATGTGGATGAAGTTCTGTGGCCTGACCCAGTACGGAGACATGATGCTGTGGCTGAGTAATGCACTTATTTGTATATTTTTGTACTTAATTTTTACATGGGCTTACAAGTGGCAAACGCATAAGATTTCTGTTTGTTTTTACAAGTGCTACATGTAAATGCACAAGATTTCTGTTTTGTCTTTTTGTACAAGTGCTAAATGCACAGTTTATATTTTTTTTGCAACATGCATTTAGCCTACAGTGAACAATAAACATTTATTTCTCCAGCTTCATGTCCTGAGCATTGTGTTTTCTATTTTTCTACGTAGTGTTTAGTGACTGTTCAGTAGTGTTTTTAATTTTGATTGACTCGGGGCACGATTTGACAACATAGTTCAGTTTTGAGCACAGATTGAACTGTTTTGAGGTAAAAGTTTGGTTTTGCAAGAAGAGTCTGAGGTTTTGTGAATGTAGCTTGAAAATTGGGTTTTGTGTTCACAGTTAAGAGAAAAGGAGAGCAGCTTTCAAGAAATGTGTCTTAGCAATCGAGAAAAACTGTAATTACTACCCAAATATATCCCCTTTATTCCTCAGGTCATTGCTGCAAATGGGAATATGTTCTCAGTCAACCTATCTGTTAAAAAATATAAATAAATATATAAAAGTGTGAGGAGGGTGAATAAGGACAACTCAGCCCAGTGTTGTATAAGGGTCCTACTAGGGAATGTGGCTATCTGCACTCCCATAACCTCAATTATTCAGTATTAGACCTGTATTGATTTACTGTTTTATCGACTTACTGAGTCGCTGCTCCTGGAACATGGGGACTGAGGGTGGCTGTTGGCATTGTAGTCTACTGCTTTGCTTTCTCTTTGCTCTGTCTTTGTGATGTTTTACAGGGGGAAAGACAGGGAGGAATGGAAGTCTGTAAGAGAAAGAATATGGATCCCTTGGAGGAGATACATGCCTAATTAAGATAGGCCTTTTCAACCATCGGAGTGATAAATGAAGACGACTGAGCCCAGCTAGGGTTAGTTGGAAATAGCACCATATTCCATACAGTGAGGGAAAAAGGTATTTGATCCCCTGCTGATTTTGTACGTTTCCCCACTGACAAAGACATGATCAGTCTATAATTTTAATGGTAGGTTTATTTGAACAGTGAGAGACAGAATAACAACAAAAAAATCAAGAAAAACGCATTTCAAAAATGTTATAAATTGATATGCATTTTAATGAGGGAAATAAGTATTTGACCCCCTCTCAATCAGAAAGATTTCTGGCTCCCAGGTGTATTTTATACAGGTAACGAGCTGAGATTAGGAGCACACTCTTAAAGGGAGTGCTCCTAATCTCAGCTTGTTACCTGTATAAAAGACACCTGTCCACAGAAGCAATCAATCAATCAGATTCCAAACTCTCCACCATGGCCAAGACCAAAGAGCTCTCCAAGGATGTCAGGGACAAGATTGTAGACCTACACAAGGCTGGAATGGGCTACAAGACCATCGCCAAGCAGCTTGGTGAGAAGGTGACAACAGTTGGTGCGATTATTCACAAAATAACTGTCAATCTCCCTCGGCCTGGGGCTCCATGCAAGATCTTACCTTGTGGAGTTGCAATGATCATGAGAATGGTGAGGAATCAGCCCAGAACTACACGGAAGGATCTTGTCAATGATCTCAAGGCAGCTGGGACCATAGTCACAAAGAAAACAATTGGTAACACACTACGCCGTGAAGGACTGAAATCATGCAGCGCCCGCAAGGTCCCCCTGCTCAAGAAAGCACATATACAGGGCCGTCTGAAGTTTTCCAATAAACATCTGAATGATTCAGAGGAGAACTGGGTGAAAGTGTTGTGGTCAGATGAGACCAAAATCGAGCTCTTTGGCATCAACTCAACTCGCCGTGTTTGGAGGAGGAGGAATGCTGCCTATGACCCCAAGAACACCATCCCCACCGTCAAACATGGAGGTGGAAACATTATGCTTTGGGGGTGTTTTTCTGCTAAGGGGACAGGACAACTTCACCGCATCAAAGGGACAATGGACGGGGCCATGTACCGTCAAATCTTGGGTGAGAACCTCCTTCCCTCAGCCAGGACATTGAAAATGGGTCGTGGATGGGTTTTCCAGCATGACAACGACCCAAAACACACGGCCAAGGCAACAAAGGAGTGGCTCAAGAAGAAGCACATTAAGGTCCTGGAGTGGCCTAGCCAGTCTCCAGACCTTAATCCCACATAAAATCTGTGGAGGGAGCTGATGGTTCGAGTTGCCAAATGTCAGCCTCGAAACCTTAATGACTAGGAGAAGATCTGCAAAGAGGAGTGGAACAAAATCCCTCCTGAGATGTGTGCAAACCTGGTGGCCAACTACAAGAAACATCTGACCTCTGTGATTGCCAACAAGGGTTTTGCCACCAAGTACTAAGTCATGTTTTGCAGAGGGGTCAAATACTGATTTCCCTCATTAAAATGCAAATCAATTTCAAACATTTTTTACATGCGTTTTTCTGGATTTTTTTGTTGTTATTCTGTCTCTCCCTGTTCAAATAAACCTACCATTAAAATTATAGACAGATCATGTCTTTGTCAGTGGGCAAAAGTACAAAATCAGCAGGGGATCAAATATTTTTTTCCCTCAATGTATATGGTGCACTACTTTTAGGGCTTTGGTGAAAAGTATTGCACTACATAGGGACTAGGCTGCTAGTTCTGACGCAGCCCTAGCATGTACTAGTGTGGTCTTAGGTTTCCCTAAATACCTTGGGAAGGGGTCAGGGGGTTGGAGGGGGCTCAGTGACATGCCGTTTAGGGGCTGAAGGGTTCCCACGACAATGTCACGTTAAAAAAGGAGTAATAATATTTGTGTTTGTGAATGAAAAACACTGAGGCTGTCAGAGATGTGTATGTAGGCAATGAGACTAATTGCTTGAGGATATGGGTTATTAATGTTTAGGTTCGGGGGAAAGGGTTGGGAGAGGGGGAGGGGGGCTAGGTTCTCAGAGGGGAGGACATTCTGAGTGCATGCCACCCCCTTGCCAATGCTGACCTCAGCAAAACAAAAACTTTGGAAAAAGTAAACAGGCATGCTGGTTGTTTTCTTTACATCTGCTGTGTGAAAGAACAATACATTCACTCAGCAAAAGCCTGCTTTATCATTCTACTTAATAATAATAATAATAATAATATCAACATCAATGATAACACATTTCAATGTTATGATATGTTTTTTTTCAGATGCTCAGCCTGACAGGCAAGGTTGGCCCAAGGAGACAACTACAGTAAGAAAGAACACTTCTACCACCTGTGCTCTTGAGGAGATTTTCTTCTGTTGGGGTGAGGGAGCAAGGAGCAGGCAGGCAAGCGAGGCCCCAGCCCATGGCAGGACGGGGGCTGGGGAGGGCTTGGGAGGGCTGGAGGGAAAGGGCAAGGAGAGGGCTGAAGGGAGAGGGCTAAAAGGGCTTGGCAGTGTGCAGCTGTTTGCAGCTCCACTACGCCTCCTAATCAGCACTAATTGGCAGTTGCGATGACAGGCTTGGGTCTGAGCCGACCACAGAGAGTTTACTGCTGTCTCCTCCACTACAGGAGCACTCGCTGCACTACCCCCTTCCCAGTCCCCAGAGCAAGGTGTGTGTGTGTGTGCTTGTGCTTGTCTGTGAGTGTGTTCCTGTGCTTTCCAGAGTGAAAGATTATGTAGCAATAGGTTGGCATTGTCCCATCATGAATCAAAAGTGGGAATTTCACTGGTTTTGTGTCAACGCAGCATATCAAAAGTATGTATATTAATTACAGTAACATTTCAACAGGATGTCAGTAAGGTCATTCGGATACATTTAATTAATACTGGTCTGAATTATAGGCCTATTCAAAAGTTTTGTAAAAACCTTGAAGTGACATTCCTTATGATCTTTGACACGTAACTTTGGCAGAGCAGACCCCGCTTTGACTCAACTTCAAAAAAACATCCATTCCACATTCTCATTGTTCGTTGTTCCCACAGAACTCATCCTGGAATAGATAAATAAATAAAACAGAAAAGATTTGCTCTGCGGCGCTTCACACAAAGGATCTCAAAAGGCTAAAAGCCATCACACAGTCAGTAAGTAGCATGAATATAAAGCAGCTTGTGGATTACACTCTCAGCCCAATGTGTGTTGGAGAGGAGGGCACACTTCATTCCTCAACACAGAGAGAGAGGTGCTGTATCTACTTCCATAATCCGGCAATGAGGAGTGAAACTGATCGTTTACACATCCGTCCTCCTCTCCTTGGCTTTCACACACACACACGGGCACACTCTCTCTCTCTTTCCTTAGCTCTCTGTACAGGTCTACTGCTCAGCCCTGTCCCCTGGGTACCTACCTCTGGAACTCTGTCTGAATCTTGATCTCAGCGGGAGAGCAACTTTGCAGCTAGACTTAGCAGAGTTCATTTTATGAATATCAAGGTTTAATGAGGTTCTCCATTGAAGCCTTACAGTTCATTTCCTATGCTATTAAGCTGGCATGGGGTAGCGAGCAGGGGTGTATGAAATGAAAGTAGTGAGAGAGGGTGGGAGAGAGAGAAGGGGGATAGATGAGTGGGAGAAAGAGAGGGGGGTGGGAGAGATGAGAGTGAGAGAGAGAGAGAGGGAAAGAGAAAGAGAGAGTAGAGCAATGAGAGAAAGACGGAGAGAGAGAGGACAGAAATAGAGAGAGAGCGAGAGAACGAGAGTAAAGAGATGAGAGGCATCGCACACACTAACTCTCTATACCAGGGTTCTTCAATTCCGGTCCTGGAGGGCCGAAACACCTCTGTTTTTCATCCTCTCCTTCTAATCAGGGGCTAATTCAGACCTGGGACACCAGGTGAGTGCAATTAACTACTAGGTAGAAATAAAAAACAGAAGTGTTTCGGCCCTCCAGGACCGGAATTGAAGAACCCTGCTCTATACCATAGAGGCCTGTCTCTGTGTTGGCCAAACAGTCAACCTGATCCACGCCAGGCCGTGCCAAGACCAGCGGGGACCCAGGCGTGGGCACCCCTCAGCCTACACAGCTGCAAATCCCCCCAGCCGTTCTCTGAATGGATCCCGCTGGAAACTGGGAAACTGGAGTGCGCCACAGGAGCCAAAATGTCAGCTCCCCACAGGACAGCTGATCTGCATAGAAAACAGACCTTGGCAGGCATCGGTGTGCAAGGCGGTGTGTGTGTGTGTGTGTGTATGTGTGTGTGTGTGAGGCAGCCATAACCACGAGGTGCAACACAAAGCCTCCCGAGAGGCCTAATCTCCTTCAGAAGGTGTGTAGGATGCAAGCCTCTACTCTCAGGAAACATCATCAGAGGATTTCTCCATAGTAAAACAAGGCCCTGTCATGTTCTAATAGGTAGTGGACAGATACTGTATGTGTAACACGTCTTGTTAAATAAGTAATATCAGAGTGGAAATACAGAGTGAAAGAAAACCTGGCCCTGGACACACACACAACCTTAAAGGCCAAAGAGGACAAGGCTTCTGGAAAATAAATCTGTTGGCGCCTAGCGGGGTGAATTGTTTTTTCAAATATTGTTTTGTTGAGGGCCAATGTACACTTCTCCTGTGTTTTAGTTTTTAAGTCTTAGTTACTGGTATTTCAAACATACCTAACAAAAAATGAAGACTAAACATTTTGTAATAGTGCAGTCGTAAGGTCAAGTGTAGGCAGTCGGAGAGGAAAGTGTCTGTATTCATAAAGCATTTCAGCGTAGGAGTGCTGATCTAGGATCAGTTTTGCTTTTTAGATTAATGAACAAGATTATATGGAGAGCACTTCTAATCTGAGATGCTAAAGCTGCTCTTGAGGAGGAGGAGGAGGAGGAGGAGGAGGAGGAGGAAAGTCAGGTCTTTGAAGATGGTCTGCATCACATAGTCTAACTGGATCAAATTACAGTAACTTTGAAGGTGATGTCATCATGACCAACACTGGTCTGGATCCTAACCTGAGGGTCCCTGTTTAAACTCAGTGTGTCCACGTGGCACTTTGTGGTCACCTAATGGAGAACGTTAGACAGAACACCCCTAAACGATGGTGTGTGTGTATGTGGGTGTGTGTGCGTGCGTGCGTACATCCCCCTAATGGACAACGTTACCCAGAACACCCCTAAACGAGCCCTGACAGGGCACACCGGAGACACACCTTATTTATGGGCCACATGCACCAGCCTAATGCAGCTCTCTCCTGTTCCTCTCCTATTAGCAGTCTCTCAAACCAATTAACACCAAAGCAGCCATTCAGGATTGATTCACAATGTGTGTTTGCAATTAATGGGAGGAAAGATGGGTACTTATGGCAGGAAGAGCTTTATGACAGTGGAACAGTCACCATACCCAATGGCTAACTAACCCTAATGAATGGGAATTAAGGGAAAATAGGTGAATTTGAGGCAAATATTCATGAGCTAAGATACGTCTGTGAGGGAATGTCAGCAAACAGCTGAAGTCTTCCTTAGAGGATGTGTTAACCTAAGGGAGGATGTAATGTCAAACATCTCCATTAATTGGATCAACGTTGCAAAAAACGCTGAAAATACCTTGGTAACTATCATTCTCATTTTTAAGAAGTGCTTAGTGGTGGCTGTTTACTTTGTGCTGGTCGCCTGTTTGGTGATTAGCTTGTTTTTCAGGTGTAAGGGTCCCATGGGAAAGGGAAAAGTGGCGGCGGTAACTTTTGCTTTGCTCTGATCCACCATCACCCCCGCATCAACCAGATTGTCACCCTGTGAGGCCGGCGCCAGTTGTTTGGCCCGGGTTCTGGTTCTCTGGTTCCTCGCCGGTTCCCACCATCGCCCCCTTCAGCGTAGAGGTGTTTGGCGTGTGCCGCGTCGCTCATTAGTGAAACTATAAAGCCAACCACTGCTGTTATGTAGCTAACCGTTGCAGGGGGAACTTTCGGATTGTTCCGAACAGCACAAGTCTGCTTTCAAGATGAGGTTCTCGATCTCTCGCACGTGTGGAACAAAGGCTAGATGACCGAAAACATTCTACTTTATGGTATTGTTGCATGGTTTTCATTGTGTCATGAAATTCCCAGACAAAGCAATCTCTAAAGTCGTGCCGAAAAGGAACACATGAATTACAGTAGCATTGTAAGAGCCTATAGTGCTTCTGTGGGTCGCTCTGGATGGGAGTCTATTAGATGACTGAATGTGATGTAGATGTTGAGCGGCTTCACTGAAAGTAGATTGTATGTTTTAAATATTCAATAAAAAATTAATAAAAATAAAGAGCCTATAGTGCCCTAACAGGCCACAATCTGTAAACAGTGACCTATGCCATGGACTGACACTGACTGACACTCCTTTAGTAACTATAACAGATGGACTGACAATGTTTAGATCCTTGTGGTCAGAGACCACACCTTATAGATCAGTGCACACACACACGCACACACACACGTCACGCACACGTGTATGCACGCACACACAGACAAACGCATCACTCGACGTGAAGGGCTGTAAGGGGCCGACACACACCTCCGACCTCCCCATGTCTACATAGTGCTTAACTATATGATGTTATGATGAGCAGTATTGATCCAGTAAATAATTGATTTCTGCACAGACTAACTGACTAGCCAACTGGTGAGCCATTTGGGGAGCTCTTATTTAGTATGCATTATTCATATACTTTACCAGTAGTATAGATCCATGCATCCCAGAAGTATCGGTCAACATAGGCAATAAGGAGGAAGAATGGCGCTTAAGGAGATGGCTGCCGTTTTACGGGCTCCTAACCAATTGTGCTATTGTGTGTGTTTTTTTGCGTTATTTGTAACTTATTTTGTACATAAAGATTCTGCCACCATCTCGTATGACCGAAAATAGCTTTAGGACAGCGATTACTCACCTCGTACTGGATGAAGATTTTTTCTTTAACGAGTCGGACACAAAGGATTTTCTTCAGACACCCGACAAGGCCCAAATCCCCGTCATTCGCATGAGAAAGAGACGGAGATATCGGGGACGTAGGTCCGGGTGCCTTGTAAGGATCCGACGGCGAGTGGGTAATCTGCCTCTACCATCAGTCCTATTAGCCAACGTACAATCATTGGACAACAAAATAGACTAACTAAGATCACAGATATCCTACCAACGGGACATTAAAAACTGTAATATCTTATGTTTCACAGAGTCGTGACTGAACGACAACATGGATAACATACAGCTGGCAGGATATATGCTACATTGGCAAGATAGAACAGCTGCCTCCGGAAAGACAAGGGGTGGCGGTCTGTGTATATTTGTAAACAACAGCTGGTGCACAAATCTAATATTAAGGAAGTCTCAAGGTTTTGCTCGCCTGAGGTAGAGTATCTCATGATAAGCTGTAGACCACACTATTTACCAAGAGAGTTTTCATCTATAGTTTTCGTGGCTGTCTATTTACCACCACAAACCGATGCTGGCACTAAGACCGCACTCAACAAACTGTATAAGGCCATAAGCAAACAGGAAAACGCTCATCCAGAGGTGGCGTTCCTAGTGGCCGGGGACTTTAATGCAGGGAAACTTAAATCCGTTTTACCTCATTTCTACCAGCATGTTTAAATGTGCAACCAGAGGAAAATAAATCTAGACCACCTTTACTCCACACACAGAGAATCGTACAAAGCTCTCCCTCGCCCTCCATTTAGAAAATCTGACCATAACTCCTGATTCCTGCTTACAAGCAAAAACTAAAGCAGGAAGCACCAGTGACTCGGTCAATAAAGAAGTGGTCAGATGACGCAGATGCTAAGCTAGAGGACTGTTATGCTAGCACAGACTGGAGTATGTTCCTGGATTCTTTCGATGGCATTGAGGAGTACACCACACCAGTTACTGGCTTCATCAACAAGTGCAACGATGACATCATCCCCACAGTGACCGTACGTACATACCCCAAACAGAAGCCATGGATTACAGGCAACATCTGCACTGAGCTAAAGTGTTGAGCTGCCTCTTTCAAGGAGAGGGACTCTAACCCGGAAAGCTTATAAGAAATCCCGCTATGCCCTCCGACGAACCATCAAACAGGCAAAGAGTCAATACAGAACTAAGATTGAATCGTACTACACCAGCTTTGACGCTCGTCGGATGTGGCAGGGCCTGCAAACTATTACAGACTACAAAGGGAAGCACAGCCAGAAGCTGCCCAGGGACACAAGCCTACCAGATGAGCTAACTTACTTCTATGCTCGCTTCGAGGCAAGCAACACTGAAGCATGCATGAGAGCATCAGCTGTTCCGGACGACTGTGTGATCACACTCTCCGTAACCGATGTGAGTAAGACCTTTAAACAGGTCGACATTCACAAGGTCGCAGGGCCAGACAGATTACCAGGACGTGTACTCCGAGCATGCGCTGACCAACTGGCAAGTGTCTTCACTGACATTTTCAACCTGTCCCTGACTGAGTCTGTAATACCAACATGTTTCAAGCAGACCACCATAGTCCCTGTGCGCAAGAACACCAAGGTAACGTGCCAAAATGACTACCGACCCGTAGCACTCACGTCTGTGGCCATGAACTGCATTGAAAGTCTGGTCATGGCTCACATCAACACCATTATCCCAGAAACACTAGACCCACTCCAATTTGCATACTGCCCCAACAGATCCACAGATGATGCAATCTCTATTGCACTCCACACTGCCCTTTCCCACCTGGACAAAAGGAACACCTACGTGAGAATGCTATTCATTGACTACAGCTCAGCGTTCAACACCATAGTGCCCTCAAAGCTCATCACTAAGCTAAGGACCCTGGGACTAAACACCTCCCTCTGCAATTGGATCCTGGACCTCCTGACGGGCTGCCCCCAGGTGGTAAGGGTAGGTAACAACACATCTACCACACTGATCCTCAACACGGGGGCCCCTCAGGGGTGCGTGCTCAGTCCCCTCCTTTACGCCCTGTTCACCCATGACTGTAGTCCCATGTAGCTCAGTTGGTAGAGCATGGTGTTTGCAACGCTAGGGTTGTGGGTTCGTTTTCCACGGGGGACCAGTATGAAAAAAAAAAATATGTATGCACTCACTAACTGTAATTCGCTCTGGATAAGAGCGTCTGCTAAATGACTAAAATGTAAATGACTGCATGGCCAGGCACGACCCTAACACCATCATTGAGTTTGCCGACTACACAACAGTGATAGGCCTGATCTCAGACAATGATGAGACAGCAGAGACCTGGCCGTGTGGTGCCAGGGTAACAACCTCTCCCTCATCGTGATCAAGACAAAGTAGATAATTGTGGACTACAGGAAAAAGAAGGTGACTGAGCACGCCCCCATTCTCATCGACGTGGCTGTAGTGGAGCAGGTTGAGAGCTTCAAGTTCCTTGTTGTCCACATCCCCAACAAACTATCATGGTCCAAACACACCAAGACAGTCATGAAGAGGACACAACAAAGCCTTTTCCCCCTCAGGAGACTGAAAATATTTGGCATGGGTCCTCAGATCCTCAATAAGTTCTACAGCTGCACCATCGAGAGCATCCTGACTGGTTGCATTACTGCCTGGTATGGCAACTGCTTGGCCTCCGACCGCAAGGCACTACAGAGGGTAGTGCGTACGGCCCAGTATATCACTGGGGACAAGCTTCCTGCCATCCAGGACCTCTATACCAGGCGGTGTCAGAGGAAGGCCCTAAACATTGTCAAAGACTCCAGCCACCCTAGTCATAGATTGTTCTCTCTGCTACCGCACAGCAAGTGGTACTGGAGCGCCAAGTCTAGGTCCAAAAGTCTTCTTAACAGCTTTTACCTCCAAGCCATAAGACTCCTGAACAGCTAATCAAATGGCTACCCGGACTATTTGCATTGTCCAATAAGAGAGAGCAGTGTTTGTTATGTGCTATATTTCTTGGAGATGCATCACACAAATAACATTTACTCACTGTTCTCCCTATAGAGATGGAGTTAAACAATAACCTGACTTTCCTTACAAGGGCTTGGCTTGAGAAACTAACCTAGCCCTGAGAACATTACACAGATAAATGTCACTATAATGTAAAAGATTAGCAGACACCCACACTCTCACTGACCCGCTATGCCTTTCTTTCTGGCTCTGTCCATCTGTGGGAGTTTGAGTTGCAACACACTGTAGTTGGCAAGCTTTAGTCGCCTTGGATGGATCTATTGTGCTTAACATCTTTCCAACAAGAGATGTTTTCAGAAACAAAACCTTGGTGTTGCAGTGGGAATGCTCTTTTACCGTAAATTCACTGATTACATTGGAACAAGAGAAGGGGAGCAACCACAGAAATTAGGTTGTTTGGTATAACGGTTCTCGGATGCTCTATCAGACGATGGAGCTTCCAAAGTAAACAAAGGTCATTGACCGTTTCACAGAGATGGAGGATGAAGGATGCCCTCAATTCTTCTTCTATTTAGACTCCTTCTCTGAGCCATCTCTGGGGATCACTTTATATAAGAGAGAGAGGATAGAGAAAGAGTGAAATATACAGAGAGAGAGAGTGAGACAGAGAAATAAAAGAGAGAGAGTGAGGGAGAGAGAGAGATAGTGAGAGATATATAGAGAGAGAGTGAGAGTGTGAGAGGGGAGATTCAGAGAGAGAGCAGAGAGAGAGTGAAATAGATAGACAGAGAGAGAGTGTGAGAGAGAGAGAGTGAGAGAGAGAGTAGAGAGAGTAAGCGATGGTCATGATGACACTCTACTGAGAAGTCTCCTGAGTGGCGCAGTGGTCTAAGGCACTGCATCGCAGTGCTAACTGTGCTACTAGAGATCCTGGTTCGAATCCAGGCTCTGTCGCAGCCGGCCGCGACCGGGAGACTCATGGGCGGTGCACAATTGGCCCAGCGTCGTCCAGGGTAGGGGAGGGAATGGCCGGCAGGGATGTAGCTCAGTTGATAGAGCATGGCATTTGCAATGCCAGGGTTGTGGGTTTGATTCCCACGGGGGGCCAGTATAAAAAAAAAAAAAATTATTCACTAACTGTAAGTCGCTCTGGATAAGAGCGTCTGCAAAATGTAAATGTAAAAATGTAGAGTAACTGTCACACCCTGGCTCTGGGACTCATTATGTTGAGCCAGGGTGTGTTCATTCTATGTGTGTATTTCTATGTTGGGGGTTCTAGTTTGTTGATTTATATGTTTGCCTGAGTGACTCCCAATCAGAGGCAACGAGTGTCAGCTGTTGGCTGGTTGTCTCTGATTGGGAGCCATATTTAAACTGTCTGTTTTCCCTTTGTGTTTGTGGGTTTTTGTTCCGTGTTCGGTCATTGATACCGTGGACGTCACGAGTCGTTTCTTGTTTTGTATTGTGTTTACACTTTAACTAATTAAAGTATGTTCGTTCATCACGCTGCGCCTTGGTCTCTCCCTGACGATCGTGACAGAAAAACCCACCATGCAACGACCAAGCAGCGTGTCCAGGGGCAGCTCTTGGGCTGGACATGGGAGGAAGCGCCGGGAGAAGAGACGGTGGAGGCGCGCCGTAGAGAGGAGCAGCGGCGCCAAACGGGTCAACGTCGGACAGGCGAGAGGCAACCCCAGAAAATTTTTAGGGGGGGGCACACGGCATGGACGACGGGGCTGACGGAGGCAAAAGAGGGGCGGATTCTGGAGGCCACCATGTTACGGATACACCGCCCTGTACGTCCTGTGCGGATGCCTCACACAGAGTGTGTGAGGGTACGCATTCAGCCAGGACGGGTTGTGGCCGCTCTTCACTCCAGGGCTCCTATCCGTCTCCACAGCCCGGTTCGGCCTGTCCCTGCTCCACGCACCAAGCCTACGGTGTGCGTCGCCAGCCCAGTCCGGCCAGTCCCTGCTCCACGCACCAAGCCTACGGTGTGCGTCGCCAGCCCGGTCCGGCCTGTCCCTGCTCCACGCACCAAGCCTACGGTGTGCTTCGCCAGCCCAGTCCGGCCAGTCCCTGCTCCACGCACCAAGCCTACGGTGTGCGTCGACAGCCCAGCCCGGCCTGTCCCTGCTCTACGCACCAAGCCTACGGTGTGCGTCGCCAGCCCGGTCCGGCCTGTCCCTGCTCCACGCACCAAGCCTACGGTGTGCGTCGCCAGCCCAGTCCGGCCTGTCCCCGCTCCACGCACCAAGTCTACGGTGCGCGTCGCCAGCCCGGCCCGGCCTGTTCCTGCCACTCGCACCAAGTATACGGTGCGCGTCGCCAGCCCGGCCCGGCCTGTTCCTGCCACTCGCACCAAGTATACGGTGCGCGTCGCCAGCCCGGCCCGGCCTGTTCCTGCCACTCGCACCAAGTCTACGGTGCGCATCGTCAGCCCGGCCCGGCCTGTTCCTGCCACTCGCACCAAATCTACGGTGCTCGTCGCCAGCCCGGCCCGGCCTGTTCCTGCCACTCGCACCAAGCCAGGGGTGCGAGTCGTCAGCCTGGTCCGGCCCATTCCTCCTCCACGCACCAAGCCAGGGGTGCGAGTCGTCAGCCTGGTAAGGCCCGTCCCTCCTCCACGCACCAAGCCAGGGGTGCGCGTCGTCAGTCCAGCACAACCCGTGCCTGGGTCACCGGTGCCTGGTAAGGTACCGGTCAACTGCTCCACTATGGAGCTGAAGCTAACCGCTCCTTCTAAGTCCAGTTCGGCTCCAGCCGGCGGGGCCAGACTGGACCAGGGGCGCTATGGGGGGTGTATTGGAGGGTGGTGGTCAAGGCCGGCGCCAGAACCGCCGCCGAGGAGGTATGCCCGCCCAGCCCTCCCCTGTTTTGTTTAGTTGAGGCGCGGTCGCAGTCCGCGCCTTTAGGGGGGGGTACTGTCACACCCTGGCTCTGGGACTCATTATGTTGAGCCAGGGTGTGTTCATTCTATGTGTGTATTTCTATGTTGGGGGTTCTAGTTTGTTGATTTCTATGTTTGCCTGAGTGACTCCCAATCAGAGGCAACGAGTGTCAGCTGTTGGCTGGTTGTCTCTGATTGGGAGCCATATTTAAACTGTCTGTTTTCCCTTTGTGTTTGTGGGTTTTTGTTCCGTGTTCGGTCATTGATACCGTGGACGTCACGAGTCGTTTCTTGTTTTGTATTGTGTTTACACTTTAACTAATTAAAGTATGTTCGTTCATCACGCTGCGCCTTGATCTCTCCCTGACGATCGTGACAGAAAAACCCACCATGCAACGACCAAGCAGCGTGTCCAGGGGCAGCTCTTGGGCTGGACATGGGAGGAAGCGCCGGGAGAAGAGACGGTGGAGGCGCGCCGTAGAGAGGAGCAGCGGCGCCAAACGGGTCAACGTCGGACAGGCGAGAGGCAACCCCAGAAAATTTTTAGGGGGGGGCACACGGCATGGACGACGGGGCTGACGGAGGCAAAAGAGGGGCGGATTCTGGAGGCCACCATGTTACGGATACACCGCCCTGTACGTCCTGTGCGGATGCCTCACACAGAGTGTGTGAGGGTACGCATTCAGCCAGGACGGGTTGTGGCCGCTCTTCACTCCAGGGCTCCTATCCGTCTCCACAGCCCGGTTCGGCCTGTCCCTGCTCCACGCACCAAGCCTACGGTGTGCGTCGCCAGCCCAGTCCGGCCAGTCCCTGCTCCACGCACCAAGCCTACGGTGTGCGTCGCCAGCCCGGTCCGGCCTGTCCCTGCTCCACGCACCAAGCCTACGGTGTGCGTCGCCAGCCCAGTCCGGCCAGTCCCTGCTCCACGCACCAAGCCTACGGTGTGCGTCGACAGCCCAGCCCGGCCTGTCCCTGCTCTACGCACCAAGCCTACGGTGTGCGTCGCCAGCCCGGTCCGGCCTGTCCCTGCTCCACGCACCAAGCCTACGGTGTGCGTCGCCAGCCCAGTCCGGCCTGTCCCCGCTCCACGCACCAAGTCTACGGTGCGCGTCGCCAGCCCGGCCCGGCCTGTTCCTGCCACTCGCACCAAGTATACGGTGCGCGTCGCCAGCCCGGCCCGGCCTGTTCCTGCCACTCGCACCAAGTCTACGGTGCGCATCGTCAGCCCGGCCCGGCCTGTTCCTGCCACTCGCACCAAATCTACGGTGCTCGTCGCCAGCCCGGCCCGGCCTGTTCCTGCCACTCGCACCAAGCCAGGGGTGCGAGTCGTCAGCCTGGTCCGGCCCGTTCCTCCTCCACGCACCAAGCCAGGGGTGCGAGTCGTCAGTCTGGTAAGGCCCGTCCCTCCTCCACGCACCAAGCCAGGGGTGCGCGTCGTCAGTCCAGCACAACCCGTGCCTGGGTCACCGGTGCCTGGTAAGGTACCGGTCAACTGCTCCACTATGGAGCTGAAGCTAACCGCTCCTTCTAAGTCCAGTTCGGCTCCAGCCGGCGGGGCCAGACTGGACCAGGGGCGCTATGGGGGGTGTATTGGAGGGTGGTGGTCAAGGCCGGAGCCAGAACCGCCGCCGAGGAGGTATGCCCGCCCAGCCCTCCCCTGTTTTGTTTAGTTGAGGCGCGGTCGCAGTCCGCGCCTTTAGGGGGGGGTACTGTCACACCCTGGCTCTGGGACTCATTATGTTGAGCCAGGGTGTGTTCATTCTATGTGTGTATTTCTATGTTGGGGGTTCTAGTTTGTTGATTTCTATGTTTGCCTGAGTGACTCCCAATCAGAGGCAACGAGTGTCAGCTGTTGGCTGGTTGTCTCTGATTGGGAGCCATATTTAAACTGTCTGTTTTCCCTTTGTGTTTGTGGGTTTTTGTTCCGTGTTCGGTCATTGATACCGTGGACGTCACGAGTCGTTTCTTGTTTTGTATTGTGTTTACACTTTAACTAATTAAAGTATGTTCGTTCATCACGCTGCGCCTTGGTCTCTCCCTGACGATCGTGACAGTAACTGTCCAAAGTGAAGCAGCCAGCCTGAATGCATCCAGATCGACGTCCTGGAAAAGGAACAGAGAAGGCTATGGGAATGGGCCAATGGGGGGCTAACTTGCAAAGGTCAACTCACTTTGGGTATGTCACCTCCAAGTAACTACATTTCTATGGTCAGCTCTGACCTCTGTACACTCCCTTCAGCTTCCACTGACTCAACTCTAGACTGGCTTCACTTTCTGTCTAGCTGTGTAAAAACATAGTAGAGATGACTTGAACAATGAAGGACCCCTGAAAGCTCACTGAGGCCCTCCTGAGGTCCTAGGACAGAGGTACTATTAAAGAGTTCCAAAATGTGACCTTCAATTATTACTGTGAGGGAGAGCGGGAGTGAAGTTATCCCAAGTGTACAGCAAACCATTAATAATTGGCTTTGAGGAAAAGCCTGAGACTGTGTCAACTTTAATGTTCCTGTTTGAAAAAATCATAAACCTAGCCAAGGCTAGAGTGAATTAAGGTCAGTCTAACACTCACAATTTCTTCACACCTACACCCTATGACTTCATCTTTCATAACCCAGTGTAATTATAGTGATTACTTATTTCTGGCATAGGTCAAACATATTTCTATCTATGCATTTCCTCACACCTACAACCAATGACTTCAACTTTCACAACCCATTTGTGAAAGGTTATGTATTTCTGGCATGTAAAAAAATATTTCCATCACATTAACTCATTTGAAAACACAGAGCCACATTAGCCAAATAAACCTGGGGAGCTCCCCACAGGGCATCCATGCAGTGATGACTGTTAAAGATGCTCTAAAATTATAATACTAGTATTAGCTACTTATTTGACTCCAGACACTTTCAGGGATGAATGAACCCTTCATGACCTCACTCAGCATCTCTTCAATGGGAAGACGTGTGTGTTATCTAGTTCTGATTGGACCAATACCCGAATTCCAGAATTCAAAGAAGCGGAAGAGGATGACATCAATCTCACATCAGTGACACTGCTACACTCTCTCTCTCTCTAGTCTCATGTCTTGTATTTGAGCTACACAAATGGCTACGTGGTTTTAACGGTAGAGCTGTAAGTGTGTGGGTGGTGGGTGGTGGGTGGGGCTATGAAAAATGCAACAACCTGTGAGACACAATGTGGCTTGTTCCCATGCAGACTTGGCTGGGATACTCCCGTGAGTTAGTGAGTTGGTTAATTAAAGACGTACGACTTCCTCCCCTGTCCGAAGGTTAAAAAACAAATAATTGTCACAATATGGCATCTAGTTAATGAACACAAAAGCCATTACCACCTCCCCTTTCTAAAAGTCCAGACTGGCTAAAGCCCCATGCCCCCCATGCCCATTCCACAGTATGCCGTCCATCAGTCGGAGAGACACAGACAGACAGACTGACAGACAAACAAACGAACATGGTCTGTGACAACAAGCATCTGGAACTGTTCCTGATGAGTCCTGCATGACATTTACGATCCAGATCCCTGGTTCTCACTGGTCAACAGGTCAGTCAATTTACTAATGGTGGTCTCAGAATGGTAAGGCCCCGAGTTGTGTTTTAATGGGGGTCTGAGAGTGGCAGGGCCCAGAGTTGTAATTCCCCAGAGAAGCATGGGACTGGGGTATAATTGGGTCCTGATTGGGGTCTGGGTAAATTGATGACGGATTATTACCAATAAATTAGAATTTATGTGGCCATTAGAAGTGGCTGGTTGATCCTGCCATGTAGAGCAGACAGAGAAGGAAACGAGCTCATAGAATTGCATCACAAATGGCACACTATCCCCTACATAGTGCATTAATTTTGACAAGAGCACTATGGGCCCTGTGTCAGAGTTCGGATGTGGATGCAGTGGTGGAGTCAAGCGCAGGACAAGGAGGTTTAATCCAAAATGTCTTTACTAAATAAAGCACAGGGAAACAAAGGCCTCAAAAACAAAGGAGGCGAACGATTACGCACACACGCGTAAACACTAAACATACACGAGACACCGAACGGACAAGCGGACAATTACACACAACTGCAAACAAACCAAAAGGGAAACTTAGAGGTGACATAATCAAAACTCAATACGAAACAGGTGCACACACAAGACTAGACCAAACAACTATCGAAACATCCAGCGGTGGCAGCTAGTACTCCGGGGACGACGAACGCCGAAGCCTGCCCGAGCAAGGAGGAGGAGCAGCCTCGGCAGAATCCGTGACAGTACCCCCCCCTTGACGCGCGGCTCCAGCCGTGCGCCGACCCCGGCCTCGGGGACGACCTGGAGGACGCGGAGCAGGGCGCGTAGGATGACTTCGGTGGAACTCAGTCAGGAGGGATGGATCTAGAATGTCCCTCCTAGGCACCCAGGACCGTTCCTCCGGGACGTACCCCTCCCACTCCACGAGATATTGTAGACCCCCCATCCGACGTCTCGAATCCACGATGGACCGACCTGAGTATGCCGGAGCCCCCTCGATGTCCAGTGGGGGCGGAGGAGTCTCTCTTATCTCACTGTCCTGGAGTGGACCAGCTACCACCGGCCTGAGGAGAGACACATGGAACGAGGGGTTAATGTGGTAATCAATAGGCAGTTGTAACTTATAACAAACCTCGTTCAATCTCCTCAGGACTTTAAATGGCCCCACAAACCGCCGACCCAGCTTCCGGCAGGGCAGGCGAAGGGGCAGGTTTCGAGTCGAGGGCCAGACTCGATCTCCGGGTGCGTACACCGGACCTTCACTGCGGTGGAGATCGGCGCTCGCCTTCTGTCGACGGATGGCCCGCTGCAGATGGACGTGTGCAGCGTTCCACGTCTCCTCCGAGCGCCGAAACCACTCATCCACCGCAGGAGCCTCGATCTGGCTCTGATGCCATGGTGCCAGAACCGGCTGATACCCCAACACACACTGAAAAGGGGTTAGGTTAGTAGAGGAGTGGCGAAGCGAGTTCTGGGCCATCTCTGCCCAGGGGATATACCCCGACCACTCCTCCTGCCGGTCCTGGCAATAGGATCTCAGAAACCTACCCACATCCTGGTTCACTCTTTCCACCTGCCCATTACTCTCTGGGTGGTAACCCGTGGTAAGGCTCACGGAGACCCCCATGCGTTCCATGAACGCCCTCCAGACTCTAGAGGTGAACTGGGGACCCCGGTCAGACACTATATCCTCGGGCACCCCGTAGTGCTGGAAGACGTGGGTAAACAATGCCTCAGCGGTCTGTAGGGCAGTAGGGAGGCCCGGCATTGGAATGAGACGACAGGCCTTAGAGAACTGATCCACAATGACCAGAATAGTGGTATTCCCCTGAGAGGGGGGAAGGTCCGTGATAAAGTCCACCGAGAGGTGAGACCACGGCCGTTGTGGAACGGGCAGGGGTTGTAACTTCCCCCTGGGCAGGTGTCTAGGCGCCTTACACTGGGCGCACACCGAGCAGGAGGAGACATAAACCCTCACATCCTTAGCTAAAGTTGGCCACCAGTACTTAGCGCTAAGGCAGTGCACTGTCCGGCCAATACCTGGATGTCCAGAGGAGGGTGACGTATGAG
Source organism: Coregonus lavaretus (assembly GCF_964263955.1). Lineage (NCBI taxonomy): Eukaryota > Metazoa > Chordata > Actinopteri > Salmoniformes > Salmonidae > Coregonus > Coregonus lavaretus. Next base: position 66,464,377 of record NC_139989.1, read on the forward strand.
CCCAATAAATAAGACGATCACGGACCTCGAGCGGCACGTACGTCCGACCCATTGGACACTCTGGGGGAGTAGGGTCGGTACGTAACGCCCGCTCAATATCCGCATCGACCTCCCACACCACCGGTGCCACCAGACAAGATTCTGGCAGTATGGGAGTGGGCTCAATGGACCTCTCCTCTGTGTCATACCGCCGGGACAGGGCGTCTGCCTTACCGTTCTGGGACCCTGGGATGTACGTTATCTTAAACACGAACCGGGTCAGAAACATGTTCCACCTAGCCTGACGAGGGTTCAATCTCCTGGCTGCCCGGATGTACTCCAGGTTACGGTGGTCAGTCAGAATGTGAAAAGGGTGTTGAGCCCCCTCAAGCCAATGCCTCCACACCTTTAGGGCTTGAACTACGGCTAGCAGCTCCCTGTCCCCTACGTCATAATTTCGCTCCGCCGGACTGAGCTTCTTAGAATAGAAAGCACAGGGGCGGAGTTTAGGTGGCGTGCCTGACCGTTGCGATAGCACTGCCCCAATACCGGCCTCTGACGCGTCCACCTCTACCTGGAACGGTAAAGCGGGGTCCGGGTGCGCCAGCACCGGAGCCGAAGTGAACAGGTCCTTCAGTTTACCAAATGCCCTGTCCGCCTCTGCCGACCACTGCAAACGCACCGGGCCCCCCTTCAGTAGAGATATAATGGGAGCTGCCACCTGTCCAAAACCCCGGATAAACCTCCGGTAGTAATTGGCAAAACCCAAAAACTGCTACACCTCTTTAACAGTGGTTGGGGTTTGCCAATTACGCACGGCTGACACACGGTCAACCTCCATCTTTACCCCTGACGCGGACAACCGATGACCCAAGAAGGAGATGGACTCCTGGAAAAACAGACATTTCTCTGCCTTGACATACAAGTCATGCTCCAACAGCCTACCCAATACTCGGCGCACCAGTGCCACATGCTCGGCCCGTGTAGCAGAATACACTAGGATGTCGTCAATGTACACTACTACACCCTGCCCATGCATGTCCCGGAAGATCTCGTCCACAAAGGGTTGAAAGACCGAAGGAGCATTCATTAACCCGTATGGCATGACGAGATACTCATAATGACCCGAGGTGGTACTAAATGCTGTCTTCCAATCATCTCCCTCCCTAATGCGCACCAAGTTGTAGGCGCTCCTGAGATCCAGTTTTGTGAAGAAACGCGCTCCGCGTAATGATTCAGTCATACTCGCAATCAGTGGAAGAGGGTAACTGTATTTGACAGTGATCTGATTGAGACTACGGTAATCAATACACGGGCGCCACCCTCCATCTCTCTTCTTCACAAAAAAGAAACTAGAGGACGCAGGGGAAGTGGAGGGCCGTATGTATCCCTGTCTCAGGGACTCGGCTATGTCTCCATAGCCGCCGTCTCCTCTTGAGACAGAGGATACACATGGCTCCGCGGGAGTGCTGCCCCTGTCTGGAGGTCTATCGCACAATCTCCCTGTCTATGAGGTGGCAGCCACGTCGCCCTAGTCTTGCTGAACACGAGTGCCAAATCTTCATACTCAGGGGGAATGTGCATTGCGGGCACTTGGTTCGGACTCTCCACTGTGGTCGCCCCTACGGAAACACCTAGACATCGCCCAACGCACTGGGCAGACCACTCCTTGAGAGCCCTCTGTTGCCACGAAATGGTGGGATCATGGGCGACTAACCAAGGAAGCCTCAACACCACGGGATACGCAGGAGAGTCGATCAGATATAACTGAATGGTCTCCTCATGACCCCCCTGCGTCTTCATCTTAAGTGGTGCTGTGACCTCTCTAATCAACCCAGATCCCAACGGACGACTATCTAGGGCATGGACAGGAAAGGGAGCATCAACGGGCAGGAGGGGAATCCCTAACTTAACACAAAATTTCCGATCTATAAAATTCCCAGCTGCGCCTGAATCGACTAGCGCCTTATGCTGGGAATGAGATGCAACCTGGGGAAACATTACAGGTATACATAAGTGAACAACAGAGAGCTCTGGGTAAGTGGGGCGCCTACTCACCTGGAATGGCTCCCCAGCGCGTGACCTGTCGCCCCGACTCCCTGGAGACCCTCCCCAGCACCGAGCCGCAGTGTGTCCTCTATGACCACAGTTGGTGCAGGGGACGCCCTCTCTCGGGCTCTCTCTCCTCCTCCCTCTAGCGCCAGCACCTCCGAGCTCCATAGGGATCGGCTCGGAGGCGCTGGAGGATGGAATGGACGGCCCCAACTCGGGACGTACGCGGGTGGCCAGCAGGGTATCTAGACGGATGGACATGTCCACCAACTGGTTGAAGGATAGATTGGTGTCCCTGCAGGCCAGCTCTCGACGAACGTCCTCACGCAGGCTACACCGATAGTGGTCGATGAGGGCCCTCTCATTCCACCCCGCATCCGCCGCTGGAGTCCGGAAATCCAGGGCGAACTCCTGTGCACTCCTCTTCCCCTGTCGGAGGTGGAACAGACGCTCCCCCGCCGCTTTACCCTCAGGTGGATGATCGAAAACTGCCCTGAAGCGGCGGGAGAACTCCGCGTAGGTGATGGTGGCGGCGTCTATTCCCCTCCATTCGGCGTTGGCCCACTCCAACGCCTTGCCGGAGAGACAGGAGATGAGGGCGGAAACGCTCTCGTATCCCGAGGGCGCCGGGTGTATGGTAACCAGGTAGAGTTCTACCTGCAGGAGGAACCCCTGGCACCCGGCTGCGGTGCCATCATACGCCCTCGGGAGCGAGAGCCAAATCCCACTGGATTCCGGTGCTGGTATGGGAGGACTGGCCGATGGTGGTGGTACGGTAGGAGGAGGTGTGGGCACTCCTCCTCTCTCCCATCGGTGCAGGGTTTTCATCAACTCTTGCATAGCTGACCCGAGTTGCTGGATCCTGGCGTCTGTTACGTATTGTGATGGTCACTCCAATACCTTGACTTTATTGTCCTTAAGCTATTTTGCCACAACTTTGGAAGTATGCTTGGGGTCATTGTCCATTTGGAAGAGCCATTTGCGACCAAGCTTTAACTTCCTGACTGATGTCTTGAGATGTTGCTTCAATATATCCACATAATTTTCCTTCTTCATGATGCCATCTATTTTGTGAAGTGCACCAGTCCCACCTGTAGCAAAGCACCCCCACAGCATGATGCTGCTACCCCCGTGCTTCACGGTTGGGACGGGGTTCTTCTGCTTGCAAGTACCCCCTTTTTCCTCAAAACATAACCATGGTCATTATAGCCAAACAGTTCTATTTTTGTTTCATCAGACCAGAGGACATTTCTCCAAAATGTACGATCTTTGTCCCCATGTGCAGTTGCAAACAGTAGTCTGGCTTTTTTATGGCAGTTTTGGAGCAGTTGCTTCTTCCTTGCTGAGCGGCCTTTCAGGTTATGTCGATATAGGACTCGTTTTACTGTGGATATAGATACTTTTGTACATGTTTCCTCCAGCATCTTCACAAGGTCCTTTCTGTTGTTCTGGGATTGATTTGCACTTTTCGCACCAAAGTACGTTCATCTCTAGGAGACAGAACGCGTCTCCTTCCTGAGCGGTATGACGGCTGCGTGGTCCCATGGTGTTTATACTTGCGTACTATTGTTTGTACAGATGAACGTGGTACCTTCAGGCGTTTGGAAATTGCTCCCAAGGATGAACCAGACTTGTGGAGGTCTACAATTTGTTTTCTGAGGTCTTGGCTGATTTCTTTTGATTTTCCCATGATGTCAAGCAAAGAGGCACTGTGTTTGAAGGTAGGCCTTGAAATACATCCACAGGTACACCTCCAATTGACTCAATTGATGTCAATTAGCCTAGCAGAAGCTTCTAAAGCCATGACATCATTTCTGGAATTTTCCAAGCTATTTAAAGGCACAGTCAACTTAGTGTATGTCAACTTCTGACCCACTGGAATTGTGATACAGTGAATTATAAGTGAAATAATCTGTCTGTAAACAATTATTATTATTATTATTTGTGTCATGCACAAAGTAGATGTCCTAACCGATTTGCCAAAACTATAGTTTGTTAACAAGAAATTTGTGGAGTGGTTGAAAAATGAGTTTCAATGACTCCAACCTAAGTGTATGTAAACTTCCGACTTCAACTGTAGCTCAAGCTGCATAGCTTTACGCACAAATTAGTGCCGATGCTATCCAGGCCATGCAGGCTTCTAGCTGGTCTGCCAACACGCATATTTTGGGCCTTTTTACCCGCAACTATGAGGTGCCATTTTAGGGAGGATTTGACAACTATAGAGTGATCTGGAAACTGTGGTTTTGATCAAATAAGTATTTTAGGACTCTTGCAAGTCTATTGGAAGAGTAAACTGGTGTGAAATATATATGAAATATTGGGGAAACGACTCTGTCAACCAATATGCTTCAATCTAGGGAATATTTCTCAGATATTAAACGCCTTTGATTCCATTATACCCCTGAGGTATGGAAATATCTGGAAATCTCTGGAAAATTCAAGTGTTTGGTGCGGAGCTTTGTAGAACGGTAATATCACTCATATTGATCTGTGCGAAATGGGATTTGGAGGCAGACAAACAGACATTCTCAAATATTTGCACATGAAGGGCAGCTGGTATTAGTTGTGTGATATTGAGGGAGCATCTCCAGGCCTACGTAATATAGGAAACGTTTTAATAAAGCTTTCTCTTCGATCTCCCCAGCTGTACCAATTCATCTCTATTGGTCGATTGGTTCTGCCTCTTTTGATCATCTCATTGAAGAAGTAGGGTCACGCCACCTTTGTTTGGTGGCAAACAAAGGTGCTCAAAAACAGAGTATAAGTGTTTACAGAAAGCTGTATTTCCAATTTCCTGTCACAGACAGCACAATATGGGTCCAACCCAGCATCTTTATTTTCTTTATTGTCTTTATTCTCTCTCTCTCTCTCTCTCTCTCTCTCTCTCTCTCTCTCTCTCTCTCTCTCTCTCTCTCTCTCTCTCTCTCTCTCTCTCTCTCTCTCTCTCTCACACTTCAATTTAAGGGCTTTATTGGCATGGGAAACGTATGTTAACATTGCCAAATAAAGTGAAGTAGATAGTAAACAAAAGTGAAATAAACAATAAATATTAACAGTAAACATTACACTCAGAAGTTCCAAAACAATAAAGACATTTCAAATGTCATATTATGTATATATACAGTGTTGTAACAATGTGCAAATAGTTAAAGCACAAATGAAATAAATAAACATAAATATGGGTTGTATTTACAATGGTGTTTGTTCTTCACTGGTTGCCCTTTTCTTGTGGCAACAGGTCACAAATATTGCTGCTGTGATGGCACACTGTGGTATTTCACCCAGTAGATAAGGGAATTTATCAAAATTGGTTTGTTATCGAATTCTTTGTGGATCTGTATAATCTGAGGGAAATATGTGTCTCTAATATGGTCACACATTTGGCAGGAGGTTAGGAAGTGCAGCTCAGTTTCCACCTCATTTTGTGGGCAGTGTGCACATAGCCTGTCTTCTCTTGAGAGCCAGGTCTGCCTACAGCGGCCTTTCTCAATAGCAAGGCTATGCTCACTGAGTCTGTACATAGTCAAAGCTTTCCTTAAGTTTGGGTCAGTCACAGTGGTCAGGTATTCTGCCACTGTGTACTCTCTGTTTAGGGCCAAATAGCATTCTAGTTTGCTCAGTTTTTTTGTTAATTCTTTCCAATGTGTCAAGTAATTCTCTTTTTGTTTTCTCATGATTTGGTTGGGTCTAGTTGTGTTGTTGTTGTTGTTGTCCTCTCTCTCACACACACACACATTTGGGGGTAGGGGAAATGGGGGGCAGTTCTTAATTGAATTTGTTGCTTTACACACACACACACACACCCTTTATATTCCCTCTATGTCTCTCGCTGGCACCAACAGTGCTGTCTGTGTTATTTCTCTCTACGATGGCGGTCTCTGTAGTGAACCCATTAGGCACTGGTGCGGTGCAGCGGAAAGCGCTCTCAATATGACACAAACAGCAGGAAGGACCAGCCTATTAAACACACTTCAACAGCTGTGCACCAGTCTCTGGAAGCAACAACACACACACACATATGCACAGACACAGACACATACCATGCAAGCACGCAGGCACACACACACAGACACACAATGGGCTTCAATAGACCCACTGAAGGGTCATTTGGAAGAAGAGAGGAGGAAAGGAGGGGAAGAAAGAAGACAGAATCCAACAGTTAATGAGGGAAAGAAGAGGGAGAGAAGAGGGAGAACGTGAGTGTGAAAGATAACGAGAAAGAGAAGAAGAAAGCTACACTAGCTCCATAATGGGGAGTTCGGGTTGCCAATAATGTAAAGGCATAGCAAATAGAGTAGGCAACCCCAAACTACACTCTATCTCTTGTCAAACAGAAGGAATCAAAATATTAATAAGATATAGATCTGAGGAAACCATTGGATTCGTCTATTTCTTCTGCATCCATTGTAACCAAGTACATTAGTAGGTGTGCTTAAGGGGGGGCTGAGCTAGAGCGGTGTTTCTGAGGCAAGGGCGGATCCCGAAGGGGCCCGGGGCCGGGTCTTTTTAGAAAAACGTCTGTAAAGTCTGAATGGTTTGAGCTACAAACTATTAAGCTATCTACAGTGAGGGAAAAAAAGTATTTGATCCCCTGCTGATTTTGTATGTTTGCCCACTGACAAAGAAATCATCAGTCTATATTTTTAATGGTAGGTTTATTTGAACAGTGAGAGACAGAATAACAACAAAAAAATCCAGAAAAACGCATGTCAAAAATGTTATAAATTGATTTGCATTTTAATGAGGGAAATAAGTATTTGACCCCTCTGCAAAACATGACTTAGTACTTGGTGGCAAAACCCTTGTTGGCAATCACAGAGGTCAGACGTTTCTTGTAGTTGGCCACCAGGTTTGCACACATCTCAGGAGGGATTTTGTTCCACTGTTCTTTGCAGATCTTCTCCAAGTCATTAAGGTTTCGAGGCAGACGTTTGGCAACTCGAACCTTCAGCTCCCTCCACAGATTTTCTATGGGATTAAGGTCTGGAGACTGGCTAGGCCACTCCAGGACCTTAATGTGCTTCTTCTTGACCCACACCTTTGTTGCCTTGGCCGTGTGTTTTGGGTCATTGTCATGCTGGAATACCCATCCACGACCCATTTTCAATGCCCTGGCTGAGGGAAGGAGGTTCTCACCCAAGATTTGACGGGTCATGGCCCCGTTCATCGTCCCTTTGATGCGGTGAAGTTGTCCTGTCCCCTTAGCAGAAAAATACCCCCAAAGCATAATGTTTCCACCTCCATGTTTGACGGTGGGTATGGTGTTCTTGGGGTCATAGGCAGCATCCTCCTCCTCCAAACACGGCGAGTTGAGTTGATGCCAAAGAGCTCGATTTTGGTCTCATCTGACCACAACACTTTCACCCAGTTCTCTCTGAATCATTCAGATGTTCATTGGCAATCTTGAGACGGCCCTGTATATGTGCTTTCTTGAGCAGGTGGACCTTGCGTGTGTTACCAATTGTTTTCTTGGTGACTATGGTCACAGCTGCCTTGAGATCATTGACAAGATCCTCCCGTGTAGTTCTGGGCTAATTCCTCACCGTTCTCATGATCATTGCAACTCCACAAGGTGAGTTCTTGCATGGAGCCCCAGGCCGAGGGATATATTTTGTGTTTCTTCCATTTGCGAATAATCGCACCAGCTGTTGTCACCTTCTCACCAAGCTGCTTGCCGATGGTCTTGTAGCCCATTCCAGCCTTGTGTAGGTCTACAATCTTGTCCCTGACATCCTTGGAGAGCACTTTGGTCTTGGCCATGGTGGAGAGTTTGGAATCTGATTGATTGATTGCTTCTGTGGACAGGTGTCTTTTATACAGGTAACAAGCTGATATTAGGAGCACTCCCTTTAAGAGTGTGCTCCTAATCTCAGCTCGTTACCTGTATAAAAGACACCTGGGAGCCAGAAATCTTTCTGATTGAGAGGGGTCAAATACTTATTTCCCTCATTAAAATGCAAATCAATTTATAACATTTTTGACATGCGTTTTTCTGCATTTTTTGGTTGTTATTCTGTCTCTCACTGTTCAAATAAACCTACCATTAAAATTATAGACTGATCATTTCTTTGTCAGTGGGCAAACGTACAAAATCAGCAGGGGATCAAATACTTTTTTTCCTCACTGTATGAAAAGCTGAGATTCTCAAAAACATGCATATGTAACATATTTTGATCTATGACGCCCACAAGCTACACAAGAGCATTAGAAGGTAAGCGGTTCTTCTACATAGAAGATCATAGGATATCCAAGGACATACTGTCTATAATACGGTAATAAGCTCGCATAGTTGCCGTTACAAACTCCAAACTCCACACAGTTGTCACTGACTAGTTGGATATTCATTTCCTACTGAGCAAAACATTCCTGTAGTTACAGCATTCATAAAAATCTTTTGGAAGACCTTATTTGTTTTATTGACATTTGTCAATAAACCTCATGAATGCAACTGTTTATGTCAAATTGTTTTGTGTTCTACTTGTAGTCCTGGTTGTCCTCAAAATAAAATGGCAACATACTTCATTGTGAGGCTAAATATAAGGGCTGGACACGCAGATAAATGAAAATAAGATAAGTGAAAAGCAGATTTTTGCTGGGGTCTCGGGAATGATAGGGTTAAGCTCTTAGGGCTGTGAAAGTGCTGCTAGCTCACTGCTAATGTGCTCATTCATTCATTCTGAGCCAAAGCTAACAGTCTGTGTGAGGTCCAGTTACCATACTGTACACACTGACAGACTACACCACTGACAGACTACATCACTTTGGCAGCCAGCATAATGTGTAGTAGAACTTGGAAAATGTCCTGTTATGCAAAGACAGATAGCTATCTAACTAGCAAATCAAATACAATTAGGTCCATAAACCAAATCCCACAGATCCTGGCAGGACAGACACATTGCATGATTGATTGGCTCCCAATTCCATACTCATTAGTCATGCAAATTAACTAAATTATTAATTCAGTTGTGTGCAATAATTGTTGGCTGTAATATCAAAATGAGCATATGTAAATGTATGTAAAAATAGCTTAAAGAATAAGTATGACTAGTGTGGGCCTCTGTTAATTCCTCTACCTACCACATTCCCTTAAGACAGACTACTCCTCTCCATCAAGCGCATGTGTGTCAAATCTAGCATGGTGGTTTATTGTTGGCCTGCCTTCCATCAAATAAGGCAGACATCTTCTTCAGAACCCCAAGCCTCCTAAAGGAGCAAGGCCACATATGGCATACACATACCGCTATGAGATCCATCTAACAGGACGACCCACTGTTCAATGGAAACATTTACACTCTGCTTTGCTTGGCTAGGACACAGGGGAAGAACACACAAACTGGAGGTTGAGGTTGAGTTGTAGCAGCAGAGAGAGAAGGGACCTTCTGTAAGCCTAGTGTGTGTCTCAAATGGCACCCTATCCTCAATATAGTGCACCACTTTTGACAATGGCCCAGATTCACTAATTTTGACCATTTGGGACAGAACCCTAGTCACCCCTTAGCCATTTTAGCAGATTGTTCCAAATCGGAATGGGATTTAAACTTCCCCAAATTCAACCAACAGGCCATTCCCCCATGAGATCACTCTTCATGAAATCAAATTAAAATGGTGGATCTCATCTGGGCTGAATGGCTGGGGGTTGACATGCTCATTAATCAACACTGTCTGTCTCTGACCATCAACAGTCCAGACTTAGACAGACGGCTCTTTATCAACAACATCCCACTATAATAAAAACAGACTCCACCAGGAGAAATGAATGGAATCATATTGGCATGGAGCACGGACGTGTGTTTGTTGTCTGTGTCAGAGGAGGCTGGTGGGAGGAGCTATAGGAGGACGGCGTCACACCCTGATCTGTTTCACGTCTTTGTGCTAGTCTCCACCCCCCATCCAGGTGTCGCCCATCTTCCCCATTATACCCTGTGTATTTATACCTGTGTTCTCTGTTTGTCTGTTGCCAGTTCGTCTCGTCTCCTGTTTTTCCAGTCCCTGCTTTCTAGTCCTCCCGGTTCCGACCATTTCTCCTGAGTTCTGATAGATGGGCTCATTTTAATGGCCGGAATTGAATAAATTGAATAAATGTGGTTTCATTATGTTTGATGTGTTTGATACCATTCCATTTATTCCATTCCAGCCATTACAATGAGCCCGTCCTTCTATAGCTCCTCCCACCAGCCTCCTCTGGTTTGTGTGTGTTTGTATGTGCCAACTGAAAATAACTACTGTATAGTGTTTGGCTGAGGGAAAGGGTTCAATATCAAGTGTTTTTCTTTCTTTTTGAAGTGAATAGAGAATGCGTTGGTGTGTATCATTATGTGTGTGAACTTGATCTGGAGGTGTGTGTTGTGTGTGATTAAGAAATGTCACAGACATGTTAGCTGTAGCATTGCTAGGCTTTTTGTGTTGCTCAGAGAACCACAGATGGTTAGAACACACGGATGAAAGAGTCTTCTGTGACAAAAGAGCATGAAATGGACAAGTGGAACACCTACGTGAGAATGCTATTAATTGACTACAGCTCAGCATTCAACACCATAGTGCCCTCAAAGCTCATCACTAAGCTAAGGATCCTGGGACTAAGCACCTCCCTCTGCAACTGGATCCTGGACTTCCTGATGGGCCGCCCCCAGGTGGTAAGGGTAGGTAACAACACATATGCCACACTGATCCTCAATACGGGGGCCCCTCAGGGGTGCGTGCTCAGTCCCCTCCTGTACTCCCTGTTCACCCATGGCCAGGCACGACTCCAACACCATCATTAAGTTTGCCGACGACACAACAGTGGTAGGCCTGATCACCGACAACGAGGAGGTCAGAGACCTGGCCGTGTGGTGCCAGGATAACAACCTCTCCCTCAACGTGACCAAGACAAAAGAGATGATTGTGGACTACAGGAAAAAAATGAGGACTGAGTACGCCCCCATTCTCATCGACGGGGCTGTAGTGGAACAGGTTGAGAGCTTCAAGTTCCTTGGTGTCCACATCACCAATGAACTATCATGGTCCAAACACACCAAGACAGTTGTGAAGAGGGCACGACAAAGCCTATTCCCCCTCAGGAGACTGAAAAGATTTGGCATGGGTCTTCAGATCCTCAAAAAATTATACAGCTGCACCATCGAGAGCATCCTGACTGGTTGCATCACCGCCTGGTATGGCAATTGCTCGGCCTCCGACCGCAAGGCACTACAGAGGGTAGTGCGTACAGCCCAGTACATCACTGGGGCCAAGCTTCCTGCCATCCAGGACCTCTATACCAGGCGGTGTCAGAGGAAGGCCCTCAAAATTGTCAAAGACTCCAGCCACCCTAGTCATAGACTGTTCTCTCTGCTACCGCATGGCAAGCGGTACCGAAGTGCCAAGTCTAGGTCCAAAAGACTTCTCAACAGCTTCTACCCCCAAGCCATAAGACTCCTGAACAGCTAATCATGGCTACCCGGACTATTTGCACTGCCCCCCCACCCCATCTTTTTACGCTGCTGCTACTCTGTTAATTATTTATGCATAGTCACTTTAATTCTACCCACATGTACATATTACTTCAACTACCTCAACTAGCCGGTGCCCCCGCAAATTGACTCTGCACCGGTACCCCCCTGTATATATAGCCTCCCTACTGTTATTTTATTTTACTTCTGCTTTTTTTTTCTCTGAACACTTTTTTGTTGTTGTTTTATTTTACTTTTTTATAAAAAAAATAAATGCACTGTTGGTTAAGGGCTGTAAGTAAGCATTTCACTGTAATGTCGGCACCTGTTGTATTCGGCGCATGTGGCCAATACAATTTGATTTGATTTGATTACTTACCTGCATGATCAGAGCAGCAAGGGCAGACACCGGGCAGCCACAGCAAGGGAGCAGAAGAAAGATAAAGAAAAAGAGAGAAAAACAGAAGTTAATATTCACTGGCAATTACCATGGCTGTCAGAACATAAATGCATACATCTAGAACATGGATGGGCAACTGGCAGCCCCCTTTTGTTGTAGGCTAGTGGCCAATCCTCAAAAAGGGCGTTAGTTTTTGAGATACCCCTACCTGAGGTAGAACAAAACAACCACGTTTTTTTTTACATCTATTATGTCTCCAATTTATGAAATGGATGGTTGTATAAATATATTTCACTGCAAAAGTGGTTAAATTGACAGATATTGTGACCCAACCCCTGAACTAAAAAAGTGCAGAATAATTACTGTCTGGAGGGGGGATGGGCCACATAAGCTCATGTAACCCAATATTGCAAGCTCTGATATTGCTAAAATGTGAAATACAAGTAGTCGGTTGTCTGCCCTACATACACAAACAAACAGCATTAAGATATCTTAATGCATCTTGAAAATATAGACATGTAAACACAGAGATACAATAGGTGGAAATATCAACTATGAATATTTATGATGAATGTAAGCTTAACTTTTTGGTAATAGACAACTTTCCAAGTCAACTGTGCTCTCATTCAGTGCTGTTTGGTGCTGTCTAACAGAAATACAAACACTTACATGTTTTTAGGATGTTGTGGATATTGTAATCTAATCGGTTCTAAGGAAAACGAGATGGCTCAGACACTGAAATCGGTCATTTTTTTCAGTCAAAAGTTCCTCTGTGGATTTTATTTGTTCAGCCCCTACTCTTGTAATTACGTTACCGTTACCACCCCCCACACCTGTATATATAAATATTTTATGAGAGACGTCTTTCAGATTTGTGTACTGATATTATGACCTGTAATCAATACTATTTTTGTGCAATTCAACTATGTTGGGAATCCAATATGACTACCATAATTAACACATTTGTCTGGATATAGAAAAGGCAGCAGACTGCTTGGCATGGCAACACCAAGTATTCCAAGTCACAAGCCTCTTTGAGGATCAATGAGGCAACTCAGAGGCTCAAACAAAAGAAAAGAGAATCCAACCCTGGACTCTGATACCCTCTCCCTAGCGCTACAACTTGACCCCACTGTGGTATAACTTGTGCCTCCGGGATTGGGCTCTTTTAAGTTACCTCTTTATCATTTAGAAGTGAGCTTTGATTTATGGCTAGTCCAAAGCGGCTGCCTGAATCCAACATGACCTTCTGCTGGCTCACTGCATGATGCACATTGGGATGTCCCGGTGTATGCACCCAAGAGGGAAAGAGGTTGGGCCATCCTATAAATGTTTTAGTGAAATATAATATACAAAATTTAGCAGACACTTTATCCAAAGCCACTTAAAGTCATGCTTTAATACATTTTAACGTACGGGTGGTCCCGGGAATCGAACTTAATATCCTGGCGTTGCAATGCTCTACCAAGATGCATGACACGGTTATAAATGCTTTGTGAAGCCTCAATTTAATATGATTTATAAGGCCTTTATTAAGCGGTGCTAATGCTACCCTTTATAAAGCACAGGTTTATGTCATATTTGACATAGTGGGTTAGGTCACGTTTGACATTGGTGGTTATGTCACACAGTTATGCCACATTTATGATCCCTTTATAAAGCATGACATACAGTTATAGATGATTTGTAACACATTTATGTAGTGTTTATGAAGGCTTTATGAAGCCTTTATAAGCTGCACGTCATTTAAAGCGGGACCGAGATAACACTACAGTTTAAAAAACGTAGCTAGCTAGCATTGATTTCTTTTTGCAGAGACATATTTTTTGGGAGCATCTGATGACGTAACGTGGTGAGTGATGAACATGAATTTCTCCTGTTTGATATGCAATGCGATCTCCTCGTAATTAACAGTCAGTGTTGACGAGTGTCCTGATAAGAAGGCAAACTTTTCTAGCTATGCCAGGCAAAATAGGGCATTATCAGCTCATTGTTATGGATGTATCCAAGTGAATGTAAATAGAAAACAGCTACTTTGCTATTGTTCTGGCTGCAGAGGTCGTGACTGTGTTAGCTTAGTATTGTTTTCTTTGGTAACTGTGGTATAAGCGGGATAAACAGCTTAGACAAATGCAACGGAATAAACTGTGTAGCCATAGCTAGTTGGCTAGCTAGCAGCAAGCAAGGGATAAGAACTGAGCATGGCAGTGGAACATAAAGAATGAATGACTGGGTCGAGTCCGAAAATATTGAACTAATCGAACAAATGACAGGGTCGCGTCTCTAGCAACCAAAAGCTGAATAAGTATGAATTTGCTTATAAAAATGAAAATATAAACGAAAAAAATGTGTTTCTACCGGTAAATGTGGGCTTTCATATTATTTTCTTTAGCAACTGTTGTATAAGCGGGATAAACGCCTCCGTTCTTTACATTACCTTGGAAAAATGAATTCCGCAAAGGGACTTGGCTACACCTCGACCCGCTGCGTCGGCCATTATTTCCAAGGTAAGGTGCAGGTTGTAATGAGTGAAGGGGGTGAAGGGTCTGATGCAAACATCTGCAGTGAGGCCGTAAGCCAAGACCAGAGAGAGAGAGAGAGAGAGAGAGAGTACTATCTACTTCACTTGCTTTGGCAATGTTAACATACGTTTCCCATGCCAATAAAGCCCTTAAATTGAATTGAGAGAGAGAGAGAGAGAGAGCGAGAGAGAGAGAGAGAGAGAGAGAGAGAGAGCGAGAGAGAGAGAGAGAGAGAGAGAGAGAGAGAGAGAGAGAGAGAGAGAGAGGAGAGAGAGAGAGAGAGAGAGAGAGAGAGAGAGAGAGAGAGAGAGAGAGAGAGAGAGAGAGAGAGAGAGAGAGAGAGAGAGAGAGAGAGAGAGAGAGAGAGAGAGAGAGAGAGAGAGAGAGAGAGAGAGAGAGAGAGAGAGAGAGAGAGAGAGAGAGAGAGAGAGAGAGAGAGAGAGAGAGAGATTAAGGAAAAGAAAGGTTTGTGATTAGTAACAGAGAGTAACAGAGAGATGTCATGGACAGTCTCTCTCTCTCCATCTCTCCCTTCCTCTCTTCTCTTACCTCCTCCTCCATCCACAGATGCTAAGCTGGGCTTGCTGCTCTCTCTCCCCGTTGGGTTTAGCACTGCTACAAAAACGCTTGATACTTCCATCAATAATTTAAATTACAGCAAATAAGTAGGTCAAAGGCCCTTGAAATATTCTAATGAGCTGTGTTGGAGGGAGGGGAGACATCAAAAACAGTGGGGACAGAGAGGGTGAAGTGGGAGAGAGAGAGAGAGAGAGGGATGAGAGGGAGAATGAATAGGGAAGAGAGAGGGATCCCAGAACTGCAGAGAGCTGCTGATCAATTAAAGACATGACAATGTATTTTCTCTCCATCTCGCTTTCCTTCTCTCTCACTTGATCTCTTCAGCACCAAAGAGATGAGGGGTATGTACACAATGCTCCAACAATCCCCTCTCATCCCTACCTCTCTTTCTTCTCCCCCACCCCTCCTTCCCTCCTTCAACCCTTCCAGAAGGGAACAAATGTGTGTTTCTAGGCAACCCTGGATCAGAGGTGGGAACTGCATTGTGATAGAACTTAGCATACAACTGAGAAACAAAACAGAACAGAATGGAGAGGAAGAGGAAATGTTCCTGTAGCCAGATGAGTGGTAGTTAAGTGGCCTGAAAACTGAAAACCCCACTTGAGGAAGGGTATTTGTAGGCCATTTATATAGCACACAGAACACAAATACAGTACAGAGGGTCAGACATAGGTGATCATACAATAAAGCATGAGCCTCTACGCTTCTCAATAAGTGGATTGAAGTGAACATATGGTTTGTTTACAAAGCAAACTCAGTTGAGAGAACATAAAAAATGAAGAATAACTACGTTTTGCCCAGAAGCGTAAGACGTACTAGAGGATCCTCACATCCTGCAAGGAGATGCCTCTTCTTTCATACGCTGTAATTGCTATATTCCTGTGGATGTATAATTCCAGATAAACATTTCAAAACAAAAACAAATTAACATGTAGAATTGGAAATTATGCTAATTCCGTAATGGGGCTTGAATGTGTCTTGAGGGCTCAGGCATTTGCATGTGTGAGAGAGAGAAAGATAGAGCGGCACAATAGATAGTGCCAGCTACAGAAGATGGTTTTCATTTCACCATGCCCGCGACGTTCATTAACCCAACCCCTCCAGACAAAAACAAAAACGAAAAAACTGAGAAAGAGAGCGAGACCTAGGTTCGGATTTCAGTATACTTAGGATGAGGCAATAATTTTACAGTTACCATGGTGAGGATGTTAATAAGAAACTTAAAAAGAGAGTAAATAGAACAGAGACATATTTTATTTGCCTTCCTGGGCCATAATATACAGGATATAAACCCCATCTGTATTTATAACAGTCAGTCATGTGTGTAGAAGTGTGCAAAAGTGTGCCAAAAGCAAGTGACACTGCTTGGTTTCCCCCTCAGGCCATTTCAATGCTTTCATTGCTTTGCAGAAGGATTAAGGTGCCAATCTTCGAACTAACACGTGACAGCTCAATCTTTCACAGCACTGAATTACAACAATAGAGTGTAATGTAAATGACAATGGAAATACTTCACCACAACAATTTAAGATGACACAAGCAGTAAGCGCTGTTGTAAGCGTTGTCAATCACGTCATCATTTAAGATGATTAACAATTGTGTTATGACATCAAATACAGGTATGACAAGCAAAACAATTTGTTTAAACACACAAACACACCTTTTACACACTACCAAGCACCAGATCACTAGAATGCCATGCCGTCATCACTCCTTGGCAGGCTGCAGTCCATAGACAGACACAATCATGACACACACACACGCACGCACGCACGTGCACACACACATACACACACACACACACACACACACACACACACACACACACACACACACACACACACACACACACACACACACACACACACACACACACACACACACACACACACACACACACACACACACACTCACACACACACACATTCACACACACTCACACACACACATACATTACAGCTATAATGGGACCTATCTGGTTTGCGTTCCATGGTGAGGTGGTATAACCTCCATAGAGGAGCAGAGCTCATTTTGAAATAATGTTCCTCCTCTCCTCCCCTCACTGCTTATTAGAAAAAAATATGATTATATCGTAAAATAATCACAATGCTTTTATGGTCTGAAAAGTGTCTTTATATCACCCAACCATCCAACCAACTAGCAGTGCCACACATCTCAGAAGTCCAATAACGTTTTCAGTGGTGTAGGCCAGGTTTGCACTACTGGAATGATGCCTACCTTCACCCCTTGGCATAGAGAAGCTAGACTAGTGAGATAGGCTAGACTTCGGGAGAGAAAAGGTAGATTTGTATAATGCTAGTGGAATCACTCCATGTCTTGAACCAGTTACAAAAAGCATAAGCACAGATTGTTCTCTGGAACCAGAAATAGTTTAACAGAGCCATAATAACAGACAACTGTGTGTGTCTGTGTGTCTGTGTGTGTGTTCCTATTGCTGCATGTGGCTGGCAAGCCCAGCTGGATATGATATTGGCCCCCATTATGGGATCAGGGAGTGAGGCAGAGGAATTGTGTGTTTGAATAGGCAATAAGCCTAGCGTCACTGTCACTTCCATCAGCCACTTCCTCTCAGCGACCAGCCAGCACAGACCAACAGACCTGGAGATGAGAGGGAGAGGGGAGGGGCAGATGGACCGCTCCACTGAAGGATGCGGGAGGGGGAGAACCGAGGTCAGATTCTGCCTCCAGTTACAGTATATGTTTGGAAGAGAGGGAGGGAGGGGGCTGGTACTGTAGCTACAATAGACATGCCCAAGGCACAACCTAGTTTAGGTATTTTTACAGTGACAAAGCCACTCAGGGTGAAGAATTGGTCTGGTGGTGAGTAAATGTGGTCCTTTTAGCTCAGTTGGTAGAGCATGGTGCTTGTAACGCCAGGGTAGTGGGTTCGATTCCCGGGACCAGCCATACTCATGACTGAAAGTCAATTTGGATAAAAGCATCTGCTAAATGGCATATATTATTATATTATAAATCATGAAGGTGAATGAGATCCAGCTCAGGTTGAGTGACTGATGCCTGCCTGGCTAGGTGCTCCAGAGTTTGGCCTGATGTGTAGTGGAGGGTGGCAAGGACTGTAGGTTAACTCCTTCCTCCGGTTAGAGTTTCACGGTCTCTCTTTTCACTCCATCCATCAATTTGCCAGATGGAGATTGGTTCTGGACATGGCGTACATTACATTTACATTTTAGTCATTTAGCAGACACTCTTATCCAGAGCGACGAGTAATTAGGGTTAAGTGCCTTGCTCAAGGGCACATCGGCAGATTTTTGCTCAAGGGCACAGATAGTTTTTCATCTAGTTGACTCAGGGATTCGAACCAGAAACCTTTCGGTTACGGGCCCAGAGCTAGACTACCTGCTGCCCCATAACAAGGTAAACAAGGCAACAGTAAACATGTTGTCCCCCACGAATGATGCAGCTCCCCCCTTGGGCAAATCAGTGTAATTTTGTAAATGCCGGATCTCTATGGCAAGATGCATCATTCACCAAAATGTCTTAAAACTCGTGCCAGTGGTGTCTGAGATATCGTGTCCAAAATGGCACCATATTCCCTGTGTGTGTGTGTTATGTGTGTGTGTGTCCTGCATGCGTGTGTGTGTTTGTGCGTGCATTCTGAAATGAAGGCCTCCTAGGCCAACAACAACTAGATTTGGGGGCGGGGGGAATAGGGGGCTATCTTGGCAGTTCTTAATTTTACACACACACACACAAAGCTGGGGACACGCTCAAGGTGCGGTGTTAATGCAGGCAGAGCAATGCTGTTCTTTTTTTCTGTCTGTCTGTCTGTCTATCTGTCAGGTGAGGAGCAAGCAGGGGGGACCCAGCTGGGCCCAGGCATTACGCACACATACACACATACAGTGTGTACACACACACACACAAAGACACATACACTGATCAAAAAAAATTAAGGGAACACTAAAATAACACATCCTAGATCTGAATGAATGAAATAATCTTATTAAATACTTTTTTCTTTACATAGTTGAATGTGCTGACAACAAAATCACACAAAAATTATCAATGGAAATCAAATTTATCAACCCATGGAGGTCTGGATTTGGAGTCACCCTCAAAATTAAAGTGGAAAGCAAACTACAGGCTGATCCAACTTTGATGTAATGTCCTTAAAACAAGTCAAAATGAGGCTCAGTAGTGTGTGTGGCCTCCACGTGCCTCTATGACCTCCCTACAACGCCTGGGCATGCTCCTGATGAGGTGGCGGATGGTCTCCTGAGGGATCTCCTCCCAGACATGGACTAAAGCATCCGCCAACTCCTGGACAGTCTGTGGTGCAACGTGGCGTTGGTGGATGGAGCGAGACATGATGTACCAGATGTGCTCAATTGGATTCAGGTCTGGGGAACGGGCGGGCCAGTCCATAGCATCAATGCCTTCCTCTTGCAGGAACTGCTGACACACTTTAGCCACATGAGGTCTAGCATTGTCTTGCATTAGGAGGAACCCAGGGCCAACCGCACCAGCATATGGTCTCACAAGGGGTCTGAGGATCTCATCTCGGTACCTAATGGCAGTCAGGCTACCTCTGGCGAGCACATGGAGGGCTGTGCAGCCCCCCAAAGAAATGCCACACCACACCATGACTGACCCACCGCCAAACCGGTCATGCTGGAGGATGTTGCAGGCAGCAGAACGTTCTCCACGGCGTCTCCAGACTCTGTCACGTCTGTCACATGTGCTCAGCGTGAACCTGCTTTCATCTGTGAAGAGCACAGGGCGCCAGTGGCGAATTTGCCAATCTTGGTGTTCTCTGGCAAATGCCAAACGTCCTGCACGGTGATGGGCTGTAAGCACAACCCCCACCTGTGGACGTCGGGCCCTCATACCACCCTCATGGAGTCTGTTTCTGACCGTTTGAGCAGACACATGCACATTTGTGGCCTGCTGGAGGTCATATTGCAGGGCTCTGGCAGTGCTCCTCCTGCTCCTCCTTGCACAAAGGCGGAGGTAGCAGTCCTGCTGCTGTCTTGTTGCCCTCCTACGGCCTCCTCCACGTCTCCTGATGTACTGGCCTGTCTCCTGTCTCCATGCTCTGGACACTACGCTGACAGACACAGCAAACCTTCTTGCCACAGCACGCATTGATGTGCCATCCTGGATGAGCTGCACTACCTGAGCCACTTGTGTGGATTGTAGACTCCGTCTCATGCTACCACTAGAGTGAAAGCACCGCCAGCATTCAAAAGTGACCAAAACATCAGCCAGGAAGCATAGGAACTGAGATGTGGTCTGTGGTCACCACCTGCAAAACCAGTCCTTTATTGGGGGTTTCTTGCTAATTGCCTATCATTTCCACCTGTTGTCTATTCCATTTGCACAACAGCATGTGAAATTTATTGTCAATCAGTGTTGCTTCGTAAGTGGACAGTTTGATTTCACAGAAGTGTGATTGACTTGGAGTTACATTGTGTTGTTTAAGTGTTCCCTTAATTTTTTTGAGCAGTGTGTATATATATATATATATATATATATATATATATATATATATATATATATATATATATATATATATATATATATATATATATATACAGTATATATATATACACACACACACACACACACAGCACAGGGGGGCTGATGTGCATGAATGGAACTGTTACGGATACAGGTATCCTGTGTGTGTTTTTGTGTTTTTCCTCTCCTTCTGCCCTAATCACAGGTGTCCTTTATGTTCCTGATTGGTGGTCGTTGGGGTGTCCCACCTGTCCGACATCCGTTTGGCTGCTGATTGCTGAGGTGGACCAATCAGTGGACATTCCTCTGTATTGCACCATCTGTTTCTGGTTTTTCACTTACACCTCCCATTGTTTTTAAAGCCAGTCAGTTGTGTTTTTTGGAAGGGACTATTTCCGTATGTGAGTATGGATACTGTGGTGTCCTGTGTTTTGTGTACTCACTCATTTGCTGGTTACTCTGTTTGGTAACTTTGTTGTGTGTTTCTGGGAAAAGGGGGATTTAAGCAATTTGCGTTTGTGCATACATTACCCGTAGGAAGAAAATTGTCTAAAAACACTATTTAGACCTGAACGGACCACACACTGTAATTTTTTTGTATGATTAGCAGTAGCTTAGCGGTTCTTGAGGCAGGCAAGATCCGTTTTTTTTTTTTTTACATTGTTTCATTTCTTGGGTCCTGCTCAGCCCTTTTTCCCAAACCTTTACCGTGTGTTCAAAATAAACATCTTATGTTTGACGGTAGTTTATGGTTGTCGGTGTATTTTTTGTTCTCACTGTTTCCATGTCATGATTCTAATTTGCATGAATTATGTTACGGGTCTCTTTTCCATCCCCCTACTTTTAAAGCCACAGGGTTCATAACAGGAACATTGACTCAAATACCCAGACAGACACACACAACTCTGCTCTCTCATCACTAGAGTAAACAAGCTAAAGCTATCGCTCAGATGCTACCGCTACTCATTTACATAAACACAGATTAGGAACAATGCCTAAATCATAGATGAGGCTATGTTTAAAAAAACTGGTGTTATTAAGTGAAGAGATTTAAAACAGTCTGAATACACAGTCTGTCTTTTGTTGTGCCAGCTGGATGAGGGGACTCTTTTCTTTGCTCAGCTCTTGGTATTGCAGGGCTTGGTAATGATATGTATTTTGGATGTTTCCAAAATTCAATTGCTCTTTTTTTGGTTTTTATTATTAATGGATACTGGCCTAATTCTGCCTTGCATGCATTGTTCATAGTGTTCCTCTGGAAATGTAGGAGAATCTTACAGACCTCTGCATGCAGGGTTTCAGTAGGGTTTTGTCCCATTGGCTGCAATCTTGTTTTGCTGCCATAAAGTGCAATTGGTTCAATGACACATTCAATTACTTTTATCCAAATTTTCTTTCATTCTCATTAGTTAGACTGCTGAGTTCTTGAATTACATGCTGAAGTTCAGTCTTATTTAATCTCCATCCATCCATCCAGACACTCTCTCTCTCTCTCTCTCTCTCTCTCTCTCTCTCTCACAAATGACTTCCCCACCTCTCCTCCTTTCATCCCAACCCCTCCACGCCACTGGTTTAGTGGCAATGACTGAGTTGCATTAGCAGTGCGCATGCCCCGCCCACCTGAGGATCTGCCTTTTTCAGCCATCTATTTCCTGTGTTTGAGGGGTGCAAAATCCACTTGTCACTTAAATCTCGCTGAATTGATTGCTTTCATTTTACTCCTGCGACTCTTTCATACTCTTGCTTGTACCTGTCGTTTTTCCCGTTAACGTTACGACCGTGGAAATGTTTGTAATGACCTGTCAAACACACCACGGTAATGGCTGAATTGGGCTCAATGGAATACATAGTCTTTCCGTTGAATCTATAAGAACGCTAAAGCTTTTTCTGGGATTTAATGCACCGTCAATATTAGGAAGGTGTTGCTAATGTTTTGAACACTCAGTGTATAATACTGTTTGTTCTTTGGACCACTGTACAGCCAGGTTACGTCCCAATAATCTCTCCATTCTCCCGAAGTGTGCACTTGTTCACTTCCTTAATGGATTTGAAAGGAAACTACTAGTATATGGACACTCCCTCCAGCACATGCCTACACCAATCCAATGTTTTTAGATAGTGAAATAGAGTAGCAAACTAATTCACACTTCAGAAGGAAGGAGATACTGTGTTATTGGGACACAGCATAGTGATTCAGTAACGGGAGCTAGACTAACCTGTAAAAACATGATTAGTATACATTTAGCGTCTTCCTTACATTCTCCACAGACAGGCCTTGTGAGAGTTGGGCTATATTTCAAAGACCACAGTCCACATATTTACTGCTAATTGAGCCTGACAAGCGGCTCATATGTCCTCCACACTTCCCTTTCTTCCCTCCCTTTCTTCCTCCTGAGTGGTACAAGCATTTGTTTCCTCTGTGGCCACTCAGTGGTGCATAGCACAGAGCGGACATGAGACACACACACACAGCACCCTAGTCAAATGAGAGGTGTTCCTTTACCTCCACCCCTCACACACATGCACAGATGCCCACACGCACAACATGCACCATCCCTCCTCCAACAAGCACTTTTGAACTTTACTGAACCCCACACAGACCACACCCTGGGCCTTAATGCCCCCTTAAATCCCTTCCTGCCGTCCCACTCTGAGGAAGTGTCTTACTGAAAGGCCTGTAAGGGAAAACGGCCTGTAAGAGTTTGTCAATAGTACTGTAACTCCATCAGCCGCCTCCCTCACACACACACACACAACACACACACACCGTCTGCCAGCAGCCTCTCTCTAATACAAGGCTATTGGAGAGGCTCCTGGGGGCCCAGTTGAAGGGTTTTGTTTTTGGTGTGTAGGAAAACACCAGTCAACTGCGGTTAGGTTATTTCACACTCTCGTCGCCCCAGACCCCCGGACTGTTGCCATGCCAAGCGTCGCCAGGTGAGGTCCCCGGCACAATGGCATCATGGTATCAGAGAACCCCACGGAACACAGAACACTTGATGTGTGTGTGTGTGTGTGTGTGTCTGGATGGAGATTTAATTAGACTGAATTTCAGCATGTAATTCAAGAACTCAGCAGTTTAGCTAATGAGAATGAAAGAAAAGCGTATTTTATGACATGTTAAAAAGTTATTAGTCACTAGAATAACAAGGAGTAAAATTAATTCCCAGAACTGAAAATCTCACTGTATCTGGTGTCCCGGGCCTTTATATTTTCTTAAGTGGGCCATGGGGAGAGCTTGAAATAACCAAGTTGATGTATGATTGCATTTTCATTGGAACAAAAGCTATCTCCCTGAGGGTGTTTTCTCCTACAGGCTGTGTGAAGACACACACATACGCACACACACACACACACACACACACATACACTCCCCCCCCCCCCACTAAAGCGTAAGCATGCTATGATTAATTTAATTGTCATCATCCACCCATAAAGCAAAATCTGCTCGCTCTGGGCCTTTTCCTCTGGTCCTATTAGCACAGACAAAATAGTCCCAACTGTAATCATTCAACGCTGTAAGTATGCATTAAACACAGCACCCCCTGAGTCTGAAAAGACACACACACACTCTGGCTGATCGAGCTTAAAAGACAAACACACCAACACACTCTAGTATTGTACTGTATAATGTCATTACGCACACAAACACACGCGCACACACACACATGCACACACACATTAGTAATGCATAATGTCATTTACACTAATGTGACATTTCCCTCTCTGTTGTAGCTCTCTAAATAGACCTGTAAATAGCTGAGGCAACAATAGCTGACTGCAGAGAGCCGGTTGATTAATTCAATTAGTCAAGGCTTGACGATTAAGAGCGGTGAAAATAACCATTGTCACATGGGAGATACCAGGGGTGTCTATCTACAGGCCAGAATCAATGGACTCTATCAGTCAGCCAGCCAGGGTAGAGCAGGGCAGAGCTGTGTGTGGCTCTCTCTATCACCCATCACCCCAGCCAGGCCCAGCATAGTCAATGAGACAGAGCGAGAGAGAGGAAAGAGCATGTGTGTGAGGATAAAGGATCAAGAATATCTATGTGTGTGGTAGTTAATGTGTTGGCTGTGAATGTGGATCATTACAACTAATTTACTGGACAGAGCATCTTCACCACGTCTTCTCAACATGAAAGATGAAAAGTGGGGAAACAAAAGGGGATGGATAACTATTTGTCTTTATTTTACTTTTTTTAAATAAACTTAAGAGCAATATGTCCAAATGATGACAGCAGGATGACAGTGTTGAATTAGTAATCCCAGAACTAGGGCAGCAACAACACTAGGTCTGGGATTAATTACTGATTATTTTGGTAACTTCCGGGGAAGGTTCTCTTCAGACAGACAACTCTTCCAACAAATCACAAGGCACATGCCAGAACAGATAATTTGAAATCAAAGTTTGCAGGCAAAACCTTTGCAGTGGTTTTAGTGAAGGTAGTTGATGCAAACTAGACACTAATGCGAAATGCATGTATGAAAAATAACCTCCATCTTGTTAGCTACTATTTTGTGTCCGGGGGATGTTTATGCTATGGCAACAAGCGGCTGAGGCAGTGACTTAAGAAAGATGGATGTCCCAACTCCGCTCTTTCCTCTATGCCAAACTGACGCTGTATACTTACTGTCACGCCCTGACTCAGGGGACTCGTATATGTTGAGTCAGGGTGTGTAGTTTCTATGTTGTGTATTTCTATGTTGTAGTTCTAGTATGTCTAGATCTATGTTGGCCGGTGTGGTTCCCAATCAGAGGCAGCTGTCGCTCGTTGTCTCTGATTGGGGACAATACTTAGGCAGCCTATTGGCACTAGTGGGTTGTGGGATCTTGTTCCGTGTAGGTATGTTTTGTGTTCTACCTTGGACTTCACGTTTCGGTCATTTCTTGTTTTGTCGTTGTGTTTAATAGTCAAATAAACATGTACGCATATCACGCTGCGCCATGGTCTGACCCATCGATGAACTAACGTGACAGAAGATCCCACCAAACGAGGACCAAGCAGCGTGCCCAGGAAGAGCGAATAGCCATGTCACAGGTGGGCAAATGGTGGTCATGGGAGGAGATATTTGCGGGGAAAGGGCCATGGGCGAAGGTAGATGCTCAGGCAGGAGAGGTGAAACGACGGCAACCTTGCCGACGACGGAGACCCGAGAGGCAACCCCAAGACATTTTTTTGGGGGGGCACACGGGGTGGATGACAAGGCTACAGGAGGCTAAAAGGGAGAAGGAAAGTGTAGAGGCACGGCGAGAGGAGCGGGGGTTAATAAAGGAACCCAGTCCCGCTCCTCGCACCAATCAAGTGGTGCGTGTTGCCAGTCCGGTCCGGCCCGTTCCTGCTCCCCGCACTAAGCCAGTGGTGCGCGTCGCCAGCCCGGTCCGGCCTGTTCTTGTCCCTCGTACCAAGCCAGTGGTGCGCGTCGCCAGCCCGTTCCGGCCTGTTCCTATCCCTCGCACCAAGCCAGTGGTGCGCATCGCCAGCCCGATCCGGCCTGTTCCTGTCCCTCGCACCAAGCCAGTGGTGCGCATCGCCAGCCCGGTCCGGCCTGTTCCTGCCCCTCGCACCAAGCCAGTGGTGCGCGTCGCCAGCCCGGCCCGGCCTGTTCCTGCTCCCCGCACCAAGCCAGTGGTGCGTGTGTCCAGTCCGGCACGGCCCGTGCCTGTTCCTGTCGCTCGTTGTCTCTGATTGGGGACCATACTTAGGCAGCCTATTGGCACTAGTGGGTTGTGGGATCTTGTTCCGTGTAGGTATGTTTTGTGTTCTACCTTGGACTTCACGTTTCGTTCGTTTCTTGTTTTGTCGTTGTGTTTAATAGTCAAATAAACATGTACGCATATCACGCTGCGCCTTGGTCTGACCCGTCGATGAACGAACGTGACAACTTACAGACGTGTTAAGCTGGAACATTGGTACATTGTGGGGGTCAACCCGTCTGTCTGTTTAATAGACATCTGATACGATCCAGTTTAAAAACTATAGGGACCAGTTGATGGATGTTTTCGTTGCATATCCAATGGGAGCGACCTTTTCAATGAGACGTCTGAGTAAACAATAAGAATAGAACCAAACAACAATTGCCTGAGAGTAGGTCTACTGTAAGTATCGGGAGAGAGTTAGGCCAAGACAATAAATGATAGCCTCTTCGACCATGAGCCACAGTTCAAAAACCTTTGGCTTAGACAGTAATAACTAATGTGGTTTGGGCTCCCCTAACACACAGTATCTCTCTCGCTCTCCAACTCTCTTTTACTCTCTCACTCTCTCCCTCCCTCAGGTTACAGATGACCCTTCAAATGTGCTACTGACAGACTGCAACATGGGAGTTCAGGTGCCCTTGTGACACTCTGTTAAAACAGCCCATGAATCAGCAACATTACCAGGTCATGTATTGCTTCAGGTTTTAGTTACAGTGCTTAACCTTTTCCATAGGCCCATTTTACAGGGTGAGAACCAAAGTCCTTTCCACTATGGATGATTTTCTAGTACATATGTTGTAGAATGAAACGCCTATATGCCTTAAATGCTTATGGATTAAGAACCAATTAAAGGGTTAAAACAGAACAGAGACATTTCTTTAGTGCAAATGCTGTGCTTCTGATAAGAATGGTTCCCTCTGGGTATGTCAATGACGTGACTGAGATAAAACTTCTCGTTGTGACTGTGTGGAGATTGGAGTAACAATGGAACTAGTGTTATCACTTGTTTTTGCTTATGACCTGACACACATAGCCACTGTTACGAACCCCGTGGCTTTAAACGTCTAGGGTGGATGGACATGAGACCCGTAACATAATTCATGCAAATTATAAGCATGACATGGAACAGTGAGAACAAAAACTACACAACAACCATAAACTACCGTCAAACATAAAAGGTTTATTGCTGAACACACGGTAAATGTTTGGGAAAAAGGGCTGAGCAGGACCCAAGAAATGAAACAATAGTGTAAAAACCCCTAAACTGATCTTGCCTGCCTCAAGAACCGCTAAGCTACTGCTAATCATACAAAAGTACAGTGGGTGGTCCGCTCAGGTCTTACTAGGGTTTCTAGACAGTTTTCTTCCTACGGGTAATGTACGCCCAAGGGCAACTTTCTTAAATTCCCCTTTTCCCAGAAACACACAAAGTTACCAAACAGAGTAACCAGCAAATGAGTGAGTACACAAAACACAGGACACCACAGTATCCATGGTCACATACGAAAAGTAGTCTAACAAAGTTACCAAACAGAGGAACCAGCAACTTAGTGAGTAAACAAAACACAGGACACCACAGTATCCATACTCACATACGGAAATAGTCTCTCACAACAAACACAACTGACCGGCTTTTAAACAATGGGATGTGTGATTGAAAAACCAGAAACAGGTGGTGCAATGCAGAGGAATGTTCACTGATTGGTCCACCTTAGCAATCAGCAGACACCCCAATGACCACAAATCAGGAACATACAGGACACCTGTGATTAGGGCAGAAGGAGAGGAAAAACACAAAAAGACACAGGATACCTGTATCCGTAACAGCCACATGCACATAGTCACAAGGAAAACCCATAGTGGCTCAGGGTCCTGGGAGGATGGCTGTTGGGAAAGGCTTAAATGTATGTTATGGACATGACATGTGTAAACCATGTTTAAGTATTAATTGATATGTTTTATAATGTGTTATGAAATGATAAGGGTAAAACAGAATGAACATGATTGATACTTGGTACTCCAGATGCATGTCTGGATAGTGAATATAGTCAATACAGAGTATGATTGTTCTTTAACGTACATATGTATATCATTTCTTGAATCATGCCACCAATATAATGAGATAAGTGACAGAGGCCCCATTTAGAGAAGCGCACGTAGCCCTTGTAAGTAAATAACATGTGACACCGAAGCATGTTAATCATGTACATATAATGGATTAACTGTGTAGGTTGTATAAGCATGACTATGCATTTGTGTCTGTATAAAAGGAGAGCTCCGGGTCAGGGCAAGCAGTTGCTCCATGGACCAGCTCAGCTTTGTTACGCTTTAATTCACAAGCTCAGTTTTTTTTTTAGATACTTTTGAGTTAAATATTTCTACCATAACACACACACATACACCCCGTCATGGCTGTACTTGTTTAACATCTCTGCCATGTGTGTTCAAAGGCTCCTAAAACTGCACAGGGACCATATACCTCTGGAGAGTGGAGCAAGTACATTTCTGTAGTGGTTAAGCTAGCTTTCCCTTCACAGTTAACACATACTTTAAGTTAAGAGAAAACATATAGGCCCTATTTGTACACATTGAGTCTATAGAGTCCAATACTTTTAACTTTTTTGTCCAAGGGTCAAATGTTCTTATTGAAGATTTTGAAGCCAATCACTTGTCACTCTACTGATGAGAATCCTCAATCTAGTAATAACCAGTCTCCATCCTCTATCCTTTGTCTCAATCCGGTTCCCTCCTTCCTCTATTTATTGAGCTGTTGATGGGCCAGAACCATTGACAGACAAAGATTACTTGTATTGATAAAGCCCCATCAGCTGACCACTCCTGAGCCCTGCTACTTACTCAAAAGTTCTCAGTGCTGATGAGGATGTGATTCAATCAATACAATCACATACTAGTCATACACTGGCCAATCAGCACCACAGCCAGGAAAGAGGAAATGTAGCATAGTTCACTATGGGGCCAGGGGAGGCCAAAAGAGCCCATCCCCCAGTCTGTCTCCTCTCTACAGAAGGCCTCTCAGCGTCTCCACTCCTGTAGGCCTAGCCTCTCATGACTGATTGCATCAGGGTTGTTATCAGTGGACTACTCGTCTCCTCTCCACCCACCCGCTGAGAGGGAGATGGAGATGGCCACTGCCACTCCCCTTCTCTCCACTCCTCTCTCCTTGCCTCCTCTACTCTCATCTCTGCCTAGTCCAAACAAATGTAATTTGGAGGTGCAGTAGGGACTGATAAAAACTGGAGAAGGGGGTAATTTGATAGTGTCCACAATATCTCTTACTTTCACTCTCAAGGCCTATGTGTGAGAGGGAAGGAGTGGAAGGGTTTAAGCGTAAGCGTGAAAGGTGAGAGGTATGAGTAAACAGTCTAAGACATACTGTGAGGGCCATGATGACGCCGGAGTGCCCTGCCTGTGAAGCCTGTGATGGCCCCACACAGATGTTCACCCTTGTGTCTGAGCAGTCTGTCTGATTGAATTACAGAGTCAGTTGAGCGTGTGAAATTCATCTAGGTTTCACAGATCAGTGCTTTCCCTACAGTCACAGGGCACAAGCTACCAGTGACATGAGACACTCACCAGAAAGCACAGTGTGTTCAACCTAAAAACACACACGCTGAGTCTGGGAAGACACACACACTCCGGCTGAGTGAGTCTTAGAAGACACACACACAGTGCTAACAGGTGTTGGCGTCTGCAACATGGCGTAGTGAGCGTGGTACGGCAGCCGTGGCGTATGTGAAGGGGCGTCAGACTTTCCTGTCATCTCCAGACAGAATGGTCTTCAAACTCACTGGTGGGGAAGGAGGGTGTGGGGGGATGTGTGTGTTTGTGTGTGTGTCTGTGTGAGACAGGTAAGAGGAGCAGAGCTTCACAGGAGAGTCAGTCTGCTGTCTGAAACCCTGCCAAGAGAACCGGGATTCAGACATGTGCACAAGCAGACACACAAACATCCACAAACCTTTTCAGCTATGAAACAAGTGGAGTGAATTTGAAGACCATTTTGTTTCATGTACAGTAGGATATGGTTTCAGTGACATCTCTGCCCCCTCTCTGTGTTGGTGAGAGGCCCAAACCATCACCCTACACTCATCTATTATTAAAGACAACATAATTGAGGGGCATCAGAAGTGGGAGTGGGAGTGGGAGTGGGAGTGGGAGTGGGAGTGTGTGTCAAGCTCTAACAGTCTCACTGCAGAATCCAACGTTTGTCCATAAACACATTTCGAAGGTTTAGGAATGAATTCCGAATGGTTAAGGTAAGGGTTAAGGTTTGGGATGGTTAAAACAAAATAATAAAAAATGACTGGGATTGAACTCACAACCCTCGGAGATGAAGCTCATGGCTTACGCCCATGTGCCATCCCTGTCCACAACACTCTATCAATACCCAAGCCTACTTGATGGTAATAGTGCCCACCGTTGCCCGTAGCGGCCATTCATCTCCCGACGTCCTGCTTACCTGGACGGACGTCAAATTTCGCAGAGGATCTTGAGTGCCCTGGCTGGTGTGTGTGTGTGTGGGAGAGAGAGAGAGAGAGAGAGAGAGAGAGAGAGAGAGAGAGAGAGGGTGCCCCTCTGGGCCGTCTCGTAAAGATGAGGGCATGGGTCCTGGGCCACAGGAGGGCCTGTCCGCATGGAGGGCTGCCATCATGGAGCAGTCCAGGAGACACATGCCTGGCTTTAATAAAAAGACTCAGTCAGCACTAGAACAATAAACACACACACAGACTTAACACACACTCATACACGCACACACACTTTCCAGTACTGCTTGATTAATGAAAGGCGTTAGAGATGGCGACTGGGGGGGTCTCACCTCTGTCTACTCCCCTGGCGCTCGAGCTCATAATAAGCAGAGTGAGTGTGTTTGTGTGTGTGTGTGTTTGCAAGTGCGTATGTTTACGCGTGCGTGTGTGTCCTGTGTGCATGGGTGCGTGTGTGTGTATAAAGGGGAGGACTCTTCCTCATCGGTATTCAGGTAAACTTGTGGCATCAGCATATCCACTGATTACAGGTTAGGAGCATGGCAAGCATGATGGATGGTGTCTCATTGTTTAGATCATGTACTAGCTGTAACCAATTTATTACAGTATCTCATACCCACACATAATAGATCATTTAAATATTTACTATAGGCAAGTGCATTTATAAATGACTTTTCCATTTATAAAATGTCAACAAATCTTAGCAACCTATTGAACCTAACAAATTGTGTGTTAAAAAAGAGAGACCACAATGCATATACCTGTCACACAGTCATAAATAATGTAGTTTGAAATATAGACAAAAGAGAAAACTCTATTACATATCACACATCAAATTCTCTCCTGTGTCTCTTTGGCTGTGTTTACACAGCCACCCTAAAAACCCAAATCTGATACTCTTTCTCTAGCCAACTTTTTTTTCTGACTGTCCACACTCAGTTGTACATGTGACCCATATCAGACTTGCTCATTCACACTGATGTAGCCTCTGAAGTGGCACACAGATGCAATGCTCATTTCATGTCACTATTCCTTTACATTTTGGAGAGGGTGTCATGGTAACGGAAGGTCATGTGCATAAAAACCACATCAGAGCAAAGAAATATGATCTGAGCTTCCAGACAGAGGTCGCATATTGAGGATCGGGTTTGTATCAGGATTAAGATCCACATATGGACGTGGAATAAATCGGAAGTTAAAAGATCAGATTCAATGTGTTTTTTTGCAGTTTACACATTAGGGAAAAGATATGCAAATTGGCAAAATATCTGAATTGGGCTGCCTGTGAAAACTAGGTTTGGACGATGTCAACCTTTGTCCTATCGTGATGATTTATTCATAAAACATCCTTCAGTAGTGGGGTCTTCCTATGTTTACCAACAACCAAATGAAGCCTTCAATGAAAAAAAACACCCTCCCTACAATCAAACAGGACAACGACCCCAAACACACAGCAAAAGCACCCTGGAATGGTTCAAAAATAAATGCTGGACTGTTCTGGAGTGGCCAGTGAAGAGTGAAGATCTGAATCACATCCAAATCCTATGGCGAGAGTTGAAAGAATAAGAGCATTTTGCTGCTGAAAAGTGTGCCAAATTATCAGTAGAAAGGTGTAGCAAGCTCATTGATGGCTACAATAAGTGTTTTGTTTATTTTTTTATATATATATATTTTTTCTGTTTTTTTTTCTTTGGGGGTAGATCAGCTTAATATTGCAGATAGATTGTAACTTCTATCAATGTAATTGTCTGCATCGCTTCCAATCCCCCATGTTTTTTATATATATATATATATACTCCCCTTTATTACTTTTCAACCCGCCATCCTTTCCCTACTTGGGGTAAATTAGTGAACAACAATGCCCAGGCCTCTACTTCCAGCTTATACTTACTATCTACACCTTATGGACACAGTCAATTTTACAATAATTCTATTTTATTAGTTATTTTTGTTTTTGCTCCTGAACTTCTTCTTCTCTCAACCTCTCCGATCATTTTCATGATGTCCATCCGGTTTGCTTCTATATGCCATATCTTTCTAACTGTGCTCTTTCCCAAAAGCTCCCAACATACAACCTGTATACATATTATGGACACAGTATGCTTACATGATTAGTTATCTTGTTATTATTTGTTGTTATTTGTTACTAGTCCCATCCTTCAACTCCATTCAATACCTCCCATCTATCTCTTAACACCATCCATATAGGATTTCTATTTGCCATATATATTTCAACCGTACTGTGATGTTTTACAAAAGTTCTGAACCTTTCTATTCTCATTGCTTCTACAAACAAGAAGTGTTTGTCTGCAGTTATATTTGCCAAAGGCTGTGCAACCAAGTACTAGCTCTGGGGTGTCAATGATGTTGTCCATACCATTTGTCTTTCTTTTCTGGATGAAAATTGTAAACTTTTTCAATTTCAACTTATTTTAGAAGAAATCTGTAATTATTTAAGAAAAGTGCAAGGGTGACAAAATATTTGGCCGCAACTGTATAACATAGGCTATTTATTGAAATAGGCTATAGCAAATCGGAATAGGCAGATTACTTGGAATGTCACTTGTGTGCTGCACTGTCGTGTGCTGCCCGACTCCGTTTACTGCACAGCAAATAGGCAAGTTCAAATAGGCTAATCCATCGTCACATCACGATGTCGTCACCATCGCCGATGGCTGTCAATCAACGTCGATAGACGATACTATCGTAATATCGCCCAACCCTAGTGTAAACGCAGGCTTTGTGTGACCTATAAAACCAGCTGACTGACTGACTGCTGAGGACCTGATAGAGAACATGGAGAGTCTGGGTCAGTCTGAACATGAGACAATCGAGGAGGAAGTGTTGCACAGCTTTGGGAGGAGGAAATATGAACCTACCATTCATCTTTACTCATCTACTCAAAGCTTACGCACACACACACTTCTCACAAACAATTCTCACAAACACTGCAACAATAGAAGGATATAGTGATACTGCCCACAACTTTCCACCAACATCCTCCCCCCATAGGCCTAACTGTACCCTAGCCAAATAACCCAGATCTGATATCCTTCCACACTAGATAAATGACATGACCGCACTATAAGGCAGGAAGAACCCTTTCCCTCTCAGGGTCCCAAAGTGACTTCTATTAGATTACTCTATGTGCTATATGTACAGAGGAGAACAGAGGAAAACAGTGGACCATGCAGAACTGTGGCTCAGTTTGCTTGGGGTGGGATGGTAATTACTGTTAATTGGTTTAACATGGGAGGAAGAGATAGAGGGGAGAGGGAGGGAGGGAGCACATACAGCAGCACATTTACTGTATCTTTCTCTCTCTCTTCTCTCTCCTCCCTCTTATTCTTCTCTTCTCTCTCCTCTCCTCCATGGTTTGATCTGAAAGAGGATTATTATCACAGCTCTCTATCTGTGTTCTTACTGCAGAGTGGGAGAGGCATGCAGGTTGGCTGTGTGTCCTAGTAAACACACACACTGTGCCACACAAACATACACACACTCCAGTGACGGGGGGAATTACTCATCCAGATAACATTGCAGGACTGAGAAGACTGAGGCCATTTATGCACATTTGATGCGTAATGAGCTTCTTATCAGTGCGTGGGCAGAGAAATTACGTGTAAAGTATCCCCCATTCAGCACTGTGCTGCTAATGCCCTGACCATGAACTCATCTACTGGACTCATCTAATCTCATACCCAATACAACATACACTACAGAGAGGAGCGGGGGAGGGGGGGGATATGGAAAAATGCAACATGGGTGTACGTGTGTTCTGACCTTTTCTCTGTCCATAGCCAGAGAGAGAGAGAGAGAGAGAGAGAGAGAGAGAGAGAGAGAGAGAGAGAGAGAGAGAGAGAGAGAGAGAGAGAGAGAGAGAGAGAGAGAGAGAGAGAGAGAGAGAGAGAGAGAGAGAGAGAGAGAGAGAGAGAGAGAGAGAATTAGAGAGAGTTAAAAGGGAAAGAGAGTGAAAGAATGAGAGAAAGAGAGAGAGACAACATAAAGTGGTATTTCACACCCGAAGTGGAGAGGAGGATAGATTCAGGAAGTTATCAACACAGAGGTCAGAGAAGACATTATTACCATTGTTTGGCTGGCGCACACATACAGACATACACACACGCGCACACACACACACACACACACAAACAAACAAACAAACACACACACACGCACACTTTTCTGATGCCTGTGAGAATAGCAATGCTGAGTAGAAGCACTTACGGGCAGATCATAAAGAGATGTGTCCTATTTGACTTTATGACTACAGACTACACTATGAGCAACGGTCTGTAAAATCGACCCTCACTAAAGCACCCTCCAATAAACCCTCCATTCTGGAGCGAGCAAAGAATGCATCCCAAATTGCAGCCTATTCACGATATATAGCACACTACTTTTAACCAAGGCCCATAGGGCTCTGGTCAAAAGTAGTGCACTATAGGGAATAGGGTGACATTTGGAATGAAGCCAAAGAGGCGAAGCTCAACCACTCTGGGTATAAAACGTCTGCTTTCTCCTTGATTGATTCTCCAAATTGAAAGGATTTGGCCATTCATGTTACAAGAGAGAGAAAAAATATAAAAAGCCAATCATTTCATTTTGGTTTTGCGCAGGTGTTGAGGGGAGCTGAAGAGTGTTGAACGCTCCTGCCTGGGAGATGAAATGACCACCATAAAACAACGCTGGCAGGCAGATCAGTAAATATCCTCACTTGTCAGTGGCCAGATGACAGGGTAGCATTTTCATAGTGGGAACAGTGATAAATACTAGAGAGAGACACTTTGATGCTACACTGGCTGAGTCACTGGAGACCACCAGGACACAGACAAACACATGCTCACACACACATGCATACACACACGCACACCCCTTCCACTTCCACAAGAGCCAGGGCTGGTGCCATATAGAGGGCTATGAACCCCTCAGGGCTGTGGGCAGTTAGAGAGCAGCTAGAATAAAGATAGGGACTGAGACTACAGTATAGTATACTTGTTATAGTAGGATATTATTATTGTAAAGGAGAGACTTCGACATTATGTTAGAGACATTGCTTCACCACCAGACTTGCAGCATATCAGGGTCCACAGGCATTTATGGGTGTTTAAGAGAGAGGAGAGAGGGAGAGAGAGAGCGAGAGAGACAGAGAGAGAGAGAGAGAGAGAGAGAGAGAGAGAGAGAGAGAGAGAGAGAGAGAGAGAGAGAGACTGCATTCGGAAAGTCTTTTGACCCCTTTACTTTTTCCATATTTTGTTACGTTACAGCCTTATTCTAAAATGGATTAAATATGTTTTTTCCCTCATCTACACAAAATACCCCATAGTGACAAAGCGAAAACAGGTTTGTATAAATTTTTGCAAATCTATTAACAATTAAAAACAGAAATACCTTATTTACATAAGTATGCAGACCCTTTGTTATGAGACTCGATATTGAGCTCAGGTGCATCTTTTTTCCATTGATCATCCTTGAGATGTTTCTACAACTTGATTGGAGTCCACCTGTGGTAAATTCAATTAATTGGACATGATTTTGAAAGGCACACATACACTACCGTTCAAAAGTTTGGGGTCACTTAGAAACTTCCTTGTTTTCAAAAGAAAAGCAACATTTTTGTCCATTAAAATAACATCACATTGATCAGAAATACAGTGTAGACATTGTTAATGTTGTAAATGGCTATTGTAGCTGGAAACTGCAGATTTTGTATGGAATATCTACATAGCCGTACAGAGGCCCATTATCAGCAACCATCAGTCCTGTGTTCCAATGGCACGTTGTGTTTGCTAATCCAAGTTTATCATTTTAAAAGGCTAATTGATCATTAGAAACAGCTGAAAACTGTTCTGCTGATTAAAGAAGCAATAAAACTGGCCTTCTTGAGACTAGTTGAGTATCTAGAGCATCAGCAATTGTGGGTTCGATTACATGTTCAAAATGGCCAGAAACAAAGAACTTTCTTCTGAAACTCGTCAGTCTATTCTTGTTCTGAGAAATGAAGGCTATTCCATGCGAGAAATTGCCAAGAAAATGAAGATGTCGTACAACGCTGTGTACTACTCCCTTCACAGAACAGCGCAAACTGGCTCTAACCAGAATAGAAAGAGGAGTGGGAGACCCCGGTGTACAACTGAGCAAGATGACAAATACTTTAGAGTGTCTAGTTTGAGAAACAGGCGCCTCACAGGTCCTCAACTGGCAGCTTCATTAAATAGTACCCGCAAAACACCAGTCTCAACGTCAACAGTGAAGAGGCGACTCTGGGTTGCTGACCTTCTAGGCAGAGTTGCAAAGAAAAAGCCATATCTCAGACTGCCCATCTTATTATTTTCTTTTTATTGGCCAGTCTGAGATATGGCTTTTTCTTTGCAACTCTGCCTAGAAGGTCAGCATCCCGGAGTCGCCTCTTCACCGTTGACGTTGAGACTGGTGTTTTGCGGGTACTATGTAAATGGCTACAATAGCCATTTACAACATTAACAATGTCTACAATGTATTTCTGATTTACATTTACATTTTAGTCATTTAGCAGACGCTCTTATCCAGAGCGACTTACAGTTAGTGAGTGCATAAATTTTTTCATACTGATCAATTTGATGTTATTTTCATGGACAAGAAAAAAAAAATCTTTAGAAAACAAGGACATTTCTAAGTGACCTCAAACTTTCGAATGGTAGTGTATGTCTAAATAAGGTCCCACAGATGACAGTGCATGTCAGAGCAAAAACCAAGCCATGAGGTCGAAGGAATTGTCCGTAGAGCTACGAGACAGGATTGTGTCGAGGCACAGATCTGGGGAAGGGTACCAAAACATTTCTACAGCATTGAAGGTCCCCAAGAACACAATGACCTCCATCATTCTTAAATGGAAGATGTTTGGAAAAACAAAGACGCTTCCTAGAGCTGGCCGTCGGGCCAAACTGAGCAATCGGGGGAGAAGGGCCTCTTTCAGGGAGGTGACCAAGAACTGGATGGTCACTCTGACAGAGCTCCAGAGTTCCTCTGTGGAGATGGGAGAACCTTCCAGAAGGACAATCATCTCTGCAGCATTCCACCAATCAGGCATTTTTGGTAGAGTGGCAAGACGGAAACCACTCCTCAGTAAAAGGCACATGACAGCCCGCTTGGAGATTGTCAAAAGGCACCTAAAGACTCTCAGACCATGAGAAACAAGATTCTCTGGTCTGATGAAATCAAGATTGAACTCTTTGGCCTGAATGCCAAGCATCACGTCTGGAGGAAACCTGGCACAATCCCTACGGTGAAGCATGGTGGTGGCAGCATAATGCTGTGGGGATGTTTTTCAGCAGCAGGGACTGGGAGACTAGTCAGGATCGAGGGAAAGATGAACGGAGCAAAGTATCGAGAGATCTTGATGAAAACCTGCTCCAGAGGCTCAGGACCTCAGACTGCGGCGAAGGTTCACCTTCCAACAGGACAACAACCCTAAGCACACAGCCAAGACAATGCAAGAGTGGCTTTGGGACAAGTCTCTGAATGTCTTTGAGTGGCCCAGCCAGAGCCCGGACTTGAACCCGATCTAACATCTCTGGAGAGACCTGATAATAGCTGTGCAGCGACACTCCCCATCCAACCTGACAGAGCTTGAGAGGATCTGCGGAGAAGAATAGGAGAAACTCCCCAAATACAGGTGTACCAAGCTTGTAGGGTCATACCCAAGAAGACTCGAGGCTGTAATCGCTGCCAAGGGTGCTTCATAAATGTACTGAGTAAAGGGTCTGAATACTTATGTAAATGTGATATTTCCATTTTTAAAACTTTCTAAAAACCTGTTTTTGCTTTGTCATTATTGGGTATTGTGTGTAGATTGATGAGGGAAAAAATATATCGAATCAATTTTAGAATAAGGCTGTGAAGTACACGATATTATCACGATACTTATGTGCCGATATGGTATGTATTGTGATTCTCACGATTCTATGTGCATTGCGATTTTATACTGCGATTTTATTAAGATTTGAAGTTTCCAAACATATTGCTCACTAGATGTCTACTGCAGAGAGACAAGAGAGAGCATGAGAAAATTAGTTTTGATCGGTCATGGAAATAAAAGTTCTGAAAACATGTTGGCTCACTATTTAAAAATAACACGGAGAACAAGTTTGGAAGAAAAATACAGGAGTTTTGGCGCTAATCGATACTTGGAGTCAAAGTGTCGATTTGTGTGTGTGTGTGTGTGTGTGTGTGGTGGTGTACACTATATACTCTGCTCTCTACTCCACTGACCCTTTCAGTATATTGGATGGACTGATGTGACATTGGAACCAGATGGATTCACACATGCCAACGTACACAAGTGCATGAACATGATACACTATTGGGGGCAGACGTTAATATGAACAGATCGCCACAGCCACACACACCCTCAAAAACACCCCAGCATGCAGGTAGGCATAATGCCCAAAAACAGTCAGTCTGAGTTTGGTGTGTGTGTGTTTGATCAGTGAGAGTTTGGTTTGGTGCTTGGATGAGTCTGTGCCACAGCCTCTCACATTCTCACACATCAATGGTAAAACCACAGTGCCCCCTGCTGCTGTATAAAATAAATTATTAAAATGCTGAGCTATATTGTATGCTCCACATTTTTTTGAAATTATTTAGTTTTATACTAATGCAATTGCTCAGAGAAATACATTTTGTTTAACAAGTAATACAATTTGATTTGAATATAATTTTTTCTAAAATGATTGACATCCCTGTTTTCAATACCTTTCAATACCTCCCTTTGCGAGGATAACGGCACTGAGCCTTTTTCTAAAATGTTTTAAGAGTTGGAGAACACATTCGGAGGGATCTTACACCAGTCCTCCATAATTCTTCTAGATTCTTGATATTCTTCGTCTGCGATTATCAACTGCCAATTCAAACAGATTTTCATTTGGTTTCAAGTCCGGAGACTGAGATGGCCATTGCAAAATGTTGATTTTGTGGCCAAATAACCATTACTTTGTTGATTTTTATGTGTCCTTGGGGTTAGTTATTGTCTTGTTGGAAGATCCACATGCGGCCAAGTTTCAGCCTTCTGGTAGAGGCAACCAGGTTTTTGGCTAAATGGTTAAAAATGGTTAAATGATGCCATTGACCTTAACAAGGGCCCCAGGACCAGTGGAAGCAAAATAGCCCCGTAACATCAAAGATCCACCACCATATTTTACAGTAGTTATGGGGTTCTTTTCTGCTCATGCATTTTCATTCCAATGCCAAACCCACCACTAGTGTGTGTGGCCAAAGAGCTCCATTTTCATGTCATCCAAAAAATTTAAACGCCTGGACTTTGCTAAATGGCATTAGCGCATGGATTGGAACTGGTGCTTTGGTCATATGCGATGAAAATAGAGCTCTTTGGCCACGCACATCAGTGTGGGGCTATTACTTAGGGTTAGAACAGACGTGAGCAACTATAAGCTTTCTCCTGGCTAGTAGCCATGAACAGACAGACAGGCAGAGTGGGAGTGAGAGAGAGAGGCCACAAACCAACATGTAAGATAGGGAAAAGTGCCTTTCCAAAGCTCATATAGTTCATAGACTGACGATCTGTCACAGTGTGAATTAATCTGAATTGTCATATATGATCTCTGATTAAATGATAACATCTTAAGTCTAGAGGGTGTATTGCATGTGTCAACTTCATGCAGGAGGCAGCCATGATGATATTTTATTTTTGATAATTGTATAGAGTGGAGATTGATTAATTTTCATGCCTACTTATTCATTATTAAAACAACTTTTAAAGTAGCACTATGCAGAAATCTCTCCGACATTTCCTGGTTGCTAAAAATATAATAGTTCTCCTAATGTCTGTTTATGTGACAAAACAAGCAAGTATAGTGTAGAGAATCATTGTACAATCATAATCAAAAATATTGTATTTTCAACTGTTTGAAGCTGGTGTACAAAACCGAAAGTAAAAGAAGCAAAAACTAAACTTAAGAACGGGAAGCATAGAAATAGCACGCACAGAACAGATCTACCGCCTCTTAGACTTGCTTTCAATGAGAATGACAGATCTCTAACTCACATTCCTATGTGAATTTGGTCAGGTCGGCCAAAAAGTTACATATTGCAGCTTTAACTGTGTATGTTGCTGGTTATTATTACAGTATAATGAGTGTATTATAAGTTGAAAATATCACATTAAGTTTCAAACCATACATTATGTAGAGCAGCAGTAGTAACAACCTGACATAGGGGAAGTGGGAAAAATAGTAGGAAATGAATCATACAGTAGCATAGAAAGAGCACAAAATTGTTATTTAGTTGAATATATCCACATTAACAGTCACACTTGTATTCAGTACAGTATGAATGGCCATGGCCCTAAGACTGATTGGACTGTACCAGAGTAAAGCCGTCCGCATGCTTTCAATCCAAAACAGTTTTTGTGACGTTTTTGTTAGTTTTGGTTTCGGCAAGGGTTTTTTCGGAAGTTTGTGCACACATTTCTTTCATGAGGAAATGTGAACTTTAGAAGTTGAAGTTTATGCCCCTTCGTCTGTGATTGGTCAACAGTAGGGATTTTTTCACTTGAGAAATACTGCACTGAACATCTTTGTTAGATGCAAAATTGCATGACTAAGACCTCCTCGGCAAAAACATCAAAATGAATGACAGATTTCTTGATTTATCTTAGATTCATTCTGACTATTTTGAGAAAGTGTTACTGTGTGTTTTATTCTCGTTTTCCAACCGAATGTATTTTAAGGGAGCATGAGAGCACAGACGTTCACTTCGACTAGCCACGTTCTGCTAGGAGCAAACAGACGCCTTAAGTGCCCCTCTGCAAGACCCCTCTTAGCCTTGTAAATTTGCCCATTTATAAGTTAAGGTTTGTCTGTATACTTTTCTCAAAAGTCACTAGAAATGAGCATTTAAAACCTTTTATTTGTATTTTTTATTATCCTGGGGCATGCACCCAGACCCCCATTGCAAAATATTTTTTGGCCAGAACAGTAGCCTCGATGTAGGCATAATTAGGCTAAGTAAATGTTTGCAATGAAACGTGTTAACTAAATCATCGTAATTGACATAGGCTACATTTCCAGTCTAATCATTTTATATCAGTTGTAATATGTCATATTCTTTAATGTATCTTTTTTCTTATTTTTATTAGTTGTTCATAATAGGATGTTACTTAATTGGGGCAGGAGTAGTGAATGGTGATAATGACCATTTCCCATGTTATCAAACCGGCTTCACACCATAACAACGTCAGATCAGCTGGTCTGGTAGTTAATTCTGCTGCTGTTTTCCTTGCAACCACAGTGATTTTAACTCGGAGATCCATGTAATCTCCCGTTAGTACTCATTGACTCAACAAAGAACATTTCACACCATGGTGGTTTCCATTGAAAAGCAGCCCATCTTTCCTGAATGACTCATGGGTAGCCAAGCTAATATCAGAGGTGAATGTGAGAAATCACCCTCTACTTCCAGGTAGCCTGCAGCAGTGGTCCCTGCCGTTTCCTATCATGTTGGCTCACTGCAGCCACACACACACACACTAGATGTCCCAGTGGGTAACACTGTACACCCCTCCCCTGAATCACACCTCCACAACAGTTGTGATCAGAGACAACATACATCAGAGACTGACTGACCTCCCTACTAAGACATACTGTATTGATGGGCCACTGTACTACCCTGGGATTCAGCATGTTGAATTTCATTTCATTTCTGGGCTGGATGTGTGTGTGTGTACCTGAGTGTGTGTATGTGTCTTTACATTTGAATGTTTTTGTTGCATAATGACTTGTGCAATCATCCCTATATAATGACACCATTCAGAGGAGAGAAATGCAACGGTCTGGGAATGACATTTCCCTATAGGAGCTCCATTATGGCCCTATTGTCTGGAAACAGGTTAGGAAACACACACACACACATACACACTTCTCTATGACTGACTCAGCATGGCTGCAGTCCAACTCTAA
Source organism: Coregonus lavaretus (assembly GCF_964263955.1). NCBI lineage: Eukaryota > Metazoa > Chordata > Actinopteri > Salmoniformes > Salmonidae > Coregonus > Coregonus lavaretus. Next base: position 66,506,998 of record NC_139989.1, read on the forward strand.
CCCATAGGCCTGAACAGGATGGATAATCATCACAGAGGTCACTAGAGGTCAAAACACAGCTATGTCTACTGACGGCTCAGTATACACCTCCCTGCTGATCAAGGTATTGGCGGGCAGACAGAAATACACAGAAAACAAATATAAGAGGGGAGAAGTGCTCCCTGTCTGCATACTTCAATACTTCATACCTGCTTTCTGCCTCACTGAGCCCACCAGCCGTAAACATGAATATAAACAGCCAAGCTTGGCAATCCTCTCGGCGCTAACAAACTTCCCCGCCACACCATGCAGTGCTGTTCCGGGGGTTTAATGTATGTAACTTCACAAGCGTTAAATAAGGCTGGGAGGGGAGAGGGCGTCGTAGCTCACAGACAGGAGCCACCATTCTTCACAGAGACACACACACACACGTTCTCAAAGACACACAGCCTGCTCACAGTCACACACACATACACACACATTCCCAGACCCTCGCCAGCAGAGACCACCTGTCAAAGACTGTTTGACGCCGCGGGCGGCATTACTTGCTCGGAAGGGCGAGGGGCTTTGTTATTCAATTCAACCCTCAGCGCCAGAGAGAGAAAAACAACACAGATATCAAACATGGCTGTGCTTGCAACGCAAACCTCAGTTTCTCTCTCCCTCTGCCCCCCCTCTCTTCTTCCTCCCCCACCTCTCTCTCTCTCTCTCTCTCTCCCTATATAATACATTGCACCTGTCTCTCTCAATTTTCTCTCTCTCGCATACTCTCTCTGCGAAATCTGAACACAAACTAATTACTGAACATAAAAGCAGTGCAAAACACATTGACACAGAGGGTTAGGTTTGATCTAAAGGAAGTGTGATATTGTGACAGAGGAGAGCAAACAAGTGAGAGAGAACTGAAATGGGAGAAAACAAATGAACTCCTAACACTTGAAGTGCCATAGACTTATATTAAATAAACATATAAAATACACATTCAATATACATATAAGCATGAAATGGTGTGAAATTGTAAAATGTCTCTCTGACATACTCATTCTAGAGGATACAGAGAACACACACACACTTCATAGAGGATACATACACACAGTTCATAGGCCGAAGGGAAAGTCAGAGAGGAAGTAAGAGACATCACCAGATGATGTGAGGGGTGAAGTTAACGCTTCTGTGTCAAGGCACCATCACCATCCCTCCAGAGGGGGGTAATGTCACGAATGATTCCCTGGTTCTGGGCCTCACTTGTGGTTCACTGCCCTGCCAAATGCCCCTAGGGTCTAGAGGGTCTGGAGGCGGACTGGCATCACTATGAAACATGACCCAGCTGGTACAGTACAAAGAGAGGGGGAGGGGGGAAAGGAGGAGGAGGAGGAGGAGGAGGAGAGGGCAGCTGTGTGTTTTCCTGCCTGACATGCTAGCTAGCTAGCTACAGTATCTTCCTCCCCCTTGTATAGTTCAGCCCTGTCATTGTATTAGATCAGTGTTGGTGTTGTGTTGCATCATAGACAACCAGCAGTGTCTGTGGAGTAAACACTAACAAGCTCAGGTGAGACACACTCAGCACCCTACAGAGATAGTGGTTAGGGAGTTAAGGTTTGCTCAATCTCTTATCTGCTCCAAGTGAGAGGACAGATGATGGCTGTCTAAAGTGTGTTACGACTACCTCAAGCATTCTGTAGCACTGTAAAGTAGCTAGTATTGAACAGAGAAGGGCCTGCTGTGCTGTGCTGTATGGTGTGTGATGGCTCTGGTACTGCGCCTGGAGGATTTTTGGCACTCCCAGCCCTAATAAAGGGGATGGAAGAAAGGATAGATGTGTCTCTCTTTGATAAATATATGATGGTACACAGGAGATAGTGAGACAGAGAGAGAGAGACACACACAAAGGGATAGGGAGAGAGAGAGATAGAGGGAGAGAGACAGACAGACAGACAGAAAGAGAAAGATGGACAGGTATCCCCATGTCTGCTCAAAAGCTCTTAGATCAAATGATGGGACTGTAAAGTGGACTGTCTCCAAACCTTCCTCATAAGCCTTACAGCACCCTCCCCATTGTGTGGCAGTATAAAAAGAGAGTAGAGACTATGGGGTAATTGGGCCATTATGGTTGCATATGCAACTGTGTGTGATTACTGTGCTGCAAAGCCACCACACATGAACTGTGTGTCATTACAACAATAAGCTCATTTAGACATTAACCCCCAGAAAGATTTACCGTCACAACAACATTCCCTCTGTAACAATGGGGGTAATTAAACACTGAACCTAGAACAATAATACAATGACAACACATACTCTTCCTGTGGGAGCTGGAGTAGACAATTCATGTGAATTACCATTCACATGAGGGATTTCAATATACAGAGTGCCCTGATGCAATGTTGTACACACTTTCTGGTACACTTCATACAGCGAACCAGGCTCTCTTTTTTTAGGGCCTAAAAATATGAATTATTAGAGCCTAAAAATGTAAATATGCTCTGCCTAATAAAAGCAGCTCATTAGTGTGACCTGTGACTCCTAATAAGGGCCAGAGGGTTAGCGAACAGAGCACAGTGTGGGTCTAGACCAAACCAGAGCAGACCTGGTATAGTAGTTTACCCTGTTGGATGTCAGGTGCCACTTACCTGTATTAACAGGCTTGTTAATGAGGCCGCTGGGCTTATACAGCTAACACCTGCCTGTCTGTATGTCTGTCCCTACAAAGCAGGGGTTGTGGGGGGATTCTTATGTCCTTGTGGGGACCTAAAATCAAGGATAGTAAAACAAGGAAAATTCTCCTTCATGGGGACATTTCCCACATCCCCATGAGGACAAAAGCTATTTTTAGCTTAGGGGTTAGGTTTAGGGTTAGGGTTACAATTAGGGTTAGGGTTAGAATTAGGGTTAGGATGAGGGGTTAGTGGTTAGTGGTTAGGTTTAGGGTTAGGGTTAGGAGTTAGGTTTAGGGTTTGGGTTAGGGTTACGGGTTAAAGTTAGGGTAGGGGTTAAGGTTTAGGGTTAGAAGAACAAAGTGTGTGTGTGTGTGTGTGTGTGTGTGTGTGTGTGTGTGTGTGTGTGTGTGTGTGTGTGTGTGTGTGTGTGTGCGGTGTAGGGTAACGCACTTCCTCTTGATCAAACACCACCAGGCTCCCTCAGCTCCTCCCACTCTCACTCCACTAACAAGTAGACATGACATACACACACACACACACACACACACACACACACAGATGCAGCATCAGTATCGAGCCTTCATAACGCACAACCCCCCCCCCCCCCCCCCGTTTGCTCTATAACCTGTTAGCCTTGTGACCGTGATATATAGGCCTAAAACCGAGACAATAAGAAGACACAGTGGCAGAATAAATTCAACCACACCTTTGTTTCAACACAAAACTTGAGAGCAACCTCTGTCTGGTGAAGTCCACAAAGCATATTGCATGTAACAAACAGTTACATGACCTACAACATGGTCAAGCAAGTTAATGTTTCTGACATTTTCGGACTACTAAACAACTATTGATTTAGAACCACAGAGAGTTACCGCAAGTCGCAAAGAAAACAGGTGCTGCCTCTACTATTCCAGCACCATTTCAACTTCAACATCATCAAATCACATATGCTCAGTCTCATGCAGTGACAACTAAAAGATACCAAAAACAATTTAGTCCAATCAACGTAAGATTCAACGTACGATTTGTGTGTGTGTGTGTGTGTGTGTGCGTGTGTGTGTGTGTGTGTGTGTGTGTGTGCGCAAGTAGAAAAAACATGTTGACTCACCCTACTTGTAGAGAAACGCTAATGCTATTCTCCTCTCTTCCATGTTGATGAAACGGTCTATGACTTTGTCATACAGAATCCGCTTTTATGTTTTGTTGTTCCAGGCTACCTGGCTAAAATGCTTGCTCGCTAGCCTAACTTCCTTTCATGGGCAACGTTAGCTAGTTAACGTTAGCCTTCTACATCTAGCTACATATTGAAGTTCCATCCTCTCAATCCAGGGTTACAATGTATGACTTTATGGTTGGATCAGAATCGTCGTTATAATCATTGGCCAGTACAGAGAATTAAGTAAAACCACAACTCCAAATCCCTATCTCCATCCATGGCTAATTTAGGAAAGGGCCAATTTTGGTTAGCTAGCTAGCCACCAGAGGACAACAACACAACGAGATGCAACAATTCAAGTTGTTTCTGTCAATGATGTGTTTCACTTGATGCAATGTGATAGGAGTGAAGCCAAATCCAAATTGGCTTCCCTTGACACTTTTTTTTGGTGTGCCAGGACCATTCACAGTTGCGCTCACTCAGTTTAGCTCAACGCTGATTGGCTATTATTTATCTTTCATAATTCTCAAGGGAGGCCAAATCCTCGCTGGCTTCCCTTACATTCAACGCTATGGGCGGCAACAATGTCATACTCTTTATGACCAGACATAATCAGATAGATGGCCTACACATACAGAGGGGCGCTATTTTGCTCGCTCAGATGCTTTCTCCGGTGAGATATTTTCAGCCTCTTGAGAATTGAAGGAAAATTATGAAAACACAGAGAGACGAAAGATAAATGATTTCATAGCTCTCCTTCCCCCTGTAACTCTTCCCCAGGTATTTGTAAAAGAGAATATGTTCTCAGTCATCTTACATGGTAAAATAAGGGGTCAATAAACAAATGTGCCAAATATATTATCTCCAGATATCTTCTTGGTTTGCTAACTTGCTAGCTAAGTGGCTAGCTTGCAAGATCAAGCTTCTTCTTTTTTTAAATCAAGCTTCTTGGTTACAGCCGAGACAATCAATCCCCTCCTGGTTCAGGATCCCTGCTGCCTAAATTTGTTTTGTGCGTGCAGCAAACTGTGTGTGATAGTTGTATAACTTTATGAGCTGAGTTGTTAGGATTTAGTATTTAGCTAGCATCTGCTATGGGAATTTGCTAGTAATTTGTTAGCATTTTTTCAATACCGTCAAAATAATTTGTGTGCACTGCCGGTAATACCGTATATATCCCGGTATGGTACAGGATCGGTATGAAGGTTTGAAAATCTGTATACCATGTGTCGTGGAGGTACCAGTTCAGTGGTAGAGGAGGGGATCACTATGTAGAAGACTTGTGAGGCTTATGGGAGTAGTCTATATCTCTTTCGCCCATGTCATCTAAGGAGAGGACACACACACGCACGTACAGTACGTACCCCCTCCAGAGCCCTAATGGCCCCTGACTGTGCTGTGTTGGCTGGGGGCTCCCTGCGTGATTGACAGCAGGAGGTAGGGAGGCCAAGCCACACTGGAGCACATTGGAACACATTACAACATCACTAAAGAGAGTGAGCCTTTGTTGTATTAGCTTCTCTAATATGCCATGGTAGACATTACAACAGAGCCTCACTAAAGAAATACATTCTTTGTCTAGGCCTCCCTACAAACAACGGCCAGAGCATAGAACTATAATATTTTACTGAATCAAAATAATAATTTACTGATTCTAATTCTATGGCCAGAAATACTGTGGTTGTCAGTCACTCGCCTCTGACCCATCTCTATAGTCAGTCTGATGGTACCCACTAATGTATCACATAAAAACCGATACAGCCATACTGACACATGGACTGATCATTTTAGTACTGCTAGAGATACTGTATAGTGCAGTACAATTATCACATGTAGCCCCGTGTAGCTCAGTTGGTAGAGCATGGCGTTTGCAACGCCAGGGTTGTGGGTTCGATTCCCACGGGGGGCCAGTATGAAATATATATATATATGCACTCACTAACTGTAAGTCGCTCTGGATAAGAGTGTCTGCTAAATGACAAAAATGTACAAACACTACACATAATCCTAAAGATCTAGTGTGTGTTTTGATGAATTACTCTCTTTAGATCTAATGGATGTCTTTTTCTCTCAACTTCAGGAAAGTCACTGCTGATTCTCAGATGGGACCATCATGCAGGCCTCTGCCTCTCTCTCTCTCAAACACACACATACACACACGCTAAAACATATGCTAGCATACACACGCTTACACACACAATGAGTTTCAAGTTTTATTAGTCGCATGTATGGGATGCACATGGTATACACCATCCAATGAAATTCTTACTTGCAGGTTCCTTTTCGACAATAAGACATTTGACATTAACTTTACAAGTAAAGTTGTGGGGCTTGTTATAACTATTTAAAAGTAGTGTTCTAGTAGTGGAATAAGTTCAAATCGTTTTACTTAAGTGAAGCAATTCAATATAGTCTAAGTTAAATTTAGTAAAATAATTGGTCTGATTAAGTTGATAGACTACTATAATCAACCTTATTACTTTGGATTGTGGGGCAGTTAAATCACAAATCAAATTGTATTTCTCACATGCTTCGCAAACAACGGGTGTAGACTAACAGCGGAATGCTTACTTATGGGCCCTTCCAAACAATGCAGAGTGAAAAATAATAGAAAGATAATAACACAAGAAAAAATAAACAATTAGTAACGATAACTTTATACACACGGTACCAGTACCGAGTCGATGTGCAGGGGTACGAGGTAATTGAGGTAGATATGTACATATACAGTGGGGAGAACAAGTATTTGATACACTGCTGATTTTGCAGGTTTTCCTACTTACAAAGCATGTAGAGGTCTGTAATTGTTATCATAGGTACACTTCAACTGTGAGAGACGGAATCTAAAACAAAAATCCAGAAAATCACATTGTATGATTTTTAAGTAATTAATTTGCATTTTATTGCATGACATAAGTATTTGATACATCAGAAAATTTGGTACAGAAACCTTTGTTTGCAATTACAGAGATCATACGTTTCCTGTAGGTCTTGACCAGGTTTGCACACACTGCAGCAGGGATTTTGGCCCACTCCTCCATACAGACCTTCTCCAGATCCTTCAGGTTTCGGGGCTGTCGCTGGGCAATAGGGACTTTCAGCACTCTCCAAAGACTTTCTATTGGGTTCAGGTCTGGAGACTGGCTAGGCCACTCCAGGACCTTGAGATGCTTCTTCCAGAGCCACTCCATAGTTGCCCTGGCTGTGTGTTTCAGGTCGTTGTCATGCTGGAAGACCCAGCCATGACCCATCTTCAATGTTCTTACTGAGGGAAGGAGGTTGTTGGCCAAGATCTCGCGATACATGGCCCCATCCATCCTCCCCTCAATACGGTGCAGTCGTCCTGTCCCCTTTGCAGAAAAGCATCCCCAAAGAATGATGTTTCTACCTCCATGCTTCACGGTTGGGATGGTGTTCTTGGGGTTGTACTCATCCTTCTTCTTCCTCCAAACACGGCGAGTGGAGTTTAGAACAAAAAGCTCTATTTTTGTCTCATTAGACCACATGACCTTCTCCCATTCCTTCTCTGGATCATCCAGATGGTCATTGGCAAACTTCAGACGGGCCTGGACATGCGCTGGCTTGAGCAGGGGACCTTGCGTGCGCTGCAGGATTTTAATCCATGACGGCGTAGTGTGTTACTAATGGTTTTCTTTGAGACTGTGGTCCCAGCTATCTTCAGGTCATTGACCGGGTCCTGCCGTGTAGTTCTGGGCTGATCCCTCACCTTCCTCATGATCATTGATGCCCCACGAGGTGAGATCTTGCATGGAGCCCCAGACCGAGGGTGATTGACCGTCATCTTGAACTTCTTCCATTTTCTAATAATTGTGCCAACAGTTGTTGCCTTCTCACCAAGCTGCTTGCCTATTGTCCTGTAGCCCATCCCAGCCTTGTGCAGGTCTACAATTTTATCCCTGATGTCCTTACACAGCTCTCTGGTCTTGGCCATTGTGGAGAGGTTGGAGTCTGTTTGATTGAGTGTGTGGACAGGTGTCTTTTATACAGGTAACAAGTTAAAACAGGTGCAGTTAACACAGGTAATGAGTGGAGAACAGGAGGGCTTCTTAAAGAAAAACTAACAGGTCTGTGAGAGCCGGAATTCTTACTGGTTGGTAGGTGATCAAATACTTATGTCATGCAATAAAATGCAAATTAATTACCTAAAAATCATACAATGGCATTTTCTGGATTTTTGTTTTAGATTCCGTCTCTCACAGTTGAAGTGTACCTATGATAAAAATTACAGACCTCTACATGCTTTGTAAGTAGGAAAACCTGCAAAATCGGCAGTGTATCAAATACTTGTTCTCCCCACTGTAGGTAGGGGTAAAGTAACTAGGCAACAGGATAGATAATCAGCAGTAGCAGCAGTGTATGTGATGAGTCAAAAGAGTTAGTGCAAAGGAGGGTCAATGCAAGTCCGGATAGCTATTTGATTAACTATTTAGCAGTCTTATGGTTTGGGGGTAGAAGCCATTCAGGGTCCTGTTGGTTCCAGACTTGGTGCATCGGTACCGTTTGCCGTGCGGTAGCAGACAGAACAGTCTATGACTTAGGTAGCTGGAGTCTTTGACATTTTTTAGGGCCTTCCTCTGACACCACCTGGTATAAAGCTCCTGGATGGCAGGGAGCTCGGCCCCAGTGATGTACTGGGCCCTACGCATTACCCTCAGTAGCGCCTTGCGATCGGATGCAAGGCAGTTGCCATACCAAGCGATGATGCAGCCAGTCAAGATGCACTCAATGGTGCAGCTGTAAAACTTTTTTAGGATCTGAGGTCCAATGCCAAATACCACACTGCCAGGTCACTAACATTCTCCCTATAGGCAGTCTCATCGTTGTCGGTTATCAGACCTACCACTGTTGTGTCGTCAGCAAACTTAATGATGGTGTTAGAGTCGTGCTTGGCCACGCAATCGTGGGTGAACAGGGAGTACAGGAGGGGACTAAGCACGCACCCCTGAGGGACCCCCGTGTTGAGGGTCAGTGTGGCGGGTGTGTTGTTGTCTACCCTCACCACCTGGGGGCAGCCCGTCAGGAAGTCCAGGATCCAGTTGCAGAGGGAGGTGTTCAGTCCCAGGGTCCTGAGCTTAGTAATGAGTTTGGAGGGCACTATGGTGTTGAACGCTGATCTGTAGTCAATGAACAACATTCTCACATAGGTGTTCCTCTGAGGGCAGTGTGTAGTACAGTAGAGATTGCGTCATCTGTGGATCTGTTGGGGTGGTATGCGAATTGGAGTGGGTCCAGGGTGTCTGGTATGAAGGTGTTGATGTGAGCCATGACCAGCCTTTCAAAGCTTTTAATGGCTACAGATGTGAGTGCTATGGGGCGATTGTCATTTAGACAGGCTACCTTGGCGTTCTTTGGTGCAGGGACTATGGTGGTCTGCTTGAAACATTCGATCTTTGTCCTGTATTGATGATTTGCCTGTTTGATGGCTCGTCGGAGGTCGTAAAGGGATTTCTTATAAGCATCCGGATTAGTGTCCTGCTCATTTAAAGTGGCAGCTTTAGCCTTTAACTCAGTGCGGATGTTGCCTTTAATCCATGGCTTCTGGTTGTGATATGTACTTTACGTACAGTCACTGTGGGGACGACGTCATCGATGCACTTATTAATGAAGCCGGTGACTGATGTGGTAAACTCCTCAATGTTATCGGATGAATCCTGGAACATATTCCAGTCTGTGGTAAAGAAACAGTCCTGTAGCTCAGCATCTGCTTTAACGGACCACTTCCGTATTGAGTGCATCACTGGTACTTCCTGTTTGAGTTTTTTGCTTGTAAGCAGGAATCAGGAGGATGGAGTTATGGTCAGATTTGCCAAAGGGAGGGTGAGGCTTGTATGCATTTATGTGTGTGGGACAAAGGTGATTAAGAGTTTTGTCGCCTCTAGTTGCACAGGTGGCGTGCTGGTAAAATTTTTCCCTGCATTAAAATCACCAACCACGAAAAGTGCAGCCTCTGGATGTACATTTTCTTCTTTGTGTATGGCCCTATACAGCTCGTTGAGTGCAGCCTTAGTGCCAGCATCAGCTTGTGGTGGTAAATAGACAGCTATGAAAAATACAGATGAAAACTCTTGGTAAATAGTATAGTCTGCAGCTTATAATGGTATTCTAACTCAGGCGAGCAAAAATGTGAGACTTCCTTAACATTAGAGATCGCGCACAAGCTTCTGTTAACATAGAGAAACACCCCTTCCCCTTAGTCTTACCCGAGGCTGGCGTCCGGTCTAGACAATGCATGGAGAAACCCGCGAGATATACAGTGCCTTCGGAAAGTATTCAGACCCCTTTACCTTTTCCACATTTTGTTACGTTACAGCCTTATTCTAAAATGGATTAAATTAAACAAATTCATCAGCAATCTACACACAATACCGCATAATGAAAAAGTGAAAACAGGTTGTTATAAATGTTTGCAAATTAAATAAAATAAAATAAAAAAAATAACAGAAATACCTTATTTACATAAGTATTCAGAACCTTTGCTATGAGACTCAAAATTGAGCTCAGATGCATCCTGTTTCCATTGATCATCCTTGAGATGTTTCTACAACTTGATTGGTGTCCACCTGTGGTAAATTAAATTGATTGGACATGATTTGGAAAGGCACACACCTGTCTATGTAAGGTCCCAAGTTGACAATGCATGTCAGAGCAAAAACCAAGCCATGAGGTCGAAGAAATTGTTCGTAGAGCTCCGAGACAGGATTGTGTCAAGGCACATATCTGGGGAAGGGTACCAAATAATTTCTGCAGCATTGAAGGTCCCCAAGAACACAGTAGCCTCCATCATTCTTCATTTATAGTTTTATTTATAATTTATAGTTCTAGGAAAATATTCAGTTACAGTTCTCCGTTAGATTTTCACTGTAACCTTCACACATTAGAACTAATAAAAGTTTCATCCAGTCTCAAACTATCTGAATCGTCGTCGTCCTCCACCAAGCCTTGCGGGTCATATTCTTCATTCCTTAGGTCGGAGTCCGGGATTGGGCCGTATCTCACCATCTGTTGGGAAACTGCATTCTCCAACCCTCGGACACAAGGAATAAGACAACATCCACAAAGAACAAACATACCCATAGAAGGTATAGCTGCACCCAGAACAGTTGCAACAATAGCTTTCCATTTTCCAAACATGTTATCAAACCAACCCCAGTTCTCAGCCCATTCTTTACTCAATGCAGTGAGACCTGCCAGTGCTCTAGTTACTGTACCATCTGGGGCTGTATTGTTGGGGATAAACATACAACAATGACCTCCCACCATCTTGTAAATCTGCCCTTCTCTGCTAAAAGCATATCGAGAGCCAATCTATTCTGCAGGTCATGAGTGAGGTGGCGGATAGTTGGTCTGAGATTCTCTTCACTGCATCCCTTGTCTAATTAACTAACATTTGTAGATGTAATTAATCCAGTCAACATTTTTATCAATTGTAACCCACCAGAAAAACGTTGTTGTAAACCCTTCTCCAATTTGATCTGTGATTCGCATTACTTTGGTGTCTATAACATTGATAATCAACAGGGGTCATGGTGAATTGGGGTGCCTTAGTATTATCCTTTTTAAGAGTGGTTATTTTAATATCAGAACAATTAGGTGAGGATTGGTTTGATCCCAAATCTATCACAAAAGTATTTGATCCCCTGCTGATTTTGTACGTTTGCCCACTGACAAAGAAATTATCAGTCTATAATTTTAATGGTAGGTTTATTTGAACAGTGAGAGACAGAATAACAACAAAAATATCCAGAAAAATGTATGTCAAAAATATAATAAATTGATTTGCATTTTAATGAGGGAAATAAGTATTTGACCCCCTCTCAATCAGAAAGATTTCTGGCTCCCAGGTGTCTTTTATACAGGTAACGAGCTGGGATTAGGAGCACACTCTTAAAGGGACTGCTCCTAATCTCAGTTTGTTACCTGTATAAAAGAGACCTGTCCACAGAAGCAATCAATCAATCAGATTCCAAACTCTCCACCATGGCCAAGACCAAAGAGCTCTCCAAGGATGTCAGGGACAAGATTGTAGACCTACACAAGGCTGGAAGGGCTACAAGACCATCGCCAAAAAGCTTGGTGAGAAGGTGACAATAGTTGGTGCGATTATTCGCAAATGGAAGAAACACAAAAGAACTGTCAATCTCCCTCGGCCTGGGGCTCCATGCAAGATCTCACCTCGTGGAGTTGCAATGATCATGAGAACGGTGAGGAATCAGCCCAGAACTACATGGGAGCAGGGACGGCTTGTTCAATAGGGCGATATGGGCGACGCACTGCCAAACGGGAAAAGGAAGGGATTTTTTTTCTAATCAATTATATCACGGCAACAGCAGTTATCAGTGTTCACGTCTGATCTGCCAGCCACTAAATGTCAAATCAGGCTAAAGTCGTGCTTCAAATGGCCCCGCCCGTTTTTGGGGCGATTTCAGTCAAGTTGAAAATCGCCCAGAAGTCTCTCATAGCCTGTCATGTAAAATCTATTTTTTTCACATTTCAAAGCTTTCAATACATTCTCTATGGGTGTCTGTGGGCTTGCACTTACGCGCTTTCGTCATACGTGACGTAACGTTGAACGTAACTAAGACAATGGCGGCTATCAGCGTCTATGTTGCGACCTGCAGTGCGGCGTTATTTTATGTTTTTAATTTGTAGACTTAGTTTACAAACATTCTGCCAACCATGGATTTCCAGTGGTTGGCTTTGGACTGATCTTGTTGATCGTGTACATACCCGCTACGAACGGACTAAATAATGAAAACGCTGCTGGCAGCTGAATCCCAATACAGCTGGGAGACTTGGCTGGATGAGTCCCGGAAAGAGAAGTGGAGCCGGCCACCTTCACCCTGGTCAGAGCGGACCGCGATCCTGGTAAGAGAGCGACTCTGTACCCCGACATTGAACTGCTTTCTGTGTCATTGCGACCTTACTATCAATTCAATTCAATTTAAGGGCTTTATTGGCATGGGAAACGTGTGTTAACATTGCCAAAGCAAGGGAAGTAGATAGTAAACAAAAGTGAAATAAACAATAAATATTAACAGTAAACATTACACTCAGAAGTTTCAAAAGAATAAAGACATTTCAAATGTCATATTATGTATATATACAGTGTTGTTACAATGTGCAAATAGTTAAAGTACAAATGGGAAAATAAATAAACATAAATATGGGTTGTATTTACAATGGTGTTTGTTCTTCACTGGTTGCCCTTTTCTTGTGGCAACAGGTCACAAATCTTGCAGCTGTGATGGCACACTGTGGTTTTTCACCCAGTAGATAAGGGAGTTTATCAAAATTGGGTTTGTTTTCGAATTCTTTGTGGATCGCTGTAATCTGAGGGAAATATGTGTCTCTAATATGGTCATACATTTGGCAGGAGGTTAGGAAGTGCAGCTCAGTTTCCACCTCATTTTGTGGGCAGTGTGCACATAGCCTGTCTTCTCTTGAGAGACAGGTCTGCCTACGGCGGCCTTTCTCAATAGCAAGGCTATGGTCACTGAGTCTGTACATAGTCAAAGCTTTCATTAAGTTTGGGTCAGTCACAGTGGTCAGGTATTCTGCCACTGTGTACTCTCTGTTTAGGGCCAAATAGCATTCTAGTTTGCTCTGTTTTTTTGTTTGTTCTTTCCAATGTGTCAAGTAATTCTCTTTTTGTTTTCTCATGATTTGGTTGGGTCTAATTGTGTTGTTGTTGTTGTTGTTGTTGTTGTCCTGGGGCTGTGTGGGGTCTGTTTGTGTTTGTGAACAGAGGCCCAGGACAAGCTTACTTAGGGGACTCTTCTCCAAGTTCATCTCTCTGTAGGTGATGGCTTTGTTATGGAAGGTTTGGGAATCGCTTCCTTTTAAGTGGTTACTATCTGCCCCGTGAGTTCCCCCAATTGTTTGTTACCGTTGTGTACTGTTGATAATCACAAGTTTACTGGAGAACTGAGACCAAGTAGAGACTTTGGACAGGGTGGATATGGTATAATAAAGGCAGTTTATTCAGAGGTAAAGATATCTGGAATCGCGTGCACGGACTCGTGCACGTGTGTAGGTCACCTAAATCATCAGAAAAATTGCCCCTCCTGAGAATTTTTTCAGGAGCCGCCACTGCATGGGAGGATCTTGTCAATGATCTCAAGGCAGCTGGGACCATAGTCACCAAGAAAACAATTGGTAAAACACTACGCCGTGAAGGACTGAAATCCTGCAGCGCCCGCAAGGTCCCCCTGCTCAAGAAAGCACATATACAGGCCCGTCTGAATGAACATCTGAATGATTGAGAGGAGAACTGGGTGAAAGTGTTGTGGTCAGATGAGACCAAAATGGAGCTCTTTGGCATCAACTCAACTCGCCGTGTTTGGAGGAGGAGGAATGCTGCCTATGTCCCAAGAACACCATCCCCACCGTCAAACATGGAGGTGGAAACATTATGCTTTGGGGGTGTTTTTCTGCTAAGGGGACAGGACAACTTCACTGCATCAAAGGGACGATGGACGGCGCCATGTACCGTCAAATCTTGGTTGAGAACCTCCTTCCCTCAGCCAGGGCGTTGAAAATGGGTTGTGGATGGGTATTCCAGCATGACAATGACCCAAAACACACGGCCAAGGCAACAAAGGAGTGGGTCAAGAAGAAGCACATTAAGGTCCTGGAGTGGCCTAGCCAGTCTCCAGACCTTAATCCCATAGAAAATCTGTGGAGGGAGCTGAAGGTTCGAGCTGCCAAATGTCAGGCTCGAAACCTTAATGACGTGGAGAAGATCTGCAAAGAGGAGTGGGACAAAATCCCTCCTGAGATGTGTGCAAACCTGATGGCCAACTACAAGAAACGTCTGACCTCTGTGATTGCCAACAAGGGTTTTGCCACCAAGTACTAAGTCATGTTTTGCAGAGGGGTCAAATACTTATTTCCCTCATTAAAATGCAAATCAATTCATAACATTTTTGACATGCATTTTTATTTTATTTTTTTTGTTATTCTGTCTCTCACTGTTCTAATAAACCTACCATTAAAATTATAGACTGGTCATTTCTTTGTCAGTGGGCAAATGTACAAAATCAGCAGGGGATCAAATACTTTTTTCCCTCACTGTAGGTGCAGTTAGAAGGGTTGGCCTACCTGTGGAACAGGCATAACAATTAGTTTGTCCCAACGCCCTAGCTGTGTAGTTCATCCACCTTACCCAGAAGTTCTAATTTGAAATTCCTTCTACTTCTCCTTGGTTCATTTCCTGCAAGAGGAAATATTCTACCCTTGGTGGTTTAGTGCTATTTAGGATTCCTTCTGAGGGCCTTCCAAGGGGTATTAGACTAGTTTTTGATACCTCTGGTGATAACATTAGATCTACCTGCTGTTCTGTCTCGGGGGTGGAAGATTCATTTCTCTCCTTAAAAATTAGCCTCACACATGTATTTGCCCCGACATCATCAACACAGACCCAATAGTTCCTTGCTCTGTCATCTTGCATAATTGACTTTACCGTTATCACCAGTTCCGTTTTACCTTTATCATGGGTTTGTTTAATTCCCCATCGGTGTGCTGTGTCCTTTCCATTCTCATAGTATGTCCCCAGGTATGTTTAAACACCCTTGCCCATGGACATGAGCGTTCCCCAGTGCAAATGTATTTACCATACCTTCTAGGACCTAACTTTCTTGTACACGCCCCCTTCTTACCAAAGCCCCTAAAACCTCCTATCTCTTCATGGGAGAAGTCGAATGGTATCTTGAATCCCCCATCTTGTCCTAAACTGACTTTAACTATAAAATAATCATTACCCCAATAGTCTTTCTTGGTTTCAGTATTTCTACGAGATCGAATCAGTGCATAATTTCCCTGTTTAGGTTGACCTGGATTAATCCATAATATGGTTAACACGATGATGCAGCTCAGAGACCCCCAAAATCCCCAAAACCGCCATCCCAATCCTGTCCCTGACCCACATGCCTGGTACTTCCACATACCCACACCTCTATAAACACCCCACAGTGATGAAAGGTCGGGGTAGGGTTTCTTCGTTAACAGAGTTTACCCCCGAACCCTTGTGGGTCAGTTCTTCTCTTTAACTCTGTGTGTGTTCAACAGTGTTTGTATGTGGGCCTACCTTTTTGCAGTGGGTAACGTGGACACAAGTGGCTCGCTCAGCTATTCTTATAGCGAAGGCAGTTACCAATAGGACATGGTATGGTCCCTCCCAGCGTGACTGCTTTCAATCCTTTTTCCTCAACGATTGGATCCACACCCAGTCTCCAGGTTGTATACTATGAGTCACCTTCTCCTTTAATTCTCCTGTAGGACACAAATTCTTAGACATACGGGTATGGTTAACGAACAATTTTCTCATGTGTTCTGCTAGTGTATTCTCTAGTTCTATGTCTGCCTGTTCTGGTCCTGCCAACTGTGGCATTCTGTAAGGTCTTCCAAACACTTTAATATATATATACAGTGGGGAGAACAAGTATTTGATACACTGCCGATTTTGCAGGTTTTCCTACTTACAAAGCATGTAGAGGTCTGTACTTTTTATCATAGGTACACTTCAACTGTGAGAGACGGAATCTAAAACAAAACTCCAGAAAATGCCATTGTATGATTTTTAAGTAATTAACTTGCATTTTATTGCATGACATAAGTATTTGATCACCTACCAACCAGTAAGAATTCCGGCTCTCACAGACCTGTTAGTTTTTCTTTAAGAAGCCGTCCTGTTCTCCACTCATTACCTATATTAACTGCACCTGTTTGAACTCTTTACCTGTATAAAAGACACCTGTCCACACACGCAATCAAACAGACTCCAACCTCTCCACAATGGCCAAGACCAGAGAGCTGTGTATGGACATCAGGGATAAAATTGTAGACCTGCACAAGGCTGGGATGGGCTACAGGACAATAGGCAAGCAGCTTGGTGAGAAGGCAACAACTGTTGGCGCAATTATTAGAAAATGGAAGAAGTTCAAGATGACGGTCAATCACCCTCAGTCTGGAGCTCCATGCAAGATCTCACCTCGTGGGGCATCAATGATCATGAGGAAGGTGAGGGATCAGCCCAGAACTGCATGGCAGGACCTTGTCAATGACCTGAAGAGAGCTGGGACCACAGTCTCAAAGAAAACCATTAGTAACACACTACGCCGTCATGGATTAAAATCCTGCAGCGCACGCAAGGTCCCCCTGCTCAAGCCAGCGCATGTCCAGGCCCGTCTGAAGTTTGCCAATGACCATCTGGATGATCCAGAGGAGGAATGGGAGAAGGTCATGTGGTCTGATGAGACAAAAATAGAGCTTTTTGGTCTAAACTCCACTCGCCGTGTTTGGAGGAAGAAGAAGGATGAGTACAACCCCAAGAACACCATCCCAACCGTGAAGCATGGAGGTGGAAACATCATTCTTTGGGGTTGCTTTTCTGCAAAGGGGACAGGACGACTGCACCGTATTGAGGGGAGGATGGATGGGGCCATGTATCGCGAGATCTTGGCCAACAACCTCCTTCCCTCAGTAAGAGCATTGAAGATGGGTCGTGGCTGGGTCTTCCAGCATGACAACGACCCAAAACACACAGCCAGGGCAACTAAGGAGTGGCTCCGTAAGAAGCATCTCAAGGTCCTGGAGTGGCCTAGCCAGTCTGCAGACCTGAACCCAATAGAAAATCTTTGGAGGGAGCTGAAAGTCCGTATTTCCCAGCGACAGCCCCGAAACCTGAAGGATCTGGAGAAAGTCTGTATGGAGGAGTGGGCCAAAATCCCTGCTGCAGTGTGTGCAAAGCTGGGCAAGACCTACAGGAAACGTATGATCTCTGTAATTGCAAACAAAGGTTTATGTACCAAATATTAAGTTATGCTTTTCTGATGTATCAAATACTTATGTCATGCAATAAAATACAAATTAATTACTTAAAAATCATACATTGTGATTTTCTGGATTTTTGTTTTAGATTCCGTCTCTCACAGTTGAAGTGTACCTATGATAAAAATGACAGACCTCTACATGCTTTGTAGGTAGGAAAACCTGCAAAATCGGCAGTGTATCAAATACTTGTTCTCCCCACTGTATACACTGCTCAAAAAAATAAAGGGAACACTTAAACAACACAATGTAACTCCAAGTCAATCACACTTCTGTGAAATCAAACTGTCCACTTAGGAAGCAACACTGATTGACAAAAAATGTCACATGCTGTTGTGCAAATGGAATAGACAACAGGTGGAAATTATAGGCAATTAGCAAGACACCCCCAATAAAGGACTGATTTTGCAGGTGGTGACCACAGACCAATTCTCAGTTCCTATGCTTCCTGGCTGATGTTTTGGTCACTTTTGAATGCTGGCGGTGCTTTCACTCTAGTGGTAGCATGAGACGGAGTCTACAACCCACACAAGTGGCTCAGGTAGTGCTTCTCATCCAGGATGGCTCATCAATGCGAGCTGTGGCAAGAAGGTTTGCTGTGTCTGTCAGCGTAGTGTCAAGAGCATGGAGGCGCTACCAGGAGACAGGCCAGTATATCAGGAGACGTGGAGGAGGCCGTAGGAGGGGCAACAACCCAGCAGCAGGACTGCTACCTTCGCCTTTGTGCAAGGAGGAGCAGGAGGAGCACTGCCAGAGCCCTGCAAAATGACCTCCAGCAGGCCACAAATGTGCATGTGTCTGCTCAAACGGTCAGAAACAGACTCCATGAGGGTGGTATGAGGGCCCGACGTCCACAGGTGGGGGTTGTGCTTACAGCCCAACACCGTGCAGGACGTTTGGCATTTGCCAGAGAACACCAAGATTGGCAAATTCGCCACTGGCGCCCTGTGCTCTTCACAGATGAAAGCAGGTTCACACTGAGCACATGTGACAGATGTGACAGAGTCTGGAGATGCCGTGGAGAACATTCTGCTGCCTGCAACATCCTCCAGCATGACCGGTTTGGCGGTGGGTCAGTCATGGTGCGGGGTGGCATTTCTTTGGGGGGCTGCACAGCCCTCCATGTGCTTGCCAGAGGTAGCCTGACTGCCATTAGGTACCGAGATGAGATCCTCAGACCCCTTGTGAGACCATATGCTGGTGCGGTTGGCCCTGGGTTCCTCCTAATGCAAGACAATGCTAGACCTCATGTGGCTGGAGTGTGTCAGCAGTTCCTGCAAGAGGAAGGCATTGATGCTATGGACTGGCCCGCCCGTTCCCCAGACCTGAATCCAATTGAGCACATCTGGGACATCATGTCTCGCTCCATCCACCAACGCCACGTTGCACCACAGACTGTCCAGGAGTTGGCGGATGCTTTAGTCCAGGTCTGGGAGGAGATCCCTCAGGAGACCATCCGCCACCTCATCAGGAGCATGCCCAGGCATTGTAGGGAGGTCATACAGGCACGTGGAGGCCACACACACTACTGAGCCTCATTTTGACTGTTTTAAGGACATTACATCAAAGTTGTATCAGCCTGTAGTGTGCTTTTCCACTTTAATTTTGAGGGTGACTCCAAATCCAGACCTCCATGGGTTGATACATTTGATTCCCATTGATAATTTTTGTGTCATTTTGTTGTCAGCACATTCAACTATGTAAAAAAAAAGTATTTAATAAGATTATTTCATTCATTCAGATCTAGGATGTGTTATTTTAGTGTTCCCTTTATTTTTTTGAGCAGTGTATATATATATATATATATATATATATATATATATATATATATATATATATATATATATATATATATATATATATATATATATATATATTATTATTATTATAAAAAATCCGTTATACTATAGGCCACAAAGTGTTTCCTAAACTGCTCTACCATCTAACCTATCCCCCCTATTGTCACATTGTTTTACCCATGTGTCAATATTTCCGCATTTCAAAACAGTGACTTTAATACATGTAATAATTTATCCTTATGCCAGACATTATCTCGTAGGATTGTTCCTTTCTTTACAGTATGAAAATATATACACTCACCAACTGTAAGTCGCCCCGGATAAGAGCGTCTGCCAAATGGCCAAAATCTAAAATATAATCAAGAACATAGGAAATATCTGTTTCCCCGTATAGTGTTCCTGTCACCCTTCTCATATCCCTCTTATTCTTTTTATTTTATTTTTTTCCTTCCCCTTGTCTGCTTTTTCCTATGTTTCTGCAGTGTCGGGATTGATGCCCTGTCTTATTACAGTAACTACAAGGTGCCTTACACTCTCTTGCAAAATGACCCCCCTTGTTACAGTTAAAGCACTTATTCCCCCCGTTGTAGCCTTCACTCTTTCCTGGGTTTCTACCCTTACCCGCTATCTCGCCTAGTGTGGCTATTAAATACTCTGCTCCCCTCTGTTCTTTTCTTACTCGGTCCTGTCTATTTTTCTCCCTTCTTTCTCTAAGTTTTCTGAGTCCCCCCCCCCCCGCTCCTTCCTCCTTCAACATTGTTGCTTTGCCGTCATATGACGGGGCAGGTGCGGGGTTCTGTCCTACTCTTCTTCTATACACAACAACCCCATCATCTGGGTTCCCTTTCCAAGCCTGTCCTACCAGGACTAGATATAACCTTCCTGCCCTCTGCTCTGGGGGAGGCACTGAGACCTCAACCTTCACTTCTCTTTCACTCTCACTCACTTCTCTTTTCTTCCTGCCTTCTTCCCGCTTTCTAGCTTCTACTAGCCACACCCTGGCTGTTTCTAAGCCCTCTCTTTTCTGTTTCTTTAGATCAGTACCACAATTTACATGCATTTGTTTAATCATGGACTCTAGTTTAATTACATCAAGTCGCCCAGTAAAGCCATATTTCTTTCTCCAATTAGGTCCATAATACACATTCCGTTTGTCTCGCATTTCCATATATTTCTCATCCCCAGTAAATTCTGGGACCTCTTGTGAGGATTTGCCCCCCCATGGTTGGTACTGTTAAAAATCCCTTAGCCACCTCTTCTATATAACAAGTAATTCAAAACAGTTTCACACAACACCTGGAATCACCCCTCCCTGTATAGGTAGTATTGACTAGTCCCCCAGAATTATCTCATACCGTTACAGAGGAATTTATCCCCTCAAATGTAATCTTGACAATTTCTGACAGTCTCATACAACAGAAATGGGTTCTCCCTCTCCTAGTGATCTTAACCGTACACATTTACTCAATTATATTAACCCTCTCTTCACTTCACTCTTTCACTGTATTACTTTATCCCAGATTATTTTGTTGACTGTTCTATAATCTACTACAGGTTCTCTGAATACAGGGTAGTTTCTTTTGGTAATGGCCTATTACCGTGAATCGTTACGGACCCACCCTGAGCAATCCCAGACTGCCCCAATTAATGAATAAAGACTACCGACCTTTTCCTTGCAGCCGAGATTCAATGTAGGATTGGATTCCGTCACCGTCTCTGTCATTAATCAGGTGTCCTCTGGCCTGTCTTAACCCTTAATGTCAAAGGGCAGATCTTTCTATTTACGAATGTATCATTCGCCCGTCGACGGTTTTCAGAGTTACCTGGAATGACAGAGGCAGGTATTGGATTCCGGCTCAGAAGGACCAAGCTGTTATGAGAATGTATTAACTAACTATTTCAGTGTCTCTGTGCGTCTCCCAAAAGGTTGTAAGGCTTTTGGATCAAGAAACGGACTGCAAACGGACTGCATAGTCAGGCCTTTATTCATTGAGAATTCTGCCACAAAATGGTCGTACAATATTTTTATACGCACACGTCATACAAAAATCCCACCCCTCTGTAGGCGGGCTGTAGTTTTCCACTTTAAAACTGCTCTCCTGACCATCAGTTCACACACACACACATACACACACACACATACATACACACACACACACACACATACATACACACACATATACACACATACACACACATATACACACATACATTTTCTTATCATAGTCTACTCCCTGTATTCCTCAGTTATCGCCGTTCTCACAATATTCTGCACCATGTTTAACAGTTCTCCTTCTTCTTCGCCGTCCGGTCTAACTCCTACTCACATTGCTAAATAGTAACACAATGTCATAATCTTTACTGGTCCTACACTCACACATTACCAGGTAGTAGATTCTAACACATCTCACACAGTTTCGGAGTATAATAATTAGTCACTACTAAGAAAGTACTAATCATACCTAAAACAAGAACATTTCACAACTATATTTAAGGGTGGAACATTTAGTCATTACTTTTAACCTGTATATATTTTAATTTCTATATCATTTGTGTTGCATTTACAGTAAATGGAATGGTGGAAGTGATGGTGTCACAATTGGACCTTTAGAATGTTGAGAAAATCCCATGAAAGTGGATGAAGATGGACTAAAAAAGGACTAAAAGCTTAATCATATGAAAAGTATCAACTATATCAAAAGGTTGTATACAAGCATTCCAAAGAATAAGAAGAGGTATGTCGAAGATTTAATGTGGGGACTCTTGCTTCGCAAGCCCCATTAATAATAAAAGAAGAATACGAACATAAAGTAAATGGCTCAGTAGAATGGAATAAACATTTTAGCATAAGTATAATATATAGGAAGGCACAATTTAAGGCACAATGTATAGTGAGCAGCACGTCAATTGCAATGAGCAGCACGTCAGGGGTCCTAAGCTATGGATACCATAGTATCTATTATTAAAGAAGCAAGAAGCATTCAATCAGGGAGTCCCAAGACTCTCTTAATAACACCACACACACACACACACACACACACACACACACACACACACACACACACACACACACACACACACACATACACACACACACAGACACAGACACACAGAGAGAGTGTGTGTGAGGAGGAAAGCGTGCAGGTTGGCAGACTGTTCATATTTTATTATTTCATTGCTCTGTGCCTATAGCACTGGCTCAGAAACCATTGGCAAAATGCCAATGACATATACATATTCTACTGCCAAATATATATATAAATGCATACACAACATTAGCGTGCATAAAACAATTTAGGCTAAACACAGAAAACGCTACACCACATGCTACGCATCCCATGTGTCTAGTAGCAGGAATGAGAGGATGGGGAGAGGAAAATAAATGGGAAAGGGGAGAGAGCTGTGTGGAAAAAAAGAGAAGGAAAAAGGGGAGGAGGGAAAGAGAGAGATTTATCCTTTAATGAGAGCTAGGATTGTCTGCAAGCACTGCGAATTTCCGTTCTAATTTCATGTGGCACAGTCACAAAACTTCTGTCTGTTTTATGTGTGTGTGTGTGTGTGTGTGTGTGTGTGTGAGAGAGAGAGAGAGAGAGAGAGAGAGAGAGAGAGAGAGAGAGAGAGAGAGAGAGAGAGAGAGAGAGAGAGAGAGAGAGAGAGAGAGAGAGAGAGAGAGAGAGAGAGAGAGAGAGAGAGAGAGAGAGAGAGAGAGAGAGAGAGAGAGAGAGAGAGAGAGAGAGAGAGAGAGAGAGAGAGAGAGAGAGAGAGAGAGAGAGAGAGCACTAAGAACAACCTAAAACCCTTCTGGACAAAAGTGTTGTCTGCACTGCACGCTCGGGTTAAACACACTCTAAAATTGGCCCAATGACCTACACTTCCCGTCATTACTCATACAGTAGATTTGAACCTGCCTGACTGTCGGAAATAAACATAACATCTGCTGTGTGGATTGTTTGGTGTACTTTGTGGTACCTGTTTGGGGTTGTTTGGAGTTGTTTGGGGTACTTTGGGGTACCTGTTTAGGGTTGGTCAGGGTGATTAGTAGGACCTGTGTTTTGAATTGAATCAGAATTGAATTCCTCAGAAACCTAAATGATTTGATTGAATTCTAACAGTTTTTTTTTTCTACAGCACCTATGAACATGCATTATTCAGTGTATTGTCCTCCATTCCAGAGCCCATCCAACAGTGTCCCCAGAGCCTTTATGGAGTATGTTAGGTCCACAGGCCTCTCCATGTGCAGCTCAGCCCTGTGTGGAATGCTGTGTCTGTGTGGAGAAGACTGATCCCCTTGTAAGGGGATGAAAGTAAAGCCTAGTGTCTTAGAGATGATACTCTCTAACTGACTGCAACAACAATACCCCTCTGTGATGACTGACTAACGGTCTGTTTGCTAGCTCCTCCACTCCAGACCCAGACAAGCCAGGCCTGTGCCAACGTCAACTCCATCTTGGCACTGCCCCATACCCAACAATATTATGCCCAGCACGGCTTATAGCCTCTTCTACCACCTTGTTGTGGCTGGCGCCATGGCAACAGATAGCTAGCTTGTGTCCTTTGCATCACAACACATCCTCATGAGCCACAATATATATCATACAGCACACCATTGGCGTGTATTCATGGAGGCCAAGGGAAGCCTTTTTAAATTATATTTTGTCTCTCTGTGTTTCTTAATTTTCCTTCAATTCGCAAGAGGCTGAATGTATCTCACAGGAGAAAGCATCCGAGCGAGCGAAACAGCGCCCCTCTGTCTCTCTACGTGTAGGCCATCTATCTGATACTTTCTGGTCCAAATGAGTATAACATTGTTGCCACCCGTAGCATTGAATGCAAGGGAAGCCAGCGAGCATTTGGCCTCCC
Organism: Coregonus lavaretus; assembly: GCF_964263955.1. Classification (NCBI taxonomy): domain Eukaryota; kingdom Metazoa; phylum Chordata; class Actinopteri; order Salmoniformes; family Salmonidae; genus Coregonus; species Coregonus lavaretus. Next base: position 66,531,297 of record NC_139989.1, read on the forward strand.
TTGACAAAAAAAGTATAAAGAATTAGCCAATCAGCGTTGAGCTAAACTGAGCGAACTCAACTGTGAATGGTCCTAGCGAAAAGAAAAGAAAAGTGTCAAGGGAAGCCAGCTTGGATTTGGCGTCTCTCCTATCAAATCGCTTTGAGAGCATATGTCATTAACAGAAACAACTTGAATTGTTGCATCTCGTTTTGTTGTCCTCCGGTGGCTAGCTAGCTAAAATTGTCTCTTTCCTAAATTAGCCATTGATGGAGATAGGGATTTGGACTTGTGGTTGTACTTAATTCTCCGTACTGGCCAATGATTATAACGGCGATTCTGATCCAACCATTAATTCATACATTGTTGTGCCCCTGGCCTGAGAGGATGGAAGTTCAATATGTACAGTAGCTAGATGTAGAAGGCTAATGTTAACTAGCTAACGTTGCCCATGAATGGAAGTTAGGCTAGCGAGCAAGCATTTTAGCCAGGTAGCCTAGGACAACAAAAAATAACCATATTGTTTTAGAGAGAAACTATCCAATCTTTGAATATTTGACATTGGACTGGAAGACTCTATAAGTAAAGCCAATTGCACCCTCCTCAGGAAAGGTTAAAAACTATAGTCAACATTGTCAGATTATAACATGCAAAAATTAAATATGCTCATTGTACAAAACCTAAAACATCTCTGACTCCAACAAATACAATCATAAGGTATGCATGACACAGATAACTATTCCATCAGACATAAAAGAAACACCTCAGAGTCATGCATTCAGGGCCACAAGAGGAGAATCCAGCCTCTCCTCTGTGTCAGTAAGTCAGTGGGCCTGGGGTGTGTATCAGTCCTATATCTGTCCCACATGCCCATAGTGGGAGACGGGGCCTGTTATCTTAGCAGGTCCTGGAAGGCCCCATGGCAACCGGGGGTGGGGGGTAACGGAGGATGGGGGTAACGGGGAGCCCCAGCAGGGGGCCTGGCTATGTCACCTCTGTTTAGGTCCCCCTGGGCAGTGCCTGTCCTAAATCAGCCTCTAGGTGGTGCAGGGCTGGCCCAGTGAGTCCACTATTAGGGCAAAATATTTAGACTGGAGCCAGACTAGCCCTGACAGCTGTCAACAGAGACCAAAATCCTAGCCTGACACAGAGAGAGAGCACTGGAGGAGTATGTGTGTGTGTGTATTTTTTCATCGGTAGTGCCGAATTCCATGTCTGGTTTAAAGCACTAGCAATACAGAAACGTTGTCCGGAATCATTTGGTGAAATGGCAAAGTCAAAGCAAGCTGTCATGCTAGGCACATCATAAACACCTACAGTGGGGAGAACAAGCAAGCTGTCATGCTAGGCACATCATAAACACCTACAGTGGGGAGAACAAGTATTTGATACACTGCCGATTTTGCAGGTTTTCTTACTTACAAAGCATGTAGAGGTCTGTCATTGTTATCATAGGTACACTTCAACTCTGAGAGACGGAATCTAAAACAAAAATCCAGAAAATCACATTTTTAAGTAATTAATTTGCTTTGTATTGCATGACATAAGTATTTGATACATCAGAAATGCTAAACTTAATATTTGGTACAGAAACCTTTGTTTGCAATTACAGAGATCATACGTTTCCTGTAGGACTTGACCAGGTTTGCACACACTGCAGCAGGGATTTTGGCCCACTCCTCCATACAGACCTGTCGCTGGGCAATACGGACTCCAAAGATTTTCTATTGGGTTCAGGTCTGGAGACTGGCTAGGCCACTCCAGGACCTTGAGATGCTTCTTATGGAGCCACTCCTTAGTTGCCCTGGCTGTGTGTTTCGGGTCGTTGTCATGCTAGAAGACCCAGCCACGACCCATCTTCAATGCTCTTACTGAGGGAAGGAGGTTGTTGGCCAAGATCTCGCGATACATGGCCCCATCCATCCTCCCCTCAATACGGTGCAGTCGTCCTGTCCCCTTTGCAGAAAAGCATCCCCAAAGAATGATGTTTCCACCTCCATGCTTCACGGTTGGGATGGTGCTCTTGGGGTTGTACTCATCCTTCTTCTTCCTCCAAACACGGCAAGTGGAGTTTAGACCAAAAAGCTCTATTTTTGTCTCATCAGACCACATGACCTTCTCCCATTCCTCCTCTGGATCATCCAGATGGTCATTGGCAAACTTCAGACGGGCCTGGACATGCACTGGCTTGAGCAGGGGGACCTTGCGTGCGCTGCAGGATTTTAATCCATGACGGCGTAGTGTGTTACTAATGGTTTTCTTTGAGACTGTGGTCCCAGCTCTCTTCAGGTCATTGACAAGGTCCTGCCGTGCAGTTCTGGGCTGATCCCTCACCTTCCTCATGATCATTGATGCCCCACGAGGTGAGATCTTGCATGGAGCCCAAGACTGAGGGTGATTGACCGTCATCTTGAACTTCTTCCATTTTCTAATAATTGTGCCAACAGTTGTTGCCTTCTCACCAAGCTGCTTGCCTATTGTCCTGTAGCCCATCCCAGCCTTGTGCAGGTCTACAATTTTATCCCTGATGTCCTTACACAGCTCTCTGGTCTTGGCCATTGTGGAGAGGTTGGAGTCTGTTTGATTCAGTGTGTGGACAGGTGTCTTTTATACAGGTAACGAGTTCAAACAGGTTCAGTTAATACAGGTAATGAGTGGAGAACAGGAGGGCTTCTTAAAGAAAATCTAACAGGTCTGTGAGTGCCGGAATTCTTACTGGTTAGTAGGTGATCAAATACTTATGTCATGCAATAAAATGCAAATTAATTACTTAAAAATCATACAATGTGATTTTCTGGATTTTTGTTTTAGATTCCGTCTCTCACAGTTGAAGTGTACCTATGATAAAAAATTACAGACCTCTACATGCATTGTAAGTAGGAAAACCTGCAAAATCGGCAGTGTATCAAATACTTATTCTCCCCACTGTATGTACCCAAATCTATTGAGTGTCCCTTGAAAGGAAAGCCCAGTAACTTGGTCTGATTTTAAAACCATGGTCCTAAAACCACCAACCCTCCTGGCAGAACAGTATATTTTAACTGAAAGAAGAATGGATATCATATGGTCCCTCAGTGGGAAAGTGTTGTCCATTTCTGAGGTCTGAAGACACTATTGTCAGGTAGCTTAGTGGTTAAGAGCGTTGTGCCAGTAACCGAAAGGTCGCTGGTTGTAATCCCCGAGCCGACTAGGTGAAAAATCTGTCTATGTGCCCTTGAGCAAGGCACTTAATCCTAATTGCTCCTGTAAATCACTCTGGATAAGAGCGTCTGCTAAACTACTAAAATGTAAAATGTATTTAATGGGGTCTAGTTAGACTATTCAAATCAAATTGTATTTGTCACAACAGGTAAGTAAGCATTGCAGTGAAATGCTTATTTACCAGCCCATAACCAACAATGCAGTTTTAAGAAAGAATATCAAAAACAAAAAAAGTAATATAAAACACAATAATAAAATAAATAATACAATATAAAAAAATACGAAATAAAAGTAACAAATAATTAAAGAGCAACAGTAAAATAACAATAGTGAGGCTATATACAGGGGGTACCGGTACCGAGTCAATGTGCTGGGGCACCGGTTAGTTGAGGTAATATGTAGGTAGAGTTATGACTATGCATAGATAATAAACAGAGAGTAGTAGCAGCAGCCTAAAAAAGGGGAGGGGAGGGTTAATGCAAATAGTCTGGGTAGCCATTTGATTAGATGTTCAGGAGTCTTATGGCTTGGGGGTAGAAGCTGTTCAAAAGCCTCTTGGACCTACACTTGGCAGCGGTACCACTTGCCGTGCGGTAGCTGAGAGAACTGTCTACCACTAGGGTGGCTGGAGTCGTTGACAATTTTTAGGGCCTTCCTTGACACCGCCTGGTATAGAGGTCTTGGATGGCAGGAAGCTTGGCCCCAGTGATGTACTGGGCCGTACGCACTACCCTCTGTAGTGCCTTGTGGTCGGAGGCCGAGCAGTTGACATACCAGGCAGTGATGCAACCAGTCAAGATGCTCTCGATGGTGCAGCTGTAGAACCTTTTGAGGATCTGAGGACCCACGCCAAATCTTTCAGTCTCCTTAGGGGGAAAAGGTTTTGTTGTGACCGCTTCACGACTGTCTTGGTGTGCTTGCACCATGTTAGTTTGTTGGTGATGTGGACACCAAGGAACTTGAAGCTCTCAACCTGCTCCACTACAGCCCCATCAATGAGAATGGGGGCATGCTCGGTCCTCTTTTTTTCCTGTAGTCCACAATCTTCTTCTTTGTCTTGATCACGTTGAGGGAGAGGTTGTTGTCCTGGCACCACACTGCAAGGTCTCTGACCTCCTCCCTATAGGCTGTCTCGTCGTTGTCGGTGATCAGGCCTACCATTGTTGTGTCATCTGCAAACTTAATGATGGTGTTGGAGTCGTGCCTGGCCATGTAGTCATGAGTGAACAGGGAGTACAGGAGGGGACTGAGCACGCACCCCTGAGGGTCCCCCGTGTTGAGGATCAGCGTGGCAGATGTGTTGTTACCTACCCTTACCACCTGGGGGCAGCCTGTCAGGAAGTCCAGGATACAGTTGAAGAGGGAGGTGTTTAGTCCTAGGGTCCTTAGCTTAGTGATGAGCTTTGAGGGCACTATGGTGTTGAACGCTGAGCTGTAGTCAATGAATAGCATTCTCACATAGGTGTTCCTTTTGTCCAGGTGTGAAAGGGCAGTGTGGAGCACAATAGAAATTGCATCATCTGTGGATCTGTTGGGGCGGTATGCAAATTGGAGTGGATCTAGGGTTTCTGGGATAATGGTGTTGATGTGAGCCATGACCAGCCTTTCAAAGCACTTCATGGCTACAGACGTGAGTGCTACGGGGCGGTAGTCATTTAGGCAGGTTACCTTAGTGTTCTTGGGAACAGGGACTATGGTGGTCTGCTTGAAACATGTTGGTATTACAGACTCAGATAGGGAGAGGTTGAAAATGTCAATGAAGACACTTGCCAGTTGGTCAGCGTATGCTCGGAGTACGCGTCCTAGGAAATCCGTCTGGCCCTGCGGCCTTGTGAATGTTGACCTGTTTTAAGGTCTTACTCACATCGTTTACGGAGAGCGTGATCACACTGTCGTCCGGAACAGCTGATGCTCTCATGCATGTTTCATGTGTTACTTGCCTCGAAGCGAGCATAGAAGTAATTTAGCTCGTCTGGTAGACTTGTGTCACTGGGCAGCTCGCGGCTGTGCTTCCCTTTGTAGTCTGTAATAGTTTGGAAGCCCTGCCACATCCGACGAGCGCCGATCTTAGTCCTGTATTGACGCTTTGCCTGTTTGATGGTTCGTCAGAGGGAATTGCGGGATTTCTTATAAGCTCCCGGGTTAGAGTCCCTCTCCTTGAAAGCGGCAGCTCTACCCTTTAGCTCAGTGCGGATGTTGCCTGTAATCCATGGCTTCTGGTTGGGGTATGTACGTACAGTTACTGTGGGGACGACGTCATCGATGCACTTATTGATGAAGCCAGTGACGGATGTGGTGTACTCCTCAATGCCATCGGAAGAACCCCGGAACATATTCCAGCCTGTGCTATCAAAACAGTCCTGTAGCTTAGCATCTTCATCTGACCACTTTGAATTGGAGACTCAGAGAGGAAGAGAGAGAAAATAGCTCCTTCTCCCTCTCTCTCCCTCTTTCTTTCACTGAGTCTCCAATCCCCCCATCTTTCCTTCCTTTGGCTCCATGGTGGAGTGAGGGATAATGCCACAGTTTACAGCCCCCATGTCAGGGGGTATTATCAGGGGGTATTAGAGCTGGGACGATAAACTGAAAATGATTCAGACCGACCAAATTGACCACTTATCATGGAACTTTTCCTAATATTGTTCATTACGATAAATAACCTATAGGGCCCTACTAGAGAAATGTGAAGTTTGAAATGAAATAAGTTAGCAAATATGGGTGATTGTTAATGGGTGTCACGAACGTCGTATGAAGGAGTGGACCAAAGCGCAGCGTTAGTTGCGAACATACTTGCTTTATTTAATTAAAGCATACACACGAAATAACAAAACAATAAACGACTCGTGAAGTCCTCAGTGACAATGACCGAACACGGAACAAAAACCCACAAACACAAAGTGAAACACAGACAGTTAAATATGGCTCCCAATCAGAGACAACCAGCACACAGCTGACACTCGTTGCCTCTGATTGGGAGTCACTCAGTCAAACATAGAAATAAACAACCTAGAACACCCAACATAGAAACAGAACACATAGAATGAACACACCCTGGCTCAACATAATGAGTCGCAGAGCCAGGGTGTGACAGTACCCCCCCCTAAAGGCGCGGACTGCGACCGCGCCTCAACTAAAGCAAAACAGGGGAGGGCTGGGCGGGCATACCTCCTCGGCGGCGGTTCTGCCTCCGGCCTTGACCACCACCCTCTAATAAACCCCCCATAGCGCCCCTGGTCCAGTCTGGCTCCGCTGGCTGGAGCTGACCTGGACGTAGCAGGAGCGGCTAGCTTCAGCTCCGTTGGGGAGCAATAAAGCGGTACCTGATCTGGCACCGATGACCCAGGCACGGGTTGTGCCGGACTGACGACGCGTACCCCAGGCTTGGTGTGTGAGGCAGGAAAGGACCGGACCTGGCTGTCGATGCGCACCCCTAGCTTGGTGCGTGGAGCAGCAACGGGCCGAACCGGGCTGACGATGCGCACCCCTGGCTTGGTGCGTGGAGCCGGAACGGGCCTCACCGGGCTGACGACTCGCACCCCTGGCTTGGTGCGTGGAGCAGCGACGGGCCTTGCCAGGCTGACGACTCGCACCCCTGGCTTGGTGCGAGTAGCAGGAACGGGCTGGACCAGGCTGACGACTCGCACCCCTGGCTTGGTGCGAGTGGCAGGAACGGGCTGAACCAGGCTGACGACTCGCACCCCTGGCTTGGTGCGAGTGGCAGGAACAGGCCGGGCCGGGCTGGCGACGCGCACCGTAGGCTTGGTGCGTGGAGCAGGGACAGGCCGGGCTGGGCTGACGACGCACACTGTAGGCTTGGTGCGTGGAGCAGGAACAGGCCGGGCAGGGCTGGCGACGCACACCGTAGGCTTGGTGCGTGGAGCAGGAACAGGCCGGGCTGGGCTGGCGACGCACACCGTAGGTTTGGTGCGTGGAGCAGGAACAGGCCGGGCAGGGCTGGCGACGCACACCGTAGGCTTGGTGCGTGGAGCAGGAACAGGCCGGGCTGGGCTGGCGACGCACACCGTAGGTTTGGTGCGTTGAGCAGGAACAGGCCGGGCTGGGCTGGCGACGCACACCGTAGGTTTGGTGCGTGGAGCAGGAACAGGCCGGGCTGGGCTGGCGACGCACACCGTAGGCTTGGTGCATGGAGCAGGGACAGGCCGGACAGGGCTGGCGACGCACACCGTAGGCCTGGTGCGTGGAGCAGGAACAGGCTGGGCTGGGCTGTCGACGCACACCGTAGGCTTGGTGCGTGGAGCAGGGACAGGCCGGACTGGGCTGGCGACGCACACCGTAGGCTTGGTGCGTGGAGTAGGGACAGGCCGGACTGGGCTGGCGACGCACACCGTAGGCTTGGTGCGTGGAGCAGGAACAGGCCGGACCGTACTGGGAACACACACCACTGGCCTTAAACGGGGATCAGGAACGGGCCGGACCGGACTGGCAATACACCTCAGTACCTCTCGCCGTGCCTCTACAACTTCCTTCCCTCCTCTCGCCAATGGCTCCCGTAACCCGGTGGCCTTCTCTCCTCGTCTCCCATTTCGCCCTGTGGCAGCCTCCTGCTGCCCAGTCGCCCATGCCGTGTGCCCCCCCCTAAAAAATTATTGGGGGTGCCTCTCGTCCGTCCGACGATGGCACTGCTGACGCCGCTGCTCCTCTCTCGCCAGGGCCTTAATCCTACCCCAAGGTCCCTTGCCCCCGAGCATGTCCTCCCAGGACCACGATTTGCCCACCTGGGCCATCGCCAGCCTCTCCATCTCCTTTCCTGGCGCTTCCTCCCATGTCCAGTCTGCCTGCTCCTGGACACGCTGCTTGGTCCTATTACGGTGGGTTTTTCTGTCACGAACGTCGTATGAAGGAGTGGACCAAAGCGCAGCGTTAGTTGCGAACATACTTGCTTTATTTAATTAAAGCATACACACGAAATAACAAAACAATAAACGACTCGTGAAGTCCTCAGTGACAATGACCGAACACGGAACAAAAACCCACAAACACAAAGTGAAACACAGACAGTTAAATATGGCTCCCAATCAGAGACAACCAGCACACAGCTGACACTCGTTGCCTCTGATTGGGAGTCACTCAGTCAAACATAGAAATAAACAACCTAGAACACCCAACATAGAAACAGAACACATAGAATGAACACACCCTGGCTCAACATAATGAGTCCCAGAGCCAGGGTGTGACAATGGGACAGTTGATAGCTACAACATTAGAAGTAGTAGAAGTAGTTTTAAGGGTAATATTTGTTTTTAAAGTTACTGTGGTGCACATTAATGTTATATTCAATTTATCGTTATCGTGATAATTCAGTAAGTTTATTGTGATATGTATTTTTGTCCGTATTGCCCAGGTCTAGTATCAAAAGGAAAAGTATACATCATTTCAAATTCCTTATATTACGCAAACCAGACCCCACCATTTTCTTGTTTTTTATTTATTTACGCATAGCCAGGGGAACACTTAAACACTCAGACATCATTTACAAACTAAGCATGTGTGTTTAGTGAGTCCGCCAGGTCAAAGGCAGTAGAGATGACCAGGGATGTTCTCTTGAGAAGTGTGTGAATTGGACCATTTTCCTGTCCTGCTAAGCATTCAAAATGTAACAAGTACTTTTGGGTGTCAGGGAAAATGTATGGAGAAAAAAAAAATACATTAATTTCTTTAGGAATCTAGTGAAGTAAAATTATGAGTTGTCAAAAATATAAATAGTAAAGTAAAGTACAGATACCCCAAAAAAACGACTTAAGTATTTTACACCACCGGCTAGTGGAGGAAGAGGTTACATGTATCTTACAGACAAACAAACAGACAGACAGACAGACAGACAGACAGACAGACAGACAGACAGACAGACAGACAGACAGACAGACAGACAGATGATAGTCCCCGAAGTACAAAGCTGGTGATCTTTCACCCCTCTAACAGCTTCTTCAAATCTCTCCCAGGCCCTTTCAATACACATTATGGTCCACGTGTGTGTGCATACAGTACTGTATGTACTGTGTGTGTGTGAGTGTATTGCCTGTTTATACAATGAGGGAAAAAAGTATTTGATCCCCTGCTGATTTTGTACGTTTGCCCACTGACAAAGACATGATCAGTCTATAATTTTAATGGTAGGTTTATTTGAACAGTGAGAGACAGAAAAATAACAAAAAAATGCAGAAAAAAGCATTTTAATGAGGGAAATAAGTATGGGTGCTTTATTAACTCACGTCAATTTGGTAACACTTTATGACAGTCGCTGAGAACCACCTTCCACATGGTATGCCCCTCAATGTCTTTACACACACACACACACACACACACACACACACACACACGCGCGCGCGCGCGACATCAGCCTATGGGGTATTGACGGGGAGAGACAGCTGGACACACACATGGTCAGACTGGCACGCAAAGCAATTCCACTGAATTCAACTTAACTCATTACAAGGCTAATTGTTTCTGAAAGCAAGTAAACTGAGAAATTAAAAATACAATAGTAGAGTCAGTGGAACGAAATAAGATCATGAACAATAATATGCTGATACTCAACGGAATTAAAGTGAATTTACATTTTTGTAGACGCTCTTATCCAGAGTGACTTACAGTTAGTAGGTGCATACATTTTTCATACTGGCCCCCCGTGGGAAACGAACACACAACCCTGGCGTTGCAAGCGCCATGCTCAACCAACTGAGCTACAGGGGACTTCTATGCAATGAATACTAAGCATGTCACATAATTTCAATGTCCACACAGTTTCTATGGGGTTTAATCAATTCATGTTGTATTTTATTTCAACGCATATTGGAACCACCTGATGTTAGCAAATAGAAGAGAATTTGAATATCTTTAAATGTGCTGCCAGCATAGACTGTATAAAAACAACGGCTGCTAAAATCAAATTTAGTGGCACGTACATATACCAACCACAAGAGGGCAGAGACATGCCATTAATGACTGGAAACATACCCAAAAGGGCTTGATCTTGGACCCCCTTTACAGCTAAAAATCTATTCAGATTTAATATGAAATCAAAACAATTAACTTATCCATCAGAATAAAATAAACATTTATGTTGCATTAACATCATAGTGATTCTGTACTGCAGCCACATCTGGAATGATCTATATCTTCAATATTTACGTGTGGTTCAGAGGGGAATGGTAACAGATGTAATATTTCACCAAAAGACCTGACACATAGATAATCCATGCTCTGGACCTAAAACACCTGCAGCCACTAACTCTAGCCACATTGCATGGAACAGGTATATCACCCATAATTGTTTTTCTGTAGATAATGTACCCCGAGTGGTGCAGTGGTCTAAGGCACTGCATTGCAGTGCTAGCTGTGCCACTAGAGAGCCTGGTTTGAATCCAGGCTCTGTCATGGGGCGGTGCACAATTGGCCCAGCGTTGTCCAGGGTAGGGGAGGGAATGGCCGGCAGGGATGTACCTCTATTGGTAGAGCATGCAACGCCAGGGTTGTGGGTTTGATTCCCATGGTTGACCAGTATGAAAAATGAAAACAATTAAGTATGCACTCACTAACTGTAAGTTGCTCTGGATAAGAGCATCTGCTAAATGACTTAAATGTAATGTATTTCTAAGAGTGTTACAAATAAATACTGGTTGCATCCCAAATGAGACTCTATTCCCTTTACAGTGCACTACCTTAACCAGTGTCCAGAGTGCACTATAAAGGGAATAGGGTGGATTAGGGATGCAAACCTATCAGCAGTAATGACCCAGCTAACAATTCTAATGAGAAAACGTTTTTGTAATGTTCCCCTGATGTTTGAGTGTCCATAAAAAATATATACAGTGGGGAAAAAAAGTATTTAGTCAGCCACCAATTGTGCAAGTTCTCCCACTTAAAAAGATGAGAGAGGCCTGTAATTTTCATCATAGGTACACGTCAACTATGACAGACAAATTGAGATTTTTTTTCTCCAGAAAATCACATTGTAGGATTTTTTATGATTTTTTTTGCAAATTATGGTGGAAAATAAGTATTTGGTCACCTACAAACAAGCAAGATTTCTGGCTCTCACAGACCTGTAACTTCTTCTTTAAGAGGCTCCTCTGTCCTCCACTCGTTACCTGTATTAATGGCACCTGTTTGAACTTGTTATCAGTATAAAAGACACCTGTCCACAACCTCAAACAGTCACACTCCAACCTCCACTATGGCCAAGACCAAAGAGCTGTCAAAGGACACCAGAAACAAAATTGTAGACCTGCACCAGGCTGGGAAGACTGAATCTGCAATAGGTAAGCAGCTTGGTTTGAAGAAATCAACTGTGGGAGCAATGAAGACCACTGATAATCTCCCTCGATCTGGGGCTCCACGCAATATCTCACCCTGTGGGGTCAAAATGATCAGAAGAACGGTGAGCAAAAATCCCAGAACCACACAGGGGGACCTAGTGAATGACCTGCAGAGAGCTGGGACCAAAGTAACAAAGCCTACCATCAGTAACACACTACGCCGCCAGGGACTCAAATCCTGCAGTGCCAGACGTGTCCCCCTGCTTAAGCCAGTACATGTCCAGGCCCGTCTGAAGTTTGCTAGAGTGCATTTGGATGATCCAGAAGAGGATTGGGAGAATGTCATATGGTCAGATGAAACCAAAATATAACTTTTTGGTAAAAACTCAACTCGTCGTATTTGGAGGACAAAGAATGCTGAGTTGCATCCAAAGAACACCATACCTACTGTGAAGCATGGGGGTGGAAATATCATGCTTTGGGGCTGTTTTTCTGCTAAGGGACCAGGACGACTGATCCGTGTAAAGGAAAGAATGAATGGGGCCATGTATCGTGAGATTTTGAGTGAAAACCTCCTTCCATTAGCAAGGGCATTGAAGATGATAGTGATAACTACATTTGTGCTTTCACTATATTGAGTACGAGATACAGCAATATTTATATCATCCCCTGCACATTTTTACATGACATATTTTGATATGTCTTTTAGTTAGAGTTTAAGTTGTGAACCCATTTGAAACTGTCATTCTGCAAATTAATAAGTCATAACCTTGTTATCACAACACCATGTATGAGATTGTAATTGCAAGCATAGTACTTATAATCAGAGTTAATTATGCTACAGGCAGATCAGTAAATTATCTGTATGCCAAAGTATTGTTTAATTATTGAGACATTATGTAGCAGTTTATCCAACCTGAAGAGGAAAGATCATTCCTAATTGCAGTTGGATTGATTACATTTGGCTTAGTGTATTACTTGATTCAACATCCATAGATGAAGAATTTGTATTTATAATTCTAAAAACCTTGCTCCAATATTCCAGTACTGTCCAATCACACCAATAACCCTGCTCTTTTTACCTCTTTACATCAGCCTGAAGAAGAAGCCGTACAATGTCCTTGAAGCCGCGGGTGGTGGACTTTGATGAAACATGGAACAAGCTACTGACGACAATCAAGGCTGTGGTGATGCCTGATTATGTGGAGAGGGTGTCACGCCCTGACTCAGGGGACGTTTATTTGTTGAGTCAGGGTGTGTATATTCCGTGTTGTGTTGTTTCTATGGTGTAGTATCTGGTATGTCTATTTCTATGTTCGCCGGGGTGGTTCCCAATCAGAGGCAGCTGTCGCTCATTGTCTCTGATTGGGGACAATACTTAGGTAGCCTTTTGGCACCTGTTAGTTGTGGGATCTTGTTCCGTATAGGTTTGTTGTGTGTACCTTAAGACTTCACGTATCGTTTGTTTGTTGTTTTGTCGTGTGTTTATTCGTTTAATAAACATGTACGCTTATCACGCTGCGCCTTGGTTCGACCAGTCTTTAAACGATCATGACAGAAGATCCCACCAAATGAGGACCAAGCAGTGTGTCCAGGAGCAGACAGCCTGGACCTGGGAGGAGATCCTGGACGGGAAGGGATCCTGGACTTGGGAGGAGATTCAGGCCGGAATGGATTGCCGTCCTTGGGAGGAGACAGTGGAGGCGCGCTATAGAGCGGAGCAGCGGCAACGCAGAAGGTGCCGGCCGAGGAGGAAGCCCGAGAGACAGCCCCAAGAAAATGTTGGGGGGGGGGCTAAAAGGGTGGTTGGCGGAGCCTAGTGTTAGAGCAGAGCCAACTCCCCGTACTCATGCAAGGAAGCGTGTGACTGGGCAGGCTCCGTGTTATGCGGAGCTACGTACTGTGCCGCGAGTGTTCCGGCACAGTCCTGTACGTCCTATGCTGGCACCACGCACGTGTCGTGCGAAGATGGGCATTCAGCCAGGACGGGGTGTGCCGGCTCAACGCTCGTGGTCTCCAGTACGCCTCCTCGGTCCCGTATATCCTGCGCCGGTGCTACGTACTGTATCGCCAGTACGCGTGCACAGCCCCGTACGTCCTGTGCTAATGCCTCACACATATTATGTGGAAGTAGGCATCCAGCCAGGACGGGTTGTGTCAGCTCTCCGCTCCAGACCTCCAGTCCGCCTCCACATTCCGGTACGGCCCGTTCCTGCTCCCTGCACCAAGCCAGTGGTGCGTGTTCCCAGTCTGGCCCGGCCCGTTCCTGCTCCCCGCACCAAGCCAGTGGTGCATGTTCCCAGTCCGGCCCGGCCCGTTCCTGCTCCCCGCACCAAGCCAGTGGTGCGTGTTCCCAGTCCTGCCCGGCCTGTTCCTTTCCCTCGCACCAAGGCAGTGGTGCGCGTCTCCAGCCCGGTCCGGTCCGGCCTGTTCCTGTCCCTCGCACCAAGCCAGTGGTACGCGTCGCCAGCCCGGTCCGGCCTGTTCCTGCCCCTCGCACCAAGCCAGTGGTGCGCGTCGCCAGCCCGGCCCGGCCTGTTCCTGCCCCTCGCACCAAGCCAGTGGTGCGTGTCTCCAGCCCGGTCCGGCCTGTTCCTGTCCCTCGCACCAAGCCAGTGGTACGCGTCACCAGCCCGGCCCGGCCTGTTCCTGCCCCTCGCACCAAGCCAGTGGTGCGCGTCGCCAAACCGGTCCGGCCTGTTCCTGCTCCTCGCACCAAGCCAGTGGTGCTTGTGTCCAGTCCGGCACGGCCCGTGCCTGTCCCAAAGGTGCCTGGTCCGGCACCGGTCAGCTGCTCCACTCCGGAGCCAGAGCAGTCCGCTCCACCGGTGCCTGATCCAGCTCCGGTTAGCTGCTCCACTCCGGAGCCAGAGCAATCCGCTCCACCGGTGCTCAGTCCAGCTCCGGTCAGCGGCTCCAGTCCGGAGCCTGTGCAGTTCGATCCACCGTCGTCGGGTCCAGCTCCAGTCAGCGGTTCCAGTCCAGACCCAGACGTCAGCCCCTCTCCAGGTTCGGGGTCTCCCACACCAGGGTCCAGACAGGGCTTGGTACGTCGTGGGAGGAAGGAGAGGGGAAGCAGCGCGCCGAGGTCCAGACCCAACCAGGGGCGCAACAGGGAGGTGGAGAGAAAGTGGTGGTCACCCGGATCTGCCTCCGAGGCGGAATGCCCACCCGGCCCCTACCCTGTTATGTTTATGTGGCGCGGTCGGAGTCCGCACCTTTGGGGGGGGGGGGGGGTACTGTCACGCCCTGACTCAGGGGACGTTTATTTGTTGAGTCAGGGTGTGTATATTCCATGTTGTGTTGTTTCTATGGTGTAGTATCTGGTATGTCTATTTCTATGTTGGCCGGGGTGGTTCCCAATCAGAGGCAGCTGTCGCTCGTTGTCTCTGATTGGGGACCATACTTAGGTAGCCTTTTGGCACCTGTTAGTTGTGGGATCTTGTTCCGTATAGGTTTGTTGTGTGTATCTTAAGACTTCACGTATCGTTTGTTTGTTGTTTTGTCGTGTGTTTATTCGTTTAATAAACATGTACGCTTATCACGCTGCGCCTTGGTTCGACCAGTCTTTAAACGATCTTGACAGAGGGCCACATGGAATGACAGATTTTCGTAATAATCTTTATGAGTTTCTGAACTTTCTGTGTTTGGTGGTTTAGTTTACCATTGATTTAGTAGGCTAAAATGCCACTGATCTGTGCCTACATAGTCAAGCCATTAAAGGGATACTTCAGGATTTTGGCAATGAGGCCCTTTATCTACCCTAGAGTCAGATGAACTCATGGATACCATTTTTATGTGTCTGTAAAAAGGTTTCCATCCAATTGGCGATAGATTTTCATGCGAATATTCTAGAATCTGCATAAATAAAATATGTGCATTTTCCCACCAGTGGTATGTTTCTACCAAATGGACTTGTTGCGGATAAAAATTGCAAAATGTACTTTTTCGTTTACGTTGTCATATACCGAAAAAAATCTAAAGTTCAATGTGTTTCCATCGCATTTTAAACTCAACCGATAGTTTTGTCACAAAAACTTGTGTTAAATAGCAAATGTGCCTACTCTGGTCTTGGCACCTGCACTCTAGCCAACAGCTCGCAGATACAGTGCGGGTAGGCTGTTCGGGGTCTCTAGTCTACATGATGAGGTTATTATGGATAAAAGCGAGAATATTTGTATTTGTCAAACTGCAGTCAAGAATCGATCATCATGTCACCAGAATAAGACCCTCAATATTTATTGGATAGGAGCATCAAGATCACCGTGCACTAACACCACTCTGTGAAGTTTACCATAATTTATTTAATCTGTAACCTAATAAACTGCATGGTTTCCCAAGTCGTAGTAGGAGGACCATATCATCGCGTGACTCCAAATTTGTTTTAATATTATGGTTATTATATCAATATATGTGCATAAAGGTGTTTCTACCGCCATTAACCGCATAACTAATTTTACCGTCACAAAAGGATCCCACCAAGTCGAATGAACAAATTACACCAAAACTTCCTGTTTCCATCACAGCTGTCGTGATTTGTTTTTATACAATATGGCTTTACATAAAAACTGTGGATGGAAACATGGTTAGTGTTCAGTATAAAGAATGTTAGCAGTAGTTTCGCAAGCCAATGCTAACTAGCGTTAGCGCAATGCCTGGAAGTCTATGGGTATCTGCTAGCACATACCCATAGACTTCCAGCCATTGCGCTAACGCTAGTTAGCATCGGCTTGCAAAACTACCTCCAACTTCCTTCATACTGGACACAGAGACCTAACAATGGTATCCACAAGTTCATCTGACTCTGTGGAAGTAGATATCCCGAAGTATCCCTTTAAGGTTTAACTTGAGGAAATTCTGAAGTTCACTTTTCCAGTAGAAAATAAATTGTCTGCATGGTTTTCTTCCTCAGTGTTACAGATGAATGTGTTGGAGTCCTTTACTCTAAAATCAGTGACATCTATGCTTTGTGTGTTGCATACCCAGAGCCTTTGGGTGAAAGGTTGTACACAGAGACCAAGGTATTCCTGGAGAACCATGTCAGACAGTTGTACAAGGTAAATACGTTTAATCATATGGGGAAAATATATAAGATCTGTTATCTACTGAATGTTAGTTCATAATGCCATTTTCACTCAATTCACTCGATTCAGACTAATTTCCCATTGCTCAGCGTTGGATAGCCTAATACAGTGGGGAAAAAAAGTATTTAGTCAGCCACCAATTGTGCAAGTTCTCCCACTTAAAAATATGAGAGAGGCCTGTAATTTTCATCATAGGTACTCGTCAACTATGACAGACAAAATGAGGGAAAAAAATCCAGAAAATTACATTGTAGGATTTTTTATGAATTTATTTGCAAATGATGGTGGAAAATAAGTATTTGGTCAATAACAAAAGTTTCTCAATACTTTGTTATATACCCTTTGTTGGCAATGACACAGGTCAAACGTTTTCTGTAAGTCTTCACAATGTTTTATTTTGGCCCATTCCTCCATGCAGATCTCCTCTAGAGCAGTGATGTTTTGGAGCTGTCGCTGGGCAACACAGACTTTCAACTCCCTCCAAAGATTTTCTATGGGGTTGAGATCTAGAGACTGGCTAGGCCACTCCAGGACCTTGAAATGCTTCTTACGAAGTCACTCCTTCGTTGCCCGGGCGGTGTGTTTGGGATCATTGTCATGCTGAAAGACCCAGCCACGTTTCATCTTCAATGCCCTTGCTGATGGAAGGAGGTTTTCACTCAAAATATCACGATACATGGCCCCATTCATTCTTTCCTTTACACGGATCAGTCGTCCTGGTCCCTTAGCAGAAAAACAGCCCCAAAGCATGATGTTTCCACCCCCATGCTTCACAGTAGGTATGGTGTTCTTTGGATGCAACTCAGCATTCTTTGTCCTCCAAACACGACGAGTTGAGTTTTTACCAAAAAGTTCTATTTTGGTTTCATCTGACCATATGAAATTCTCCCAATCCTCTTCTGAATCATCCAAATGCACTCTAGCAAACTTCAGACGGGCCTGGACATGTACTGGCTTAAGCAGGGGGACACGTCTGGCACTGCAGGATTTGAGTCCCTGGCGGCGTAGTGTGTTACTGATGGTAGGCTTTGTTACTTTGGTCCCAGCTCTCTGCAGGTCATTCACTAGGTCCCCCCGTGTGGTTCTGGGATTTTTGCTTACCGTTCTTCTGATCATTTTGACCCCACGGGGTGAGATATTGCGTGGAGCCCCAGATCGAGGGAGATTATCAGTGGTCTTGTATGTCTTCCATTTCCTAATAATTGCTCGCACAGTTGATTTCTTCAAACCAAGCTGCTTACCTATTGCAGATTCAGT
The DNA here is from genome assembly GCF_964263955.1 of Coregonus lavaretus. NCBI lineage: Eukaryota > Metazoa > Chordata > Actinopteri > Salmoniformes > Salmonidae > Coregonus > Coregonus lavaretus. Next base: position 66,549,094 of record NC_139989.1, read on the forward strand.
CTTCCCAGCCTGGTGCAGGTCTACAATTTTGTTTCTCGTGTCCTTTGACAGCTCTTTGGTCTTGGCCATAGTGGAGTTTGGAGTGTGACTGTTTGAGGTTGTGGACAGGTGTCTTTTATACTGATAACAAGTTCAAACAGGTGCCATTAATACAGGTAACAAGTGGAGGACAAAGGAGCCTCTTAAAGAAGAAGTTACAGGTCTGTGAGAGCCAGAAATCTTGCTTGTTTGTAGGTGACCAAATACTTATTTTCCACTATAATTTGCAAATAAATTCATTAAAAATCCTACAATGTGATTTTCTGGATTTTTTTTCTCTCAATTTGTCTGTCATAGTTGACGTGTACCTATGATGAAAATTACAGGCCTATCTCATCTTTTTAAGTGGGAGAACTTGCACAATTGGTGGCTGACTAAATACTTTTTTCCCCCACTGTATATACACTACCGGTCAAAAGTTTTAGAACACCTACTCATTCAAGGGTTTTTCATTTGTTTTTACCATTTTCTACATTGTAGAATAATAGTGAAGACATCAAAACAATGAAATAACACATATGGAATAATGTAGCAATCAAAAAAGTGAGTGTGCAAAGCTGTCATCAAGGCAAAGGGTGGCTGTTTGAAGAATCTCAAATATAAAATATATTTTGATTTGTTTAACACTTATTTGGTTACTACGTGATTCATATGTGTTTTTTCAAAGTTTTGATGTCATCAGTATTATTCTACAATGTAGAAAATAGTAAAAATAAAGAAAAACCCTTGAATGAGTAGGTGTTCTAAAACTTTTGACCAGTAGTGTGTTATTATATATATATATATATATATACAAAATTAATGTTCTAGACACATTTCATGGTTTGCTGCAAGAACATTCATGTGTCCAGTTTTCTGAGGTTTAGAAGAATATTCCATCAACGTCACACCAAACATACACAGAACATGGTCACTATGTTCTCAGAATATTCAATATTAATGTTCTTGACATGGTTGCCATGTTCAGAATATAATACATTAATGTTCTAGACATGTTTCATGGGAACGTTGCAAAAACAATTATGTTTAAAACAAAGTTCCCCTGGAGGTTTTTGTCTAGTTCCCAGCTTGTTCAGGGGACGTCCCTAAATACGTTTTTAGGAGGTCGCCTGATGGTGTAGTGTATTTCTTTACACACCACATTTACAGTTGCAGAGCCCATCAAGGCCCTGATTGGTGTACCACTAATCTATTTACAACTCTTTGTCTGTTGGCAGTGTTAGGGACCAAATTCTTGGTAAGTTCTGTTTGACAGGTTGAAAATGGCAGATTTAGTAATTGATAAGTGCCTAAATGCGAACCCAGTGGCTGTAAAGTAACACGCTATACATGAAGTCAGAGCTCAGGTTCTCCAGTTCACAGCGCTGTATGGATTTTGACTGACAGCGGTATAAACTTGAGCACTGTGCGCCCACATGACCACATATCTCCCGCTAATTGGGATACTTTTGCACATTTGTTGTTGTCTGAGTGAGGGAAATTCTCTCGATATGTTCTGAAAGATTATAATGAATACTGCTTTGATGTCATACAAGCACACCACACACCCATGAGTCCAAATGTGCACTTCACATTTCCATATTTGAAAACTCATGTCATTTACAGTATCAATGTTTATGATCGCTATGTTTGATCCACTGTTAAAAGGATGACATGCGTTATACCCTTGGACAGGGTTGTCCTGAACAGAATGAGCCTATGTTTGTCGTATTGTGAAGAATATTATCTGCGGAACACGCACTTGAATGCACTCATGACTCCATTCAATGCACACGAAAGTGTCTTTTGAAAGCCCAACACTGTAAGATGGTATTTTATAACTTAGCTAGCCATGTTGGCAATAGAATATGCTTGCAAATTATGCCCACCTGGACCAGATTGTGATTTAAAATTGAACTTTTTTGGATTGTGTGAACAACAACAGTAATTGTGTGATGGTGGGGACGCAAGGCTATGTTCCAAACAAAAACCTACAAGTGTGTGTCACGATCGTCGAAAGGAGTGGACCAATGCGCAGCGTGGAATGCGAACATCTTTTATTATTATTCACCACACGAACAAAAACAACAAAACGATACGTGAAGTCCTTGGGTACATACACAAACCAACACGGAACAAGATCCCACCAATACCAAATGCACAAACGGCTGCCTAAGTATGGTTCCCAATCAGAGACAACAAGCAACAGCTGATTCACGTTGCCTCTGATTGAGAACCACCCCGGCCAACATAGAAACACATGAACTAAAAACTAAAACATAGAACACAAAACATAGACTTGGCGGGGGATACTGTCACGCCCTGGCTCTAGGGACTCTTTTATGTTGAGCCAGGGCGTGACAGTACCCCCCCCCCAAAGGCGCGGACTGCGACCGCGCCAACATAAACCGAACAGGGGAGGGCCGGGTGGGCATTCCTCCTCGGAGGCGGATCCGGCTCCGGGCGTGACCACCACCCTCTAATAACCCCCCCGTAGTGCCCCTGGTCTGGTCTGGCCCTGCTGGCTGGAGCTGGACTGGACATCGGTGGAGCGGATTGCTTAGGCTCCGGTGTGGAGCAGCTGACCGGTACCTGACCAGGCACCGGTGAAACGGGCACGGGCTGTGCCGGACTGACGACGCGCACCACAGGCTTGGTGCGGGGAGGAGGAATGGGCCGGACCGGGCTGACGACGCGCACCACAGGCTTGGTGCGGGGAGCAGGAATGGGCCGGACCGGGCTGATGACGCGCACCCCTGGCTTGGTGCGGGGAGCAGGAACGGGCCGGACCGGGCTGACGATGTGCAGCACAGGCTTGGTGCGGGGAGCAGGAACGGGCCGGGCCGGGCTGACGACGCGCACCACTGACTTGGTGCGGGGAGCAGGAACGGGCCGGGCCGGGCTGGCGACGCGCACCATAGGCTTGGTGCGGGGAGCAGGAACAGGCCGGACCGGGCTGGTGACGCGCACCATAGGCTTGGTGCGAGGGGCAGGAACAGGCCGGGCCGGGCTGGCGACGCGCACCATTGGCTTGGTGCGAGGGGCAGGAACAGGCCGGACCGGGCTGTGGAGACGGACTGGAGGTCTGGAGCGAAGAGCTGACACAACCCGTCCTGGCTGAATGCCTATCTTAACACACTCTGTGTGAGGCATCAGCACAGGACGTACAGGGCTGTGTACACGTACTGGCACTACAGCACGTGACACTGGCGCAGGATATCCGGGACCGAGGAGGGGCACTGGAGGCCACGAGCGTTGAGCCGGCACACTCCGTCCTGGCTGCATGCCCACCTTAGCACGACACGTGCGTGGTGCTCGCACAGGACGTACCGGACTGTGCCGGACCACTCGCGGCACAGTACGCAGCTCCGCATATCTCGGAACCTGCCCAGTCTCACGCTGCCTAGCCTGAGTACGGGGAGTTGGCTCTGCTCTACCTCTAGGCTCCGCCAACCTCCCTTCCGGCCCCCCAAACCCGGTGGCCTCCTCTCCTAATCCCCAAACTCGCCCTGTAGCTGCCTCCAGCAGCCCCGTCGTCCATGCCGTGTGCCCCCCCCAAAAAAATTATTGGGGTTGCCTCTTGCGTGTCCGACGTCGGCCCGGTTGGCACCGCTGCTCCTCTCTACGGCGCGCCTCCACCATCTCCTCCCACGGACGGCGATCCATACCGGCCTGGATCTCCTCCCAAGTCCAGGACCCTTTCCCGTCCAATATCTCCTCCCAAGTCCAGGCTGTCTGCTCCTGGACACGTTGCTTGGTCCTGTTATGGTGGGATCTTCTGTCCCGATCGTCGAAAGGAGTGGACCAATGCGCAGCGTGGAATGCGAACATCTTTTATTATTATTCACCACACGAACAAAAACAACAAAAAAAGATACGTGAAGTCCTTGGGTACATACACAAACCAACACGGAACAAGATCCCACCAATACCAAATGCACAAACGGCTGCCTAAGTATGGTTCCCAATCAGAGACAACAAGCAACAGCTGATTCACGTTGCCTCTGATTGAGAACCACCCCGGCCAACATAGAAACACATGAACTAGAAACTAAAACATAGAACACAAAACATAGACTCTACACACCCTGGCTCAACATAAAAGAGTCCCTAGAGCCAGGGCGTGACAGTGTGTTTGCTTCAGTTCCTCAATGGCAAAGCTAGGAGAGCTCCAAAAAGCACTTTGTAGTTGAAGGCTCTTTCCTTGAGTCATAAAAGTGTGCACAGTTTGGAGGTGTATGGTCACTTGGTTAGACCTCTCACTCAAACCCTAGTTTTTTCTCATCTTGCACCTATTCCAAAATGTCTATGAACATTTCAATAATTGTTATATTTCGGAATGTATCCATAGTATTTTCTGATTTTGCTGTTGACAAATGATGTGAAAAGTACAGTAAATGTAAAATGCACATACAATCAACAGTATAATGTTTGGATTCAGTCTTGTGTCAGGTGAACTGTTGTGTCCTCACCTTTGGTCTGATAATTTCCCCATAATCTCCAAAGTTATCTCTTTCCATTGTTACCATGGTCATGGCATATGCTTTTTATTGTTCTTCTGTTAGAAATATTTCAATTTGTCCCTATGCATATAGGCACATTTCCATGAGTGTAAGGGGTTAAGGGAATGGTCTATTGGAAACAGTCCTTGCACATCACAGGAACATTCCTATGAAAATGTTAGGCAATGACCTAATGAGACTCTTAAGGGAACATTCTCTAATGTTGTATGAACGTTTGTTGTTAGCTGGTTATATGCACCAATCATCAAGGCCTTGTAGTGAAGGGCCTTTGGACTCTTTGTCTGGTCTGGTCTGGTCTTGTCTGGGTACCAAACGTGAGCCAACCACAGCCAGACAGACATGTTCCAGCGTGTAGATTTATAATGTGCAATCAATCACGGCTGATATTCTGACATGGGGCTGAATACGGGCCATGCTTCACATCCCTATTCAAATGCATTGACATGGTGTGGACTCAACACATTCAATGATAAGAAGCACTAAGGCGCTCTTGAACGCCTCTATCGTTCCACTCTGATAGCGTTCCATATGCAACAACGGCCTTGCAAATAGCAGCTTTGTGCTATTGCCTATTCACTGGGTCTGCATCCCAAATGGCACCCTATTGGACCCCAGTCAAAAGTAGTGCACTAAAGACACTACATAACCAAAAGGATGTGGACAGCTGCGTGTCGAACATCTCATTCCAAAATCATGGGCATTAATATGGAGTTGGTCCCCCCTTTGCTGCTATAACAGCCTCCACTCTTCTGGAAAGGCTTTCCACTAGATGTTGGAACATTGCTGCAGGGACTTGCTTCCATTCAGCCACAAGAGTATTGGTGAGGTCGGGCACTAATATTGGGCGATTAGGCCTGGCTCGCAGTCGGCGTTCCAATTCATCCCAAGGGTGTTCAATGGGGTTGAGGTCAGGGCTCTGTGTAGGCCAGTCAAGTTCTTCCACACCGATCTCGACAAACCATTTCTGTATGGAACTCGCTTCGTGCATGGGGGCATTGTCATGCTGAACAGGAAAGGGCCTTTCCCAAACTGTTGCCACAAAGTTGGAAGCACAGAACCATCTAGAATGTCATTGTATGCTGTAGCTTTAAGATTTCCCTTCACTGGAACTAAGGGGCCTAGCCCGAACCATGAAAAACAGCCCCAGACCATTATTCCTCCTCCACCAAACTTTACAGTTGCCACTATACATTGGGGCAGGTAGCGTTCTCCTGGCATCTGCTAAACCCAGATTCGTCCATCGGACTTCCAGATGGTAAAGCGTGATTCGTCCAATGGCGGCGAATTTTACACCACACCAGCCGACGCTTGTCATTGAGCATGGTGATCTTAGGTGTGCGGCTGCTCGGCCATGGAAACCCATTTCATGAAGCTCCCGACGAACAGTTATTGTGCTGACGTTGCTTCCAGAGGCAGTTTGGAACTCGGTAGTGAGTGTTGCAACCGAGGACACATGATTTTTCCGCACTATGTGCTTCAGCACTCAGCGGTCCCATTCTGTGAGCTTGTGTGGCCTACCACTTCGCGGCTGAGCCATTGTTGTTCCTAGACGTATCCACTTCACAATAACAGCACTTACAGTTGATCAGGGCAGCTCTAGCAGGGAAGAAATCTGATGTTGAAAGTCACTGAACTCTCCAGTAAGGCCATTCTACTGACAATGTTTGTCTATGGAGATTGCATGGCTGTGTGCTCGATTGTATACACCTGTCAACAACGGGTGTGGCTGAAATGGCCAAATTCACTCATTTGAAGGGGTGTCCACATACTTTGTATATTTAGTGTAGGTAATAGGTAGCAATTTGGGACACAGACCGGGACACTGAAAACATCAACACATAGTGCTTAGTGCTTCTCCCTGGGTCCCATGGTGACTGAGCCCTAAAGGTTTGTTCTTTCACTCAAGGTTAGTAAAATCATTGTTAAAAGGATTCTTTCATAATATTACACTGTCTGTCTGCTACAGAGTGTGTTTGGGAATTAGTCCTAAATGTTTGAGCACAAAGAGCACAAGATTGAGTCTGATAATCCTGAGCAAACACACACACACACAGTACTAATCCAGAACCCACAACGCTCAATTGTCTCAAGGCTTAAAAATCTCCTCCCCTTCATCTACAGTCGTGGTCAAAAGTTTTGAGAATGACACAAATACTAATTTTCACAAAGTCTGCTGCCTCAGTTTTGATGATGGCAATTTGCATATACTCCAGAATGTCATGAAGAGTGATCAGATTAATTGCAATTAATTGCAAAGTCCCTCTTTGCCATGAAAATGAACTTAATCCCCAAAAAACATTTCCACTGCATTTCAGCCCTGCCACAAAAGGACCAGCTGCCATCATGTCAGTGATTCTCTCGTTTACACAGGTGTTGACGAGGACAAGGCTGGAGATCACTCTGTCATGCTGATTGAGTTAGAATAACAGACTGGAAGCTTTAAAAGGAGGGTGGTGCTTGAAATCAATGTTCTTCCTCTGTTAACCATGGTTAACTGCAAGGAAACACGTGCTGTCATCATTGCTTTGCACAAAAAGGGCTTGACAGGCAAGGATATTGCTGCTAGTAAGATTGCACCTAAATCAACCATTTTTCGGATCATCAAGAACTTCAAGGAGAGAGGTTCAATTGTTGTGAAGAAGGCATCAGGGCGCCCAAGAAAGTCCAGCAAGCACCAGGACTGTCTCCTAAAGTTGATTCAGCTGTGGGATCGGGGCACCACCAGTGCAGAGCTTGCTCAGGAATGGCAGCAGGCAGGTGTGAGTGCATCTGCACGCACAGTGATGCGAAGACTTTTGGATGATTCCTGGTGTCAAGAAGGGCAGCAAAGAAGCCACTTCTCTCCAGGAAAAACATCAGGGACAGACTGATATTCTGCAAAAGGTACAGGGATTGGACTGCTGAGGACTGGGGTAAAGTCATTTTCTCTGATGAATCCCCTTTCCGATTGTTTGGGGCATCCGGAAAACACCTTGTCTGGAGAAGACAAGGTGAGCGCTACCATCAGTCCTGTGTCATGCCAACAGTAAAGCATCCTGAGACCATTCATGTGTGGGGTTGCTTCTCAGCCAAGGGAGTGGGCTCACTCACAATTTTGCCTAAGAACACAGCCATGAATAAGGAATGGTACCAACACATCCTCCGAGAGCAACTTCTCCCAACCATCCAAGAACAGTTTGGTGACGACCAATGCCTTTTCCAGCATGATGGAGCACCTTGCCATAAGGCAAAAGTGATAACTAAGTGTCTCGGGGAACAAAACATCGACATTTTGGGTCCATGGCCAGGAAACTCCCTTAATTCCATTGAGAACTTGTGGTCGATCCTCAAGAGGCGGGTGGACAAACAGAAACCCACAAATTCGGACAAACTCCAAGCATTGATTATGCAAGAATGGGCTGCCATCAGTCAGGATGTGGCCCAGAAGTTAATTGACAGCATGCCAGGGCGGATTGCAGAGGTTTTGAAAAAGATGGGGCAACACTGCAAATATTGACTCTTTGCATAAACTTTATGTAATTGTCAATAAAAGCCTTTGACACTTATGGAATGCTTGTAATTATACTTCAGTATACCATAGTAACATCTGACAAAAATATCTCATAACACTGAAGCAGCGAACTTTGTGAAGACCAATACTTGTGTCATTCTCAAAACTTTTGACCACGACTGTACACTTGAAGTGGATTTAACAAGTGACATCAATAAGGGATCATAGCTTTCACCTGGATTCACCTGGTCAGTCTGTCATAGAAAGAGCATAATGTTTTGTACGCTCAGTGTATATGAAATACACAGCTGATGCTGCCACCACCATGCTTCACTGTGGGGATGGTGTCTCAAATTTAGTCTCATCTGACCAGAGTACCTTCTTCCATATGTTTGGGGAGTCTCCCACATTCCTTTTGGCGAACACCAAACGTGTTCGCTTATTTTTTTCTTTAAGCAATGGCTTTTTTCTGGCCACTCTTCCGTAAAGCCCAGCTCTGTGGATTGTACGGCTTAAAGTGGTCCTATGGACAGATACTCCAATCTCCGCTGTGGAGCTTTGCAGCTCCTTCAGGGTTATCTTTGGTCTCTTTTTTGCCTCTCTGATTAATGCCCTCCTTGCCTGGTCCGAGAGTTTTGGTGGGCGGCCCGCTCTTGGCAGGTTTGTTGTGGTGCCATATTCTTTCCATTTGTTAATAATGGATTTAATGGTGCTCCATGGGATGTTCAAAGTTTCTGATATTTTTTTAAAACCCAAAGCCTGATCTGTACCCAAAGCCTGATCTTGCACACAGGTGGACTTTATTTAGCTAATTATGTGACTTCTGAAGGTAATTGGTTGCACAAGATCTTATTTAGGGGCTTCATAGCAAAGGGGGTGAATACATATGCAAGCACCACTTTTCCGTTATTTATTTTTTAGAATTTTTTGAAACAAGTAATTTTTTTCATTTCACTTCACCAATTTAGACTATTTTGTGTATGTCCATTACATGAAATCCAAACAAAAATCCATTTAAATTACAGGTTATAATGCAACAAAATAGGAAAAACACCAAGGGGGATGAATACTTTTGCAAGGCACTGTAGAGTGCATTTGGAAAGTATTCAGACCCCTTGATTTTTTCCACATTTTGGTACATTACAGCCGTATTCTAAAATAGATTAAATCTACACACAATACCCCATAATGACAAAGCAAAAACAGTTTTTTAGACATTGTTGAAAATGTATAAAAAATGAAAAATGAAAATATTACATTTACATAAGTATTCAGACCCTTTACTCAGTACTTTGTTGAAGCACCTTTGGCAGCAATTACAGCCTCGAGTCTTCTTGGGTATGACGCTACAAGCTTGGCACACCTGTATTTGGGGAGTTTCTCCCATTCTTCTCTGCAGATCCTCTCAAGCTCTGTCAGGTTGGATGGGGAGTGTCGCTGCACAGCTATTTTCAGGTCTCTCCAGAGATGTTCGATCGGGTTCGAGCTGGGCCACTCAAGGACATGTGCAAAGCTGTCATCAAGGCAAAGGGTGGCTATTTGAAGAATCTCAAATATAAAATCTATATTGATTTATTTAACATTTTTTTAGTTACTACATGATTCCATATTTGTTATTTTATAGTTTTGATGTCGTCACTATTATTCTACAATGTAAAAATTTTTTATAAAGAAAAACCCTTGAATGAGTAGGTGTGTCCAAACTTTTGACTGGTAGTGTATTCTTCGACTTGTGAGTGTGCATAGGATCAGTACAAGATAGGGTCAATGCAGATAGTCCAGGTAACCATTTAATTAAATTTTTTAGCAGTCTTATGGCTATTTAGCAGTCTTATGACTTGGAGCTTTCTCAGAGCCTGTTGGTCCGAGAGCTGATGCTCCGGTACCATTTGCATGACGGTAGCAGAGTCTAAGGCCATTTCTAAAGCGTTCCTCTGACACGGCCTGATATAAAGGTCCTGGATGGCACACACGCTGTACCAGCCAACAGTCAAATAATGTTTGCCAGAGGAAACTAGTCTGGATGTACTAGGAGGACTAAATAGTGTTTAACTGCCTTAGGCTAAATATTTGGTAAGACTAAAATGTACTAATCTTGCATCCTATCCCTTACAATTGCTGATTAAATTACCTCTACTGCTGTTACTAAAGATCTCTCTATCCCTGTTCTATAGTGCCATAACACCAGATTACACACTGAGTTAACACTTAATGATTGACGACATCTGTTTCTCATTCACTCAGCCTATTGAGTCCACTGGTCCAACTCACACAGAACTACCCTACGCCTTGATATCTTTCTCCCCTCTCTCTCCAGATTAAATCCTGCGACTAGTGAGGTCCGGCCGCCCGACAACCTGCCCACTTGGCCCCATCCAATCCTCCCTACTCCAGACCATCTCTGGAGACCTTCTCCCATTCCTCACTTCCTTCATCCATGACCACTGGCTACGTCCCCTCTGACTTCAAAATGGCCATAGTTGCTCCCCTCCTCAAGAAACCAACACTCAACCCCTCTGATGTCAAAAACTACAGACCGGTATCCCCTCTTTCTTTTCTTTCCAGAACACTTGAGCGTGCTGTCTCTGACCAACTCTGTTGCTATCTCTCTCAGAGCGATCTTCTTGACCCTAACCAGTCAGGCTTCAAGACGGGTCACTCAACCAAGACCGCTCTCCTCTGTGTCACAGAGGCTCTACGCACTGCCGAAGCTGACTCTCTCTCCTCTCATCCTCTTAGAGCTATCCGCTGCCTTCGACACCATGAACCATCAGCTCCTCCTCTCCACCCTCTCAGGACTGGGCGTCTCAGGCTCTGCACACTCTTGGATTGCATCCTGCCTGGCAGGCCACTCCTACCAGGTGACATGGAGAGGATCTGTGTCTGCACCACAAACTCTCACTACTGGTCACATTATTGATTTCATTAATTCATTTTTAGACTCAAATATCAATTTGTGAACATTATTGTTTGCTTTGTGACTTCGTTTTTTGGTTTATTTTGAGGAGAGGAGAGAAGACAGCTAGCATCTGGTAGGAAATCACCTGAAAATATGGCTCAGTATTTGCCAGTATTGTACGCCTGAGTAGTGTGTATTGTAAGCTTTAGCCTGGGCATCACTTGGCTACTGTGGGGAACACAGCGGGAACTGGCAAACTAATTAGTCCAGTTATAACCCAACAAGCCTCATCATAGCCTGGGTCCTAGAGGGAGAAGAGAGGTGAGACATGGTGTTATCTTAGACCGAAGAGTGTGAGGCAGATCCTACAACCAGGGAGAGAGGGAAGGAGAGGGAGGGAGGGAGGGAGGGAGGGAGGGAGGGAGGGAGGGAGGGAGGGAGGAGCATTAGCTTAGGCCACACAGAGAAAATACAAGGCAGGTAACAGGTGGACTAGAGGTTGATTTGGTTCTCTCTTGAGTGGACCATGACAATGTTTGCAAGAAGAGAGCTGAATGACTGGTGTTGTTTATCTTTATTATGATCAGCCTATATCATGTCCGTTCTTATAAAATACAAATTAGCTAGCCTACAGTGCCATCAGAAAGTAGTCATGCCCCTTGACTTATTCCACATTTTGTTGTGTTACAGACTGAATAATAGATAGATAATGGCGCCGGAGGAGATTTACATTTACATTTACGTCATTTAGCAGACGCTCTTATCCAGAGCGACTTACAAATTGGTGCATTCACCCTATAGCCAGTGGGATAACCACTTTACAATTATTATTATTATTATTATTATTTATTTTTATTTTTTCATTATTATAATTTTTTTTTTGGGGGGGGGGGGGTAGAAGGATTACTTTATCCTATCCCAGGTATTCCTTAAAGAGGTGGGGTTTCAAATGTCTCCGGAAGGTGGTGAGTGACTCCGCTGTCCTGGCGTCGTGAGGGAGCTTGTTCCACCATTGGGGTGCCAGAGCAGAGCGGGAACTATGCTTCCGCAGAGGAAGGGGAGCCAGCAGGCCAGAGGTGGATGAACGCAATGCCCTCGTTTGGGTGTAGGGACTGATCAGAGCCTGAAGGTACGGAGGTGCCGTTCCCCTCACTGCTCCATAGGCAAGCACCATGGTCTTGTAACGGATGCGAGCTTCAACTGGAAGCCAGTGGAGTGTGCGGAGGAGGGGGGGTGACGTGAGAGAACTTGGGAAGGTTGAACACCAGACGGGCTGCGGCATTCTGGATGAGTTGTAGGGGTTTAATGGCACAGGCAGGGAGCCCAGCCAACAGCGAGTTGCAGTAATCCAGACGGGAGATGACAAGTGCCTGGATTAGGACCTGTGCCGCTTCCTGTGTAAGGCAGGGTCGTACTCTCCGAATGTTGTAGAGCATGAACCTGCAGGATCGGGTCACCGCCTTGATGTTAGCGGAGAACGACAGGGTGTTGTCCAGGGTCACGCCAAGGCTCTTCGCACTCTGGGAGGAGGACACAACGGAGTTGTCAACCGTGATGGCGAGATCATGGAACGGGCAGTCCTTCCCCGGGAGGAAGAGCAGCTCCGTCTTGCCAGGGTTCAGCTTGAGGTGGTGATCCGTCATCCATACTGATATGTCTGCCAGACATGCAGAGATGCGATTCGCCACCTGGTTATCAGAAGGGGGAAAGGAGAAGATTAGTTGTGTATCGTCAGCGTAGCAATGATAGGAGAGGCCATGTGAGGATATGACAGAGCCAAGTGACTTGGTGTATAGGGAGAAAAGGAGAGGGCCTAGAACTGAGCCCTGGGGGACACCAGTGGTGAGAGCACGTGGTGCGGAGACAGCTTCTCGCCACGCCACTTGGTAGGAGCGACCAGTCAGGTAGGACGCAATCCAGGAGTGAGCCGCGCCGGAGATGCCCAGCTCGGAGAGGGTGGAGAGGAGGATCTGATGGTTCACAGTATCAAAGGCAGCAGACAGGTCTAGAAGGACAAGAGCAGAGGAGAGAGAGTTAGCTTTAGCAGTGCGGAGAGCCTCCGTGACACAGAGAAGAGCAGTCTCAGTTGAATGACCAGTCCTGAAACCTGACTGGTTTGGATCAAGAAGGTCATTCTGAGAGAGATAGCAAGAGAGTTGGCTAAAGACGGCACGCTCAATAGTTTTGGAAAGAAAAGAAAGAAGGGATACTGGTCTGTAGTTGTTGACATCAGTGGGATCGAGTGTTGGTTTTTTGAGAAGGGGTGCAACTCTCGCTCTCTTGAAGACGGAAGGGACATAGCCAGCGGTCAAGGATGAGTTGATCAGCGAGGTGAGGTAGGGGAGAAGGTCACCGGAGATGGTCTGGAGAAGAGAGGAGGGGATGGGGTCAAGCGGGCAGGTTGTTGGGCGGCCTGCAGTCACTAGTCGCAAGATTTTATCTGGAGAGAGAGGGGAGAAAGAAGTCAAAGCACAGTGTGAGCAGGACCAGCAGTGTCATTAACCACTTATTTTCAAAGTGGTTGACGAAGTCATCCACAGAGAGGGAGGAGGGGGGGGGGGGGGGGGGGGGGGTGGAGGGGAGGATTCAGCAGTGAGGAGAATGTGGCAAAGAGCTTCCTAGGGTTAGAGGCAGATGCTTGGAATTTAGAGTGGTAGAAAGTGGCCTTAGCAGCAGAAACAGATGAAGAAAATGTAGAGAGAAGGGAGTGAAAAGATGCCAGGTCGGCAGGGAGTTTAGTTTTCTTCCATTTCCGCTCAGATGCCCGGAGCTCTGTTCTGTGAGCTCGCAATGAGTCATCAAGCCACGGAGCTGGAGGGGAGGACCGAGCCGGCCGGGAGGATAGGGGACACAGGGAGTCAAAGGATGCAGAAAGGGAGGAGAGGAGGGTTGAGGAGGCAGAATCAGGAGATTGGAGGGAGAAGGATTGAGCAGAGGGAAGAGATGATAGGATGGAAGAGGAGAGAGTAGTGGGAGAGAGAGAGCGAAGGTTGCGGCGGCGCGTTACCATCTGTGTAGGGGCAGAGTGAGTAGTGTTGGAGGAGAGCGAGAGAGAAAAGGATACAAAGTAGTGGTCGGAGACATGGAGGGGAGTTGCAGTAAGATTAGTAGAAGAGCAACATCTAGTAAAGATGAAGTCTTGCCTGCCTTGTGAGTAGGGGGGGATGGTGAGAGGGTGAGGTCAAAAGAGGAGAGGAGTGGAAAGAAGGAGGCAGAGAGAAATGAGTCAAATGTAGACGTAGGGAGGTTGAAATCCCCCAAAACTGTGAAGGGTGAGCCATCCTCAGGAAAGGAACTTATCAAGGCGTCAAGCTCATTGATGAACTCTCCAAGGGAACCTGGAGGGCGATAGATGACAAGGATATTAAGCTTAAATGGGCTAGTGACTGTGACAGCGTGGAATTCAAATGAGGAGATAGACAGATGGGTTAGGGGAAAAATTGAGAATGACCACTTGGGAGAGATGAGGATTCCTGTGCCACCACCCCTCTGACCAGATGCTCTCGGGGTATGCGAGAACACATGGTCAGACGAGGAGAGAGCAGTAGGAGTAGCAGTGTTTTCAGTGGTAATCCATGTTTCCGTCAGCGCCAGGAAGTCGAGGGACTGGAGGGTAGCATAGGCTGGGATGAAGTCAGCCTTGTTGGCAGCAGAACGGCAGTTCCAGAGGCTGCCTGAGACCTGGAACTCCAGGTGTGTGGTGCGTGCAGGGACCACCAGGTTAGAGAGGCAGCAGCCATGCGGTGTGAGGCGTTTGTGTAGCCTGTGCGGAGAGGAGAGAACAGGGATAGGCAGAGGCATAGTTGACAGGCTGTAGCAGATGGCTACAATAATGCAGAGGAGATCGGAATGAAATGAACTAAACATCTGGGAAAGGAGAGAGCAGGGCCTCCCTCACCAAAAAAAATATAACTCTCCCAACTTCCACCTCAGAAACTATAATTGTTTCACTGAGCCACCAGAATAAAACTCTCCCAACTTCCACTTTAGAAATTAGAATTGTTGTAAACTACAGCGGTTCAATGTTTCAAGGAATAGACTCAACTTACTTTATTCAGCTAGCTAACTATGACGCCATAGCTAACTAGCATGCTAGCATCCAATAACACACAGTTTAGCACCAATACTTGGTTACAACAAACTACCAATAGTGTGTTAACACACTAAACAGATCATTCGTGTCCGTGTCTAGTTCTTTCATAACGCAGCAATAATTAAACGTTGGCTAGCTAGCACAAAGATATTGTATTTAGCTACTACAGTACAGCTAGCTGGTAATGTTGGCTAGCTAGCAATGGCTGCTGTGTTGACTTTGTTTGAAAAACGGCGTCGCTGCGAACGAATGTAGCTGGCTAAAAGGATATTGTATTTAGTTGCTACCGTTGCTAATAGCTACTCGCCAGCTAGTTCAGGAGGTGAGTTAGCTAGCTAGCTTCGTGCTACACCCGGCACCGCCGAATACAAAAGTAACCTACAATAACTACATACAACAACTACCCACAACAGCCCACGATGCCTACCTATAATACCTAGTAATATACAGCCCACGATGCCTACCTATAATACCTAACTACAATCTAAATACATAGTTTAAGCCTTACTCGACAAAGCCCAAGCTATGTATAAAGCCAAACTTACCCGACGCCAGCTGTCTGGGTGGCAGACTGCAATCAGTAGCTGTAATTAAGTACAGCAGCTACCAACCACCTAACGTTAATGCCTCGGATAATGAGGTTAGAAAAACAGCTGAATGGTAGGTAGCTAGCTGGCTCAATTACAGGTACTCTTAAGCGTGAAATAACATTGGAAACAACTAACCACAGTTGCTAAAAGTTACCAGTAGCTACCCGCTAGCTAGCTAGCTTTGTTGGTCCAAGTAGTGGGTTAGCTAGCTAGCCTCGTGCTTCGCCGGGGTCCGCCGAATACAATACTTACCTACAATAATTACCTACAATAACCTACAATAACCTACAATAACTACCTAAGTAAACTACCTATAATACCTAACTACAATACCTACCTACAATCTAAATACATGGTTTAAGCTTTACTCAACACATATAAGAAGCCAAGCTTACCTCCTGCTAGAGAAAACACAACCTCTCCCGACCAACGACAATGACTAAAAACTCGTCCGTACGAGATGGTTGAGTTTTACGGGCTCCTAACCAATTGTACAATTGTGTGTGTTTTGTCGCGTTATTTGTAACTTATTTTGTATATAATGTTTCTGCCACCGTCTCTTGTGACCGAAAAGAGCTTCTGGATATCAGGACAGCGATTACTCACCTCGTACGGACGAGTCGGGTGCGAAGGATTTACTTCAGACACCCGACAAGGCCCAAATCCCCGTCATTCGCAGGAGAAAGAGACAGAGATATCGGGGACGTAGGTTGGGGTCCCTTGTAAGGATCCGGCGGCGAGTGGGTAATTTGCCTCTACCATCAGTCCTATTAGCCAACGCACAATCATTGGATGAAAAAATAGACGAGCTACGATCACAAATATCCTACCAAGGGGACATTAAAAACGGTAATATCTTATGTTTCACCGAGTCGTGGCTGCACGACGACATGGATAACATACAGCTGGCAGGGTTTACGCTGCATTGGCAAGATAGAACAGCTGCCTCCGGTAAGACAAGGGGTGGAGGTCTGTGTATATTTTTAAACAACAGTTGGTGCACAAAATCTAATATTAAGGAAGTCTCGAGGTTTTGCTCACCTGAGGTAGAGTATCTCATGATAAGCTGTAGACCACACTATTTACCAAGAGAGTTTTCATCTATATTTTTCATAGCTGTCTATTTACCACCACAAACCGATGCTGGCACTAAGACCGCACTCAATGAGCTGTATAAGGCCAAAAGTAAACAGGAAAACGCTCATTCAGAGGCGGCGCTCCTAGTGGCCAGGGACTTTAATGTAGGGAAACTTATATCCGTTTTACCTCATTTCTACCAGGATGTTAAATGTGCAACAATAGGAAAAAGAAAACTCTAGACCACCTTTACTCCACAACAGAGATGCGTACAAAGCTCTCCCTCGCCCTCCATTTGGCAAATCTGACCATAATTCTATCCTCCTGATTCCTGCTTACAAGCAAAAACTAAAGCAGGAAGCACCAGTGACTCGGTCAATAAAGAAGTGGTCAGATGACGCAGATGCTAAGCTACAGGACTGTTTTGCTAGCACAGACTGGAATATGTTCCGAGATTCTTCCGATGGCATTGAGGAGTACACCACATCAGTCACTGGCTTCATCAATAAGTGCATCGATGACATCGTCACCACAGTGACCATACGTGTATACCCCAACCAGAATCCATGGATTACAGGCATCATCCGCACTGAGCTAAAGGGTAGAGCTGCCGCTTTCAAGAAGAGGGACTCTAACCCGGACGCTTATAAGAAATCCGGATATGCCCTCTGACGAACCATCAAACAGGCAAAGCATCCATACAGGACTAAGATTGAAACTTCTATGCTCGCTTCGAGGCAAGCAACACTGAATCATGCATGAGAGCATCAGCTGTTCTGGACGACTCTGTGATCACGCTCTCCGTAGTCGATGTGAGTAAGACCTTTAAACAGGTCAACATTCACAAGGCCGCAGGGCCAGACGGATTACAAGGACGTGTACTCCGAGCATGCGCTGACCAACTGGCAAGTGTTTTCACTGACATTTTCAACCTGTCCCTGACTGAGTCTGTAATACCAACATGTTTCCAGCAGAACATGTGCCCAAGAACACTAAGGTAACCTGCCTAAATGACTACAGACCCGTAGCACTCACGTCTGTAGCCATGAAGTGCTTTGAATGTCTGGTCATGGCTCACATCAACACCATTATCCCAGAAACCCTAGACCCACTCCAATTTGCATACCGCCCCAACAGATCCACAGATTATGCAATCTCTATTGCACTCCACACTGCCCTTTCCCACCTGGACAAAAGGAACACCTACGTGAGAATGCTATTCATTGAGTACAGCTCAGCGTTCAACACCATAGTGCCCTCAAAGCTCATCACTAAGCTAAGGACCCTGGGACTAAACACTTCCCTCTGCAACGTATCCTGGACTTCCTGACGGGCCGCCCCCAGGTGGTAAGGGTAGGTAACAACACATCTGCCAGGCTGATCCTCAACACGGGACCCCTCAGGGGTGCGTGCTCAGTTCCCTCCTGTACTCCCTGTTTACCCATGACTGCATGGCCAGGCACGACTCCAACACCATCATTAGGTTTGCCGACGACACAACAGTGGTAGGCCTGATCACTGACAACGTTGAGACAGCCTATAGGGAGGAGGGCAGAGACCTGGCCGTGTGGTGCCAGGATAACAACCTCTCCCTCAACGTGATCAAGACAAAGGAGATGATTGTGGACTACAGGAAAAGGAGGACCGAGCACGCCCCCATTCTCATTGACGGGGCTGTAGTGGAGCAGGTTGAGAGCTTCAAGTTCCTTGGTGTCCACATCACCAACAAACTATCATGGTCCAAACACACCAAGACAGTTGTGAAGAGGGCATGACAAAGCCTATTCCACCTCAGGAGACTGAAAAATTTGGAATGGGTCCTCAGATCCTCAAAAAGTTATACAGCTGCACCATCGAGAGTATCCTGACTGGTTGCATCACTGCCTGGTATGGCAACTGCTCGGCCTCCGACCGCAAGGCACTACAGAGGGTAGTGTGTACGGCCCAGTACATCACTGGGGCCAAGCTTCCTGCAATCCAGGACCTCTATTCCAGGCGGTGTCAGAGAAAGGCCCTAAAAAGAGTCCAGCCACCCTAGTCATAGACTGATTTCTCTGCTACCGCACGGCAAGTGGTACCAGAGTGCCAAGTCTAGGTCCAATAGGCTTCTTAACAGCTTCTACCCCCAAGTCATAATACTCCTGAACAGCTAATCAAATGCCTGAACTATTTGCAAGGGGGAATACTTTTTGAAGGCACTGTACTAATTTATCTGTTTGAGTACTGCATAAATACTTGCAAGACAGTGAATATGGTTTAGATATTAGACTGTGTAAAAGGTAACTGTGTCTAGCGGTCGGCAGGTAGGAGGCAAAGGACAAGGTGCAAAGTTGCGGTTTTATTAACAAAATATGTATAGGCTACTGAAGGTAGCAGTGGTTAGGATAAATAATAATGTTGGTCAAATTGGCAGAAAGGTCTTATAAAACAAACAAATGTTTAAAAGAAATACACTGGTTGTGAAATCTAATTAAAATCAAACATTTCAAATCAATGCGAACTGGATCTGGCCTAGAATCAGGCTATAGGCCCTGTAACATCACAGACAGCCTACCCGCATAGACGCTTTATTACCAGACACTGGCAAATCCAGGTATAAATACTTTGAGTCACTTCCCGCCATTTGCTGGGCAAAACCATTGTCTCTACAAGCAGGGGTTCACATAGGCTCACATAGGGGCTCTGCTTTGGGCTGAATGTGTCAATGTGTAGTTCATACATGCATAATCTATGACCAGAATTACTATCTTACCTCAATTAGCCACGAAATCCCTAGTTTGAAAGCGGTGCTGCGCCATTTTCCTACATTGTCCCCCGCGTGGGCCAGCCCCCTAGCAATTCGAGTTCAACCAATGAGCTTTAGCCCCTCACCATATGAGTGACAGCTAGCAAGAGACACAACATGCACACATAGCAGAGCGAAAGAGAGAGCAATGACGTGCTGCACATATCTGACGTAGTACGCAATTTTTGGGGACCATTTTTGGCTCGTAAACAAAAGTACCTGAGAATATCTTTAAACAAAATAATACATTGACAAGATGACAGAAACCACAGGAAAAAGAGGTACACGCTTCCCGAGCAACCACGAATGTGCGCACGCACCTTGTAGTAGAGCGTCAACAAATACAAGACAAACTCAACGTAAAGTAAGCAATCGAAATGAATGCATAAACTGAGAGAAAATAATTTCACTGGAGCTACTAGGATAACTGGAGAACATGGAGAGTAATGGAGAATATTTAGCAGTTGTAGGCCGACAAATGTTTGTCTGTCATAAGTATCTCTCTCAAATGAAGAGTGGGGCTTGGACTTGAGCGCGAGTGTGATGCGCACAGGCACGCCTGTCGCCATCACAGACTGGCATTGATATAAAATGTTGTAGCCTAATCTCCCACCCATGTGTTTAGATTATAAAAGCCATGTGTGCAAAATCATGGTAGGGCTTTAGACCAGATACACAGAATTATGATGATGATTTGTATCAAACATTCTGATGAGAACTAATATAATAACAATAATAACAATAATAATAATAATAATAAATGCCATTTAGCAGACATTTTTATCCAAAGCTACTTAAAGTAATGCGTGCATACATTTTAGGTAACACTTTATTTGGATAGTCCATCTGTAGACTATTTACAGACTATCAGTAACATTTAAACTATTTACTAACCCTAACCCTAGCCTTAACCCTAACCTTAATCTTAGCAAGCAGTTGCTTATTAACCGAGTTTGTTGATAGTATGAACATTTACAGATTGAAAATCCAGACTATCCAAATAAAGTGTGACCACATTTTACTTATGGGTGGACCCAGCAGGAATTGAACCCATGACATTTGGCATTGCAAGCGCCATTCTCTACCGACACACAAGACTGCCTGCTTTTCCAGCTTTGAGCAAAACTAAAGGTGAAGAACTAGATGCAAGGTGAAGAAAGGCTCTCTCTGTCTAACTCCCTTTCTGTGGGCCTTCATCTTCATAGCACACAGGTAGTAAGTGTCTCTCTCTTTCTCTCCTCTCCTCTCCCCTCCCTTCCTCCCTCCCCCGCATAGCACACAGATAGTGAGGCATAGACCATACAGGACAGAAGTTAAGCCAAACATCTCAGCTCGATTCCTTCATATCCATGTTAGGAGAACCTCTGGGGATGGCTGACTGACTATTGGGCTTTAACGCCCGGATCCGCAGTTGCTTTTCCCAACAGAAGCCTGCTTGTGTTGTGAAATAGAAAAAATATAGTTTAAACGAAAACATGGGGGTTTGGCGCAGCCATAGCTGCAGGGCTGGCCTTGGGAAAAAGTGTGTATTTTCGCTAAATCCCGCCCACTCTAACGACCTTCATTGTGCCTTGCCACAGATTATCCATTATATTGACCAGACACTCAAGTGGCCGCTCTATCAATTAAAATAAATGTCTTCAAAAATGGAAGGCAGTCAGGAGGAAACAAGATCAGGTGGGACCATTCTAGCCAATGAGAGGGCAGATATGTGTGTGAACAACAGCCACAACTCTGATATAAAGTGTTTTTCTCATAGTTGCTGGGATGTCACGTGTCCTACTTATTTCAGTACACTTGTAACAATCTATGCATTACGAAACTTCTACTCGATCAAATAAGCCACACATAGCAAATAAGCCATTACATTTTTTGTTAACTAAATTCGACACTCTTATTAACCTCCTTAGAACAACTCCTTGCTTGGTGAGCAAAAAAAGCAACGAACAAATGCCACCTGCTGGAGAAGACAGATTTTGGGCCCAGTTATCCCTCTCGCTTCACCTCTTCCTTTCTGGCCTTGCTCTGGGAGCCAGTGGAGTGAGAGGAAGCAGCTATTACTGCCACCAGACTCAAACACAGCAGACACAGCCAACACACACTGACAAGTGACAAAGTCACAAATAAATGACCAAAGTTCTCCTGTTGCCTTTACAGTTAGGGAAAAAAGTATTTGATCCCCTGCTGATTTTGTACGTTTTCCCACTGACAAAGACATGACCAGTCTATAATTTTAATGGTAGGTTAATTTGAACAATGAGAGACAGAATAACAACAAAAAAATCCAGAAAAATGCATGTCAAAAATGTTATAAATTGATTTGCATTTTAATGAGGGAAATAAGTATTTGACCCCTCTGCAAAACATGACTTAGTACTTGGTGGCAAAACCCTTGTTGGCAGTCAGAGAGGTCAGACGTTTCTTGTAGTTGGCCACCAGGTTTGCACACATCTCAGGAGGGATTTTGTCCCACTCCTCTTTGCAGATCTTCTCCACGTCATTAAGGTTTCGAGGCTGACGTTTGGCAACTCAAACCTTCAGCTCCCTCCACAGATTTTCTATGGGATTAAGGTCTGGAGACTGGCTAGGCCACGGTGGGGATGGAGTTCTTGGGGTCATAGGCAGCATTCCTCCTCCTCCAAACACGGCGAGTTGAGTTGATGCCAAAGAGCTCGATTTTGGTCTCATCTGACCACAACACTTTCACCCAGTTCTCCTCTGAATCATTCAGATGTTCATTGGCAAACTTCAGACGGGCCTGTATATGTGCTTTCTTGAGCAGGGGGACCTTGTGGGCGGTGCAGGATTTCAGTCCTTCACGGCGTAGTGTGTTACCAATTGTTTTCTTGGTGACTATGGTCCCAGCTGCCTTGAGATCATTGACAAGATCCTCCCGTGTAGTTCTGGGCTGATTCCTCACCGTTCTCATGATCATTGCAACACCACGAGGTGAGATCTTGCATGGAGCCCCAGGCCGAGGTAGATTGACAGTTCTTTTGTGTTTCTTCCATTTGCGAATAATCGCACCAACTGTTGTCACCTTCTCGCCAAGCTGCTTGGCGATGGTCTTGTAGCCCATTCCAGCCTTGTGTAGGTCTACAATCTTGTCCCTGACATCCTTGGAGAGCTCTTTGGTCTTGGCCATGGTGGAGAATTTGGAATCTGATTGATTGATTGCTTCTGTGGACAGGTGTCTTTTATACAGGTAACAAACTGAGATTAGGAGCACTCCCTTGAAGAGTGTGCTCCTAATCTCAGCTCGTTACCTGTATAAAAGACACCTGGGAGCCAGAAATCTTTCTGATTGAGAGGGGGTCAAATACTTATTTCCCTCATTAAAATGCAAATCAATTTATAACATTTTTGACATGCGTTTTTCTGGATTTTTTTGTTGTTATTCTGTCTCTCACTGTTCAAATAAACCTACCATTAAAATTATAGACTGATCATGTGATTGTCAGTGGGCTAACGTACAAAATCAGCAGGGGATCAAATACTTTTTTCACTCACTGTATAATCAAATTAGCCTGCTAGCTACTTGCTATCTAATGTTAGCTGCTAACCTTTGTGTGTTGGACAATCTAGCAATAAGCAAACAGTTTGCTAGCTAGCTAGCTTGCGTCTTGTATTCGGATTGTTTTGTGCTTAATAATAAGGAGTCTACTCTAGCTAGCTACATTGTCTAAAATGCATGAACCTCACAAGATGCCCTAATGCTTTGTTTCAACTGATGTTTGCTAGCTAGCTAAAGCTAGATGAGCAGATTGTTGACATGACAGTATGTATGGTTTGTTGATGATAATGCTAGCTAGGTAGGTGGTTGGCAGCATTTTCACCTCATGATCACCTCAGACAATGCATCCAGCTATAGAATTCGGTCAGTAACATCACACAAACATGTATTTCTCAGGGATCTGGTTGAGTCTGATTTTGAGGGAACCTGGGTCTGTACAAGTTGTGGTTGTGTAAAACTTGACACTGAAAGACAGGTAAGAAATGCTATGTGTTTTTTTTTTGTTATGCTTTATGATTCAATAATTATATGGTTGGTAATTGACCAAAATAGTTTGCTATGTTTGCCCTTTCAGCACACACAGTACATCATTGATTCCTAGTGTGAACTACCTCACCAGAACGACTGAATTAATATTCTACATCAGGGATGGGCAACTTTGATAGGGGTGGGGGCCACAAAAATCGGAACTCATCATGAAGGGCTGCAGTGGCTCGTGGGTCTGCATACCCATATCCACCTTCATCATAGCAGTTTTGTATGGAACGCCATTTGGGTCTTTGCGTGTCAAAAAAGATACACGTCAATAACACTATTTGACGTGTCAAATAACTCTATTTGATGCGTCAAATAAGCTTTTAATTTGACACGTCAAATAATACAATTCTATTATAGAATGTTGTGTGTGCTAAATTTGCATGTGCAAGCCAAGCGCCACCACTACGATCAGTAGCACTGTCAAAGCTGTACAAATAAAAGTCTGCAAACAAGCACACACCGGCCACCAACGATGTGTTTACAATAGCGTGTTGGTAATAATGCATTATTTGTTCAACCAAATGGGAAAACGTCTGTGTGAGCATTTGAAATAAGATCAGGATCAAACGAGCAGAATCAAAAATGTTTGCAAATATCTTTGATACAGATGTTATTAGCAACTTCTGGGGTAGCTAGCTAGCTTTAGCTTGGTAATGTTACCTAGCTAGCACCAATGCAACTAACGTTAGCCTGAAACAATGACCAATAGAAACTGCAGTCATTTTCAATATTCTTAGCAATGATTTAGGAATCCATGTGGGTAAGTATTAGCTACAGTGAGGGAAAAAGAGCTGATATTAGGGGCACACTCTTAAAGGGAGTGCTCCTAATCTCAGTTTTTTACCTGTATAAAAGACACCTGGGAGCCAGAAATCTTTCTGATTGAGAGGGGGTAAAATACTTATTTCCCTCATTAAAATGCAAATCAATTGATAACATTTTTGACATGCTTTTTTCTGGATTTTTTTCTTGTTATTCTGTCTCTCACTGTTCAAATAAACCTACCATTAAAATTATAGACTGATCATGTTTTTGTCAGTAGGCAAACATACAAAATCAGCAGGGGATCAAATATTGTTTTCCCTCACTGTCGGTAGCCACTTGAACTTGAAATTGAACTTCAGTTCATGAAAATACTAGCTAGCCAGCTACTTAACCCTGTTGCCCAAAGCTAACGTTATAAGCAGCCAGTAAACTTAATCTGGCTGGTGAGGCTTGACAGGACCGGGTTGTGTGTTGTGAAAAAAGCCACAATAAGGATTAGCCACAATAGTGGAATTTGAGGTTTGCCTTCAAAATAAAAGTACCTCTTTGAATGTGACGCAGAAGGTTACAATTGGTGAAATCATACAATATTTAGACTAGATAATGTTAAACAAGGTTGGAATGTGGAGCAATGAAATGGGGTATCAGTCTACTCGATGACACCCACAGAACACAACTGTTAAGAGTTTACACAAATATTAGTGTTGTAGCTCTTATTGTGGGACAGTGACTGTGTGATATCACCTCCCCAGTCAGCCTATTGTGCGTATTGCCATTCATATTGCACTGTACAGCCTTACCTAAGGATTGGGGATCAATTAAATGGGGTGTCAGTCTAGTCCAAACCAAGAGCTTTTTTCCCAACATCCTCCTCAGAGTTATCAGACTCCAAAACATCCAGGTTGTATTGTTTTTCCTTTGGAATAGTGTTCAATACACATAGTAGGGTGACTGATACAATAAATGTGGCTCAATTCACAGTGGTTTCAGAGTCCCGCAATAAGAGCTACGACACTAATGTTCTCTGGGTATCACTGAGTAGACTGATACCCCATGTCATTGATCCATAATCCATACGTAAAGCTGTACAGTGAAATAAATATGCCCCCAATGCAATTCTAAAGTCTAATACATCCAGTGTTATTTCAACAGATTTTTGTCAAATTAACAAATTATTTTATTTTGTTGAATTTATATAACAACAATCCAACCTCGTTTAGCATGATCCATGGCATAATTCCACTATTTATATTCATTGGCATCACTGTCAATGACATACTTTTATTTTAATAATATAATAATAATAATAATAATATGCCATTTAGCAGACGCTTTTATCCAAAGCGACTTACAGTCATGCGTGCATACATTTTTGTGTATGGGTGGTCCCGGGGATCGAACCCACTACCTTGGCGTTACAAGCGCCAAGGCCGTGCTCTACCAGTTGAGCTACAGAGGACCACAAATAATGTATTTGAAGGCTACCGCAAATTCCAATATTGTGGCTAATCCTTATTGTAGCTAGCTTCACATAGGTGGGTCAAATAAGAACAGTTTTATAAATTAGGGGTATTTTAGATGATGACACCTAGCTAGATAGTTAGCTAGCTAACTATAGTTACTGAAACAGTTATGTCCTTTTGCTATGTTTTTAGGGAAGAACATTGTTAGCATCCATCAGCTAACGTTAACTAGCTTTTTTTATGACCAGCACTGTCCAGAGTTTAGGGAAGAGCAGGTGCGTGAGACAAAACTTTACCAGCATCATAGCATACGTATCGATGAGTCGTTGTGACATATGAAATACAAGTGATAGTGTAATCAATGTGTAATAAATACGTAAAAAATGTATGAACGTTTTAAATTGTTATGTGACGTGTATCTTTTTTGACACGCAAAGACACAAACGGCATTCCATAGTTTTGACTGCAATTTGACTCATGACAAACAAGATTCTCTGGTCTGATGAAACCAAGATTGAACTCTTTGGCCTGAATGCAAAGCGTCACATCTGGAGGAAACCTGGCACCATCCCTACGGTGAAGTATGGTGGTGGCAGCAGCATACTGTGGAATGGTCCCAGCTGATCTTGCTTCTTCCCGACTGACTTCTATTTTTGTAGGAATTTGTATTCAAAACCAGCTCAAACACAGCAGTATTTTTACAGTAAAATAGTTATTTTATTTTTATAGATCTGAAGAAAATCATAACAATGCTAAAATACAGATGGTCCAACTGCACAGAAATCCAAGAGAATAGAGAAAAGTGGATGGAAAATATCTCACTAGTGTAGAATCTGGAAGCCATTTCAGACCACAAACCGACTACAAAATTCAGCAAATATCTGAACAACTTTCTTTCTTTTTTTTTTTGGGGGGGGGGGGGATCAGCTTAATATTGCAGATAGATTGTAACTTCTATCAATGTAATTGTCCGCATCACTTCCAATCCCCCATGTTTTTTTATATATATATATATATACACTCCCCTTTATTACTTTTCAACCCCGCCATCCTTTCCCTACTTTGAGTAAATTAGTGAACAACAATGCCCAGGCCTCTACTTCCGGCCTATACTTACTATCTACACCTTATGGACACAGTCAATTTTACAATAATTCTATTATATATATATATATATATATATATATATATATATATATATATATATCTTTTTTTTTTTTTTTTTTTTTGCTCCTGACCTTCTTCTACTCTCAACCTCTCCGATCATTTTCATGATGTCCATCCGGTTTGCTTCTATATGCCATATCTTTCTAACTGTGCTCTTTCCCAAAAGCTCCCAACATACTGTACAACCTATATACTTATTATGGACACAGTATGCTTACATTATTAGCTATCTTTGTTATTATTTGTTGTTATTTGTTATTAGTCCCATCCTTCAACTCCATTCAATACCTCCCATCTATCTCTTAACACCATCCATATAGGATTTCTATTTGCCATATATATTTCAACCGTACTGTGATGTTTTACAAAAGTTCTGAACCTTTCTATTCTCATTGCTTCTACAGATTGTGAATCAAAAATAAACATTTTTGCTAAAAGTATTATTATATTATTGATCGATTGACTATGACTTTTCAGATCACCCAGTAATGCTATCTGCAAGGTTAGCTCCAGGTAAATATTGCAATCCTTTAGCCATTCCTGGACCTGTGTCCAAAAACAAGCTACAAATGGACAGAACCAAAATAAATGATCTAATGATTCTGTCTCTTCACAGCAAAATCTGCAGAGCTGGGAAGATTGTATCCCCCATATAAATAACATTGTATTGGTAGCAATAATTTTATATAATAATTTAAATTGAAAGATTCAAATTTTTGAATCCGGTGTCGTTTTGCGTGTCAGTTCATAAACACTATGCCATGGGATCGGTACGTCAAAAATCTCTTCCTAACTATTTTACAATCTATATGGGACGGCTGTTAATCCTTTGCTCCTTAAGTGAAACTGATATACTTTTTTATTTATCACAGTTTTCCTTAACCAATTATGTTCTTTAATGCAAGGCCGACAGACAAGTTCCTTACTTTCTCCCCCTTCCACTTTCCTCTTCCACTTTTGCGGTAAGGCTGCAATTATTCGGTTGTAATTTTGGGTATAGCAGACATTTCCATATGTTTTTGTTAGCTGCACCATAAGCAAATAGGTAAACTGGGATAATACTACAGAGTTAATCAGGGTGATTTTTCCACAAATTGACAGGTATTTTCCTTTCCATGGTAGTAAGATCTTATCTATTTTTGCTAACTTTCTATTAAAATGTATTGAAGTGAGATCATTTATTTCCTTTGGGATATGTATTCTGAGTATATCCACATCACCATCAGACCATTTTATTGGTAAACTACATGGTAATGTAAAAATTGTATTTTTTAGTGATCCAATACGTAATATAGTAAATTTTTCATAATTTGGTTGTAATCCAGAGAGGTTAGAAAATGTATCTAGATCCTCTATGAGGCTGTGGAGGGATTCTAGTTGTGGATTTAAAAGAAAACATGAATCATCAGCGTACAATGACACCTTTGTTTTTAAGCCCTGTATTTCTAATCCTCTGATATTATTATTGGATCTGATTTTAATAGCTAACATCTCGATAGCCACAATAAATAGATATGCCGATAGTGGACAACCTTGTTTCACTCCTCTTGACAGTTTAAAACTTTCTGAGAAATAGCCATTATTTACAATTTTACACCTAGGGTTACTATACATGATTTTGACCCATTTTAAAAGAGATACTCCAAAATTGAAATGCTCCAGGCATTTATATATAAACCCCAGTCGTACTTTATCAAATGCCTTTTCGAAGTCTGCTATGAATAGCAGGCCTGGTTTCCCATATTTTCCATAGTGTTCTATTGTTTCCAATACTTGCCTTATATTATCTCCAATGTATCTTCCATGTAAAAAACCTGTCTGATTAGAATGAATAATATCCGACAATACCTTTTTAATTCTATGCGCTATACATTTTGCTAGAATTTTTGCATCACAACACTGAAGTTTAAGGGGCCTCCAATTTTGTAAATGGACTGGATCTTTATATTTTCCACTTGTATCCTGTTTCAGTAATAATGAGATCAGACCTTCTTCTTGAGTGTCAGATAATCTACCATTTACATAGGAGTGGTTAAAACATGCTAATAACAGTCCTCTTAGTATATTAAAAAAGGTTTGGTATACCTCGACTGGTATGCCATCCAACCCTGGAGTTTTCCCAGACTTAAAGTTTTTAATTGCATCTAGATGTTCCTCCTCTGTAATTTCACCTTCACATGAGTCTTTCTGTATGGCTGTTAATTTGACATTATCAATAGAAAAAAAAGCTATACAATTAGCTTCAGTTAGAGGAGATGGAGGCGACTGAAAAGAAAACATATGCTTAAAGTACTTTGTTTCCTCCTTCAAAATATAATTTTGTGAATCATGGGTGACTCCGTCAATTGTCACCAGTTTCATTAAGTTCTTTTTGGTAGCATTCCTATGTTGAAGATTAAAAAATAATTTGGTGCATTTTTCCCCATATTCCATCCAGTTTGCTTTATTTTTATAATATATTACACTTGATCATTCTTGAATAAGTTTCTCCATTTCTTTTTGTTTTTCCTCTAATTTATTCTGAGCCTCTATGTTACAGTTTTTATTGCCATCTATCTATTCTATTAGGCTTTCTATTTCCTTTGTTAGTATAAACTATTTTGACCTAAATTGTTTTTGTTTTCGAGGTGAGTACTGAATTGCATGGCCTCTAAAGGCACATTTAAAGGTGTCCCATACAATAAGGGGATTTGCTGTACCTATGTTATGTTGGAAAAAGTCAGTTATAAATTCCTTTGTTCTAATTATAAATAAATTATCATCCAATAGGCTTTGATTAAATTTCCAATATCCTCGCCCACGTGGAAATTCAGTAAGAGTAATGTACAGTGGGGAAAAAAAGTATTTAGTCAGCCACCAATTGTGCAAGTTCTCCCACTTAAAAAGATGAGAGAGGCCTGTAATTTTCATCATAGGTACACGTCAACTATGACAGACAAAATGAGAAAAAGAATTCCAGAAAATCACATTGTAGGATTTTTTATGAATTTATTTGCATATTATGGTGGAAAAAAAGTATTTGGTCAATAACAAAAATTTCTCAATACTTTGTTATATACCCTTTGTTGGCAATGACACAGGTCATATGTTTTCTGTAAGTCTTCACAAGGTTTTCACACACACTCCATGCAGATCTCCTCTAGAGCAGTGATGTTTTGGGGCTGTCGCTGGGCAACACGGACTTTCAACTCCCTCCAAAGATTTTCTATGGGGTTGAGATCTGGAGACTGGCTAGGCCACTCCAGGACCTTGAAATGCTTCTTACGAAGCCACTCCTTTGTTGCCCGGGCGGTGTGTTTGGGATCATTGTCATGCTGAAAGACCCAGCCACGTTTCATCTTCAATGCCCTTTCTGATGGAAGGAGGTTTTCACTCAAAATCTCACGATACATGGCCCCATTCATTCTTTCCTTTACACGGATCAGTCGTCCTGGTCCCTTTGCAGAAAAACAGCCCCAAAGCATGATGTTTCCACCCCCATGCTTCTCAGTAGGTATGGTGTTCTTTGGATGCAACTCAGCATTAATTGTCCTCCAAACATGACGAGTTGAGTTTTTACCAAAAAGTTATATTTTGGTTTCATCTGACCATATGACATTCTCCCAATCCTCTTCTGGATCATCCAAATGCACTCTAGCAAACTTCAGACGTGCCTGGACATGTACTGGCTTAAGCAGGGGGACACGTCTGGCACTGCAGGATTTGAGTCCCTGGCGGCGTAGTGTGTTACTGATGGTAGGCTTTGTTACTTTGGTCCCAGCTCTCTGCAGGTCATTCACTAGGTCCCCCCGTGTGGTTCTGGGATTTTTGCTCACCGTTCTTGTGATCATTTTGACCCCACGGGGTGAGATCTTGCGTGGAGCCCCAGATCGAGGGAGATTATCAGTGGTCTTGTATGTCTTCCATTTCCTAATAATTGCTCCCACAGTTGATTTCTTCAAACCAAGCTGCTTACCTATTGCAGATTCAGTCTTCCCAGCCTGGTGCAGGTCTACAATTTTGTTTCTGGTGTCCTTTGACCGCTCTTTGGTCTTGGCCATAGTGGAGTTTGGAGTGTGACTGTTTGAGGTTGTGGACAGGTGTCTTTTATACTGATAACAAGTTCAAACAGGTGCCATTAATACAGGTAACGAGTGGAGGACAGAGGAGCCTCTTAAAGAAGAAGTTACAGGTCTGTGAGAGCCAGAAATATTGCTTGTTTGTAGGTGACCAAATACTTTAAATTACAGGCCTCTCTCATCTTTTTAAGTGGGAGAACTTGCACAATTGGTGGCTGACTAAATACTTTTTTTCCCCACTGTATATGCCTATTATATGATGGTCCGACCGCATTCTGTCCCCTATCAACACTTTTTTTTACTTTTGGTGCCAACGAGAATGAGATAAAAAAGAAGTCAAGACGACTAGCTTGATTCAGTCTCCGCCATGTATATCTCACTAGATCAGTATATTTAAGCCTCCATATATCTACTAGTTCTAATGTATCCAGGTGATTGTTTGTGGTGTGATTGCCTTTACGGTCCATTGAGCTATTTAAAACAGTATTATAATCCCCCACCATAATAATATTGTCTTGAATTGCTTGCAGGGTTGATAATTTATTATATATATTGTCAAAGAATTGTGGATCATCATTATTTGGTCCGTAAAGGTTAATGAGCCATGTTTTTTTAAATTTTTTCACCTTTATTTAACCAGGTTAGCAGGTTGGGAACAAGTTCTCATTTACAACTGCGACCTGGCAGAGCAGTGCGATAAAAACAACAACACAGAGATACATATGGGGTAAAACAAAACATAAAGTCAAAAATACAACAGAAAATATATATACAGTGTGTGCAAATGTAGCAAGTTATGGAGGTAAGGCAATAAATAGGCTATAGTGCAAAATAATTACAATTAGTATTAATACTGGAATGATAGATGTGCAACAGATGATGTGCAAATAGAGATACTGGGGTGCAAATGAGCAAAATAAATAACAATATAGGGATGAGGTAGTTGGGTGGGCTAATTTCAGATGGGCTGTGTACAGGTGCAGTGATCGGTAAGGTGCTCTGACAACTGATACTTAAAGTTAGTGAGGGAGATAAGTGTCTCCAGCTTTTTTTTTGTTGCAATTTGTTCCAGTCATTGGCAGCAGAGAACTGGAAGGAATGGCGGCCAAAGGAGGTGTTGGCTTTGGGGATGACCAGTGAGATATACCTGCTGGAGCGCATACTACGGGTGGGTGTTGCTATGGTGACCAATGAGCTAAGATAAGGCGGGGATTTGCCTAGAAGTGATTTATAGATGGCCTGGAGCCAGTGGGTTTGGCGACGAATATGTAGTGAGGACCAGCCAACAAGAGCGTACAGGTCACAGTGGTGGGTAGTATATGGGGCTTTGGAGACAAAACGGATGGCACTGTGATAGACTACATCCAATTTGCTGAGTAGAGTGTTGGAGGCTATTTTGTAAATGACATCGCCGAAGTCAAGGATCGGTAGGATAGTCAGTTTTACGAGGGCATGTTTGGCAGCATGAGTGAAGGAGGCTATGTTGCGAAATAGGAAACCGATTCTAGATTTAACTTTGGATTGGAGATTCTTAATGTGAGTCTGGAAGGAGAGTTTACAGTCTAACCAGACACCTAGGTATTTGTAGTTGTCCACATACTCTAGGTCAGACCCGTCGAGAGTAGTGATTCTAGTCGGGTGGGCGGGTGCCAGCAGCGTTCGATTGAAGAGCATGCATTTAGTTTTGCTAGTGTTTAAGAGCAGTTGGAGGCTACTAAAGGAGTGTTGTATGGCATTGAAGCTCGTTTGGAGGTTTGTTAACACAGTGTCCAATGAAGGGCCAGATGTATACAAAATGGTGTCGTCTGCGTAGAGGTGGATCTGAGAGTCACCAGCAGCAAGAGCGACATCATTGATATACACAGAGAAAAGAGTCGGCCCAAGAATTGAACCCTGTGGCACCCCCATAGAGACTGCCATAGGTCCAGACAACAGGCCCTCCGATTTGACACATTGAACTCTATCTGAGAAGTAGTTGGTGAACCAGGCGAGGCAGTCATTTGAGAAACCAAGGCTATTTAGTCTGCCAATAAGAATGCGGTGGTTGACAGAGTCGAAAGCCTTGGCCAGGTCGATGAAGACGGCTGTACAGTACTGTCTATTATCGATCACGGTTATAATATCGTTTAAGACCTTGAGCGTGGCTGAAGTGCACCCATGACCAGCTTGGAAACCGGATTGCATAGCGGAGAAGGTACGGTGGGATTCGAAATGGTCGGTGATCTGTTTGTTAACTTGGCTTTCAAAAACTTTCGAAAGGCAGGGCAGGATGGATATAGGTCTGTAAGTTTGGATGTAGAGTGTCACCCCCTTTGAAGAGGGGGATGACCGCGGCAGCTTTCCAATCTCTGGGGATCTCAGATGATACGAAAGAGAGGTTGAACAGGCTAGTAATAGGGGTTCCGAAAATTTCGGCGGCTAGTTTTAGAAAGAAAGGGTCCAGATTGTCTAGACCAGATGATTTGTAGGGGTCCAGATTTTGCAGCTCTTTCAGAACATCAGCTGTCTGGATTTGTGTGAAGGAGAAGCGGGGGGGACATGGGCAAGTTGCAGTGGAGGGTGCAGAGCTGGTGGCCGGGGTAGTGGTAGCCAGCTGGAAAGCATGGCCAGCCGTAGCAAAATGCTTGTTGAAATTCTCGATTATTGTAGATTTATCGGTGGTGATAGTGTTTCCTAGCCTCAGTGCAGTGGGCAGCTGGGAGGAAGTGCTCTTATTCTCCATGGACTTTACAGTGTCCCAAAACTTTTTGGAGTTAGTGCTACAGGATGCAAATTTCTGTTTGAAAAAGTTAGCCTTTGCTTTCCTAACTTCTTGTGTATATTGGTTCCTAACTTCCCTGAAAAGTTGCATATCGCGGGGGCTATTTGATGCTAATGCAGTACGCCACAGGATGTTTTTGTGCTGGTCAAGGGCAGTCAAGTCTGAGGAGAACCAGGGGCTATATCTGTTCTTAGCTCTGTATTTTTTGAATGGGGCATGTTTATTTAAGATTGAGAGGAAATTACTTTTAAAAGAACAACCATGCATCCTCTACTGACGGAATGAGATCTATATCCATCCAGGATACCTGGGCCAGGTCAATTAGGAAGGCCTGCTCGCTGAAGTGTTTTAGGGAGCGTTTGACAGTCATGACGGGTGATTGTTTGTGCAAATTGTTTATGGTCCAATAACATATTTTAAATAATCCATCTACCTTGCGTATCTATTTGGACAATTTGCACATTCGGATCGAAATTACTGTTAATTAATATCATCACCCCTTTTGAATTTCTTTGCCCATGGGAGAAGTATATTTCCCCCCCCCCCCATTCTTTTTTCCACGCAACTTCATCTCGAATTGTTGAATGAGTTTCCTGTATACAATAGATATTATATTCCTTCTCTTTGAGCCATGTAAATATTCTTCTTCTTTTGTTATCAGCTAAGCCATTACAATTATAACTGGCTATACTTATTTCACCATACACCATAATGAGATACAAGTTTCAAGTCTATTTATCATTATATATGTTTGTAAATTTACCAATAAAAAATACCGTAATGATTGAGTGTCCATATAGCTGTACCGTGATATTTGCATTGCTACGGAGTAACCCTTCAATTGTTCTCCACTAATTCCGCCGCTAAAGCCCCTCCCCATCCCAAGTAGAGCCGTCATCCCAGTGATCAGCATCCCACCCACGTCCCTCCGGATCCCTAAGGCCCCGAGAGGCCAGGACCCATCCATCGAAAACAGCACACAGTGCCACCCACAAAACAGAAGCAGATTAACTGCCAAAAGCATTTCCAATGCTGTCACCTCTATATATATACAGTGGGGAGAACAAGTATTTGATACACTGCCGATTTTGCAGGTTTTCCTACTTACAAAGCATGTAGAGGTCTGTAATTTTTATCATAGGTACACTTTTTAAAAAAAATAGAGCTTTTTGGTCTAAACTCCACTCGTCGTGTTTGGAGGAAGAAGAAGGATGAGTACAACCCCAAGAACACCATCCCAACTGTGAAGCATGGAGGTGGAAACATCATTCTTTGGGGATGCTTTTCTGCAAAGGGGACAGGATGACTGCACCGTATTGAGGGGAGGATGGATGGGGCCATGTATCGCGAGATCTTGGCCGACAACCTCCTTCCCTCAGTAAGAGCAATGAAGATGGGTCGTGGCTGGGTCTTCCAGCATGACAACGACCCGAAACACACAGCCAGGGCAACTAAGGAGTGGCTCCGTAAGAAGCATCTCAAGGTCCTGGAGTGGCCTAGCCAGTCTCCAGACCTGAACCCAATAGAAAATCTTTGGAGGGAGCTGAAAGTCCGTATTGCCCAGCGACAGCCCCGAAACCTGAAGGATCTGGAGAAGGTCTGTATGGAGGAGTGGGCCAAAATCCCTGCTGCAGTGTGTGCAAACCTGGTCAAGACCTACAGGAAACGTATGATCTCTGTAATTGCAAACAAAGGTTTCTGTACCAAATATTAAGTTCTGCTTTTCTGATGTATCAAATACTTATGTCATGCAATAAAATGCAAATTAATTACTTAAAAATCATACAATGTGATTTTCTGGATTTTTGTTTTAGATTCTGTCTCTCACCGTTGAAGTGTACCTATGATAAAAATTACAGACCTCTACATGCTTTGTAAGTAGGAAAACCTGCAAAATCGGCAGTGTATCAAATACTTGTTCTCCCCACTGTATGTATATGCATGTATATGAATATATATATATATATATATATATATATATATTTGCGAGAGAAAAAAAAAGGTTGGGATTGGATGTGATACAGACAATTACATTGATGGAGGTTACAATCTGTCTGCAATATTAAAACTGATCTACCCCCCCCCCCCCCCCCCCAAAAAAAAAAAAAAAAAAACGTTATGTCCTTACAACGTTATGTCCTGAATGTGACCAGTTTATTTTTGGATGCAATATTCAGACATTCACAGAAGTAGCGACAGCATAACACATTAATCAAAACCGGGAAAATGTAGGCTACATTAGTCCTAGCGCTAACTGAGGAAAAGTTGATTTAACACAAGCGGTCATATTTATTTGTATTTGTATTTTGTATTTATTAAGGATCCCCATTACTACTCTTCCTGGGGTCCTGCAACAGTAAGGCAGTCATATACAATTTAATATATTACATAACATTATATTTCATAACACTTTACCCAATACATTTAGTGTGTTCCCTCAGGCCACTACTCCACTATCACATATTTACAATACAACATCCATATTTAGCTAACTCTCGGCTGACAGAAACCATATGTCAGAAGGTGATGTGTACGCGGCGAGAGAAGTCAGACGCAGGACACAGAGAATCAGGTTGACTACTTTACTCAATGTAAAGCACAAAACAAACGTCTCCACAACTGGAGGGAAAAACACCATATGCGTAATATGGAAAAATAGCAAGGCCGAACATCGACATGACATACAAAAATAACACACAAATGCCAAACGAAAGACAAGGGAAATTATAGGCTAAACAATCAAACATAATAGACAACAGGTGTACTACTCAAGACAAAACAAGACAAACACCGAAACATCGATCGGCAGTAGCTAGTACTCCGGGGACGACGAACGCCGAAGCCTTCCCGAGCAAGGAGGAGGAGCAGCCTCGGCAGAATCCGTGACACCATAATATGAATTAGCTAATAGTAATTACTATTTACAATTCATCACATCACAGGTGAGCTCACCATTGATCAAAATAATTGAGTAAAACACTTTCTAAAAATCGAAAGTAATCCGACGGTGGGTAGTTTGTGCGCGCCTCCATGTTTTTTTTTTATTGAGTCAACCAAAGATAAGAGGAGACAAGATGAGTTTGGTCTCTTTGCAGTATGCATGTTGAAAGGGGTGTGTCGTCTACCATCATTCACTTCCCTTCATTCACTTACGGAAGTTTACTCAAAAGATAAGTGAACCATCCCTTCACCTCATTTTGTTATAACATCTTTGGTCTGACAGATGTTTACTTGACACCCAGAATGCATTGTATAATGTCAACAAACATGGTGCCACACATAGTTGGCAAGTAGCTTAGCATTAGCTCATCATTAGCATTAGCTCCTTCGTTTGTTGACGTTGAGGGAGAGGTTATTTTCCTGGCACCACTCCACCAGGGCCCTCACCTCCTCCCTGTAGGCTGTCTCATCATTGTTGGTAATCAGGCCTACTACTGTTGTGTCGTCTGCAAATGTCATATCGGCTACGGAGAGCAATGATCACACAGTTGTCTGGAACAACTGGTGCTCTCATGCATGCTTCAGTGTTGCTTGCCTCAAAGCATGCATAGAAGTCATTTAGCTCGTCTGGTAGGCTCGTGTCACTGGGCAGCTAGCGGCTGGGCTTCCCTTTGTAGTCCGTAATAGTTTGCAAGCTCTGCCACATCCGACGAGCATCAGAGCTGGTGTAGTAGGATTCAATTTTAGTCCAGTATTTACGGTTTGCCTGTTTGATGGTTTGTCTGAGGGCTAGCGGGATTTCTTATAAGCGTCCGGATTAGTGTCCCGCTCCTTGAAAGTGGCAGCCTTTAGCTCAGTGCGGATGTTGCCTGTAATCCATGGCTTCTGGTTGGAGTATGTACGCACGGTCACTGTGTGGACAATTCATCGATGCACTTATTGATGAAGCCAGTGACTGATGTGGTATACTCCTCAATGCCATCAGATGAGTCCCCGAACATATTCCACTCTGTGCTAGCAAAACAGTCCTGTAGCTTAGCATCTGCATCATCTGACCACTTCCGTTTTGAGTGAATCACTGGTACTTCCTGCTTTAGATTCTGCTGGTAAGCAGGAATCAGGAGGATATAATTATGGTCAGATTTGCCAAATGGAGGGCGAGGCAGAGCTTTGTACGCATCTCTGTGTGTGGAGTAAAGGTGGTCTAATGTTTTTTCCCCCTCTGGTTGTACATGTACCATGCTGGTAGAAATGAGGTAAAATTGATTAATGTTTCCCTGCATTAAAGTCCCCAGCCACTAGGAGCGCCGTCTCTGGATGAGCATTTTCTTGTTTGCTTACGGCCTTATACAGCTCGTTAAGTGCGGTCTTAGTGCCACCATCGGTTTGTGGTGATAAATAGACAGCTACGAAAAATATAGATGAAAACTCTCTTGAAACTAGTGTGGTCTACAGCTTATCATGAGATACTCTACCTCAGGCGAGCAAAACCTTGAGACTTCCTTAATACTAGATTTCAGACACAGACCGCCACCCCTTGTCTTACCGGAGGCAGCTGTTCTGTCTTGCCGATGCACGGAAAACCCAGCCAACTGTATATTATCCATGTCGTCGTTCAGCCACAACTCTGTGAAACATAAGATATTACAGTTTTTAATGTCCCGTTGGTAGTCTTGAACGGAGCTCATCCAGTTTATTTTCCAGTGACTGCACGTTGGCCAATAGGATGGATGTTAGAGGCAGGGTACCCACTCGCCAACTAATTCTCACAAGGCACCCGAACCTGCGTCTCCTGTATCGGCATCTTTTCTTCATGCGAATGACAGGGAATTGGGGCCTGGTCCGGTATCTGCAGTAAATCCTTCGCGTCCGACTCGTAAAAAAAAATAATCTTAGTCCAGTTCGAGGTGAGTAATCGCTGTTCTGATATCCAGAAGCTCTTTTCGGTCATAAGAGACGGTGGCAGAAACATTATGTACAAAATAAGTTACAAACAACGCGAAAAAACACACAAAATAGCACAATTGGTTAGGATGCCGTAAAACGGCAGCCATCTCCTCTGGCGCCATTATCTCCCAAATCTACAGTTAGATTAGATTAGGTAGATTTTACTGTCCGAAGAAGAAGAAATTCTGAGAATTGACAGAGTGGTGTCTGTCTGCTCTGATGCGTGGGTAGGTTGAGAGGAGGACGGCTCAGGACACACTGGCCCTTACCCATCTGACAACCCTGGGCTGTATTGAGCTGAACTGAGCTGAGGGCCCAGTCTGCTGCCCTGTAAAGGCTTCCACATACTAAGTTCGGTTTGCTCCTAGCCAAACTCAACTAGGTGAAGCAAACGTCTGTGCCTCGCATACCCCATTAAAAAAACATTTGCTTGAAAAACGAGAAAAAAGCAGCAATAGTACTGTTTTTCCCTCTTCAGACACCGTAGCAAAACATACAGTAACACTTCCTCAAAATAGTCATAATCAATCTAAGATAAGTCAAGAAGTTTGTCATAAATGTTGAAGTCTTAGTCGCGCAAGGTGCAGTATTTCTCAAGCAGGGGCGGTGTGTTCAATAGGGCGATATGGGCGACGCACTGCCAAACGGGAAAAGGAAGGGATTTTTTTTCTAATCAATTATATCACGGCAACAGTAGTTATCAGTGTTGTAATCTAGACGTCTGATCTGCCACAGTGCCACTAAATGTCCAATCAGGCTAAAGTCGTGCTTCAAATGGCCCCCCCCCTTTTGGGGCGATTTCAGTCAGGTTGAAAATCGCCCAGAAGTCTGTCATAGACTCCCATGTAAAATCTATTTTTTTCAAATATCAGAGCTTTCAATACAATCTCTATGGGTTTCTGAGGGCTTGCACTTACGCGCTTTCGTCATACGTAACATAACCATGAACGTAACTAAGAAAAGAGCGGGTAGCCTCATCAATCAATTCACTACTACTGTGAAAATGGCTAGGCTTCAGTGCAACTCGATTGTGTCTTTGAAAGAAGTTCCTTTTTGTCGGCGAACAAATGAAGATAAATTGGCAACGAAACAATTAGGACCTCCCAGACCAAATTTAATAATTCAACAGGTTTCTACTAAAGGGGGGAAGTCCTACACCCGAGGATTTTCCAAAAATTGGTACGAACGAAAAACCTGGCTAGCAGGCTGCGATGTAGCTAATGCAGTCTTCTGCTACCCCCTGCTTACTCTTTCACCCTGAAGGCGGCACGGCAGACAGCACCGCTTGGACAGCGACTGGTGTGTAACGGACATGCACCATCTTTCAGGAAAGATTAAGAAACATGAGCTGTCAAAGACCCACATGGATAGCTGTTTGAGATTGTCTGCTTTGGGGAGAGTGAACATTCCCACTCAACTGGATGAGGGATACAGGCTAGCTGTCCGCCGCCACAACGATGAGGTTAGTGTTGATAATCACAAGTTTACTGGAGAACTGAAACTGACAAGGCTGACAAGATAGGACCCTTTTGTCCATTGTTATTGGATAGGAACAGAACTTATAACCAGCTCCTGACCTAAATAGATCTTAGCACAACATTTTACTCAACATATCATATTCCATATTCACTATAACAAATATATTTACTACGACATTAGCAAGAACCGCCACATCCTCAGCCGGCTAATCCAGTGTGTGAAGTTTTGCGGAGTGTTTGAGTTAGCTTTGCGAGGCAAAGATGAAACTGAGGGCTCCACCAACCCTGGTAAGCCAACACTTTTGAGATCAGTCAATAAATGCTTCTGGTATTGACTTATATGCTGCCCCTGTCTTCATGTTGTTACTGGACATATCTTTTTTAAAATGTGTGTAGGTCACCTAAATCATCAGAAAAATTGCCCCCCCTGAGAATTTTTTCAGGAGCCGCCACTGTTCTCAAGTGAAAAAAATTGAAAAGGTTAATAGTAGCTGGTGCCATTGTACAGTTTGTACAACTAACTTCAGAAACAATCCCACAACGCCCCATGGTCAGCATCACTCAATGAATGAAAAACTTGAACCGGGTAAATTAAAGAGCTAGCTTGCTACCTCTATCCTAATGCACATTTAATGTATGTCTTCCATCTAAATAACACTGATAAAACTAACCAAATGTAAACATGTCTGCCAACTGTTGGTAGCGAACTGCTGATGCTGTCATAAAATAGAAACTACAAGCCTATGGGAAAGAGTAGTGGATAGATAGCAGCGTTTGCGCAAAACTGAAAGTGCAAACCACTGCATTTAACCACGACAAGGTGACTGGGAATATGGTTGAATACAAACAGTGCAGTTATGACCTCCGTAAGGCAATCAAACAGGCAAAATGTCAGTACAGAGACAAAGTGGAGTCGCAATTCAACAGCTCAGACACGAGACATACTGTATGTGGCAAGGACTCCAGACAATCACGGATTACAAAGGGAAAACCAGCCATGTCGCGGACACCAACGTCTTGCTCCTGGACAAGCTAAACACCTTCTTCGCCCGCTTTGAGGATAACACAGTGCCACCGATGCGGCCCGCTCCCAAGCACTGTGGGCTCTCGTTCTCCGTGGCCGACGTGAGTAACACATTTAAGCGTGTTAACCTTCGCAAGGCTGTCAGCCCAGACGCATCCATGGCCGTCTCCTCAGAGCATGCGCAGACCAGCTGGCTGGAGTGTTTACGGACATATTCAATCTCTCCCTATCCCAGGCTGCTGTCCCCACTTGCTTCAAGATGTACACCATTGTTCCTGTACCCAAGAAATCAAAGGTAAATGAACTAAATGACTATCACCTGTAGCACTCACTTCTAATAATAATAATATGCAATTTATCAGACGCTTTTATCCAAAGCGACTTACAGTCATGCGTGCATACATTTTTGTGTATGGGTGGTCCCGGGGATCGAACCCACTACCCTGGCGTTACAAGCGCCGTGCTCTACCAGCTGAGCTACAGAGGACCACTGTCATCACTTCTGTCATCATGAAGTGCATTGAGAGGCTAGTTAAGGATCATATCACCTCCACCTTACCTGACACCCTAGATCCACTTCAATTTGCACACCGCAACCAATAGATCCACAGACGATGCAATCGCCATCGCACTGCACACTGCCCTATCCCATCTGGACAAGAGGTATACCTATGTAAGAATGCTGTTCATTGACTATAGCTCACTCCAACACCATAGTACCCTGAAAGTTCATAATTAAGCTTGGGGCCCTGGGTCTGAACCCCGCCCAGTGCAACTGGGTCCTGGACTTCCTGACGGGCCGCCCCCAGGCGGTGTAGGTAGGAAATAACACCTCCACCACGCTGATCCTCAACACAGGGGCCCAACAAGGGTGCATGCTCAGCCCCCTTCTGTACTCCCTGTTCACCCAGGACAGTATGGCCATGCACGCCTCCAACTCAATTATCAAGTTTGCAGACGACACAACAGTAGTAGGCCTGATTACCAACAATGACGAGACAGCCTACAAGGAGGAGGTGAGGGCCCTGGTGGAGTAGTGGCAGGAAAATAACCTCTCCCTCAACGTCAACAAAACGAAGGAGCTGATCGTGGACCTAAGGACACAGCAGAGGGAGCACGCCCCCATCCACATCGACGGGACCGCAGTGGAGAAGGTGAAAAGCTTCAAGTTCCTCGGTGTACACATCACTGACCATCTGAAATGGTCCACCCACATGGACAGTGTGGTGAAGAAGGCGGAACAGCGCCTCTTCAACCTCAGGAGGTTGAAGAAATTTGGCTTGGCCCATAAAAACCTCACAAACTTTTACAGATGCACAATTGAGAGCATCCTGTTGGGTTGTATCACCGCCTGGTACAGCAACTGCACCGCCCGCAACTGCAGGGATCTCCAGAGGGTGAAGCGGTCTGCCCAACACATCACCGGGGGCACACTGCCTGCCCTCCAGGACACCTACATCACCCGATGTCACAGGAAGGCCAAAAAGATCATCAAGGACATCA
Source organism: Coregonus lavaretus (assembly GCF_964263955.1). Lineage (NCBI taxonomy): Eukaryota > Metazoa > Chordata > Actinopteri > Salmoniformes > Salmonidae > Coregonus > Coregonus lavaretus. The sequence goes on from NC_139989.1 coordinate 66,591,726, forward strand.
ACCAACCGATCCACGGTATTTTCACCCCGCTATCATCCCGAATGCGAGGTCAGTACAGGTGCATCAAAGCTGGGACGAGAGACTGAAAAACAGCTTCTATCTCAAACTGTTAAATAGCCATCAAAAGCTGGCTACCACCCGGTTACTCAACCCTGCACCTTAGAGGCTGCTGCCCTATGTACATAGTCATGGAATCACTGGGCACTTTAACAATGGAACACTAGTCACTTTAATCATGTTTACATACTGTTTTACTCATTTTATATATATATATATATATATATATATATATATATATATATATATACAGTATTCTAGTGTATTCTAGTGTATTCTAGTGTATGCTCGTCCTAATATTTATATATTTCTTAATTCCATTCTTTTACTTTTAGATTTGTGTGTATTGTTGGGAATTGTTAGATACTACTGCACTTTTGGAGCTAGGAACACCCGCAATAACAGCTGCTACATATGTGTATGTGACCAATAACATTTTATTTTATATGTTATTTGTTGAAGAAGCAGCTGCTATCGTCAGCTTGCTATAGCTAGCTATACTCTTCCTCCGTTACTGAATTAATTTGTGACAATTTCTTTCTTTCTTTCTAGCTAGCAAAATAAGTCAGCTAGATTTTGTTTGTGTACTACCATATGTCGATAACATAGCTAAGTTTGTCACTGGTATTGGTTAATACAGTTCCTTCAGAAAGTATTCACACCCTTTGACTTTTTCCACATTTTGTTACCTTACAGCCTTATTCTAAAATGGATTAAAACAAAAAAATCCTCAGCTATCTACACACAATACCCCATAATGATAAAGTGAAAACAGGTTTGCTGAAATCTTTGCAAATGTATTTAAAATAAAAAATAGAAATAACTTATTTACATAAGTATTCAGACCCTTTGCTATGAGACTCGATGTTGAGCTCAGGTGCATCCTGTTTCCATTTATCATCCTTGAGATATTTCTACAACTTGATTGGAGTCCACCTGTGGTAAATTCAATTGATTGGACATGATTTGGAAAGACACTCACCTGTCTATATAAGGTCCCACAGTTGACAGTGCATGTCAGAGCAAAAACCAAGCCATGAGGTTGAAGGAATTGTACGTAGAGCTCTGAGACATGATTGTGTCGAGGTACAGATCTGGGGAAGGGTACCAACACATTTCTGCAGCATTGAAGGTCCCCAAGAACACAGTGGCCTCTATCATTCTTAAATGGAAGAAGTTTGGAACCACCAAGACTCTTCCTAGAGCTGGCCTTCCAGCCAAACTGAGCAATTGGGGGAGAAGGGCCTTGGTCAGGGAGGTGACCAAGAACCCGATGGTCACTCTGACAGAGCTCTAGAGTTCCTCTGTGGAGATGGGAGAACATTCCTGAAGTACAACCTTCTCTGCAGCACTCCACCAATCAGGCCTTTATGGTAGAGTGGCCAGACGGAAGCTACTCCTCAGTAAAAGTCACATGACAGCCCGCTTGGAGTTTGCCAAAAGGCACCTAAAGACTCTCAGACCATGAGAAAGAAGATTCTCTGGTCTGATGAAACCAAGATTGAACTCTTTGGCCTGAATGCCAAGCATCACATCTGGAATAAACCTGGCACCATCCCTACGGTGAAGCATGGTGGAGGCAGCATCATGATGTGGGGATGTTTTTCAGCGGCAGGGACTGGGAGATTAGTCAGGATCAAAGGAAAGATGAACGGAGCAAAGTACAGAGAGATCCTTGATGGAAACCTGCTCCAGAGCGCTCAAGACCTCAGACTGGGGCGAAGGTTCACCTTCCAACAGGACAATGACCCTAAGCACACAGCCAAGACAACTCAGGAGTAGCTTCTGGACAAGTCTCTGAATGTCGTTGAGTGGCCAAGCCAGGGCCCGGACTTGAACCCGATCGAACATCTCTGGAGAGATCTGAAAATAGCTGTGCAGCAACGCTCCCCATCCAACCTGACAGAGCTTGAGAGGTTCTGCAGAGAAGAATGGGAGAAACTCCCCAAATACAGGTGTGCCAAGATTGTAGCGTCATACCCAAGAAGACTCTATGCTGTAATCGCTGCCAAAGGTGCTTCAACAAAGGGTCTGAATACGTATGTAAATGTGATATCAGTTTTTTATTTTAATAAATTTGCTAAAATTTCTAAAGCTGTGTTTGCTTTGTCATTATGGGGTATTGTGTGTAGATTGATGAGGCAGAAAAAATCTATTTAATACATTTTACAATAAGGCTGTAACGTAGCAAAATGTGGAAAAAGTCAAGGGGTCTCGCCACCTAGACGGTGATAGCCGCAAGCTAAAACAGAGGAGAGAATTCACTTTCTGTTTAATCATTTTACATATTCAGAGCGATTTACAGGAGCAAATGTTCACTAGTCAGCTCTGGGGATTCAAACCAGCGACCTTTCAGTTACAGGCCCAACATTCTTAACCGCTAGGCTACCTGCCGCCCCACTCAGATATGTATTTCCACATATAATTTATTAAATTAGATTTTTATTCTATAAAGATTGTGATTGTGTCAATATGTTGTGAATATTGTAGAAAAATCCTCACAGCTGTTTTCCATACTAAAAAGCGAAGTGCCAATTATAGTTTCCCATAGTAGGCTACAGGTAATATGTTCCTCCACTGTGTGAGACTTAGAAATGATGATCTTGCGTTCAGCGCTTTCCACTAGTCTTTGTGGTTTTTATATGCGGGGAGCATAAATTGTACAATTGTAAATTAACAAAGATTTTTTAAAGTTAGAACCCATGAATATTAGTTAATATACAGCACCAACTACATATATATCTGTTAGTGTCCATTATCTGCAACCTAGACATTAAATACAGTGCCTTGACCGAGGCAGATACAGGTGGCGGGGGGTACCCACCGAACCTGGCCGCCCTCTCTCTCTGAGTAGCCTCCCATAACCGGCGACAGAGCGCAGAGGAGCCGGGTTGGGTGCAGGCAGACAAGACATTTGCTCCGACCACCCAATCCATCTCTGCTTCCTGCACTTCGGTCCCAGCACCCCAGAAAGTCGCCATCGGTAATTCCAAGCTTCCTGAAGAATGCTACACGTCTTTTGAGGGAGTTTGTACTCCGTACGTGGCAATGCGCAAAGCCGAGACAAAATACACATAGATCGTGAGTATCTTTCAGAGAAATGCTACAACCCCATGACTGGGGGCATGATCTCGACCCCGAACCCGGCTTAGCCATCGTCGTCTTGATCGTTTTCTTAGCCATCTTACTCATTGCACCAGCAAATTGAAGAATAACTAATTGATTAGAAAAAAAGTACAACCTTCAGAACACAATGTCCAGGGGGTGAGCACGCTCTACCACTATGGGACAGTTTAGTTGGCGCAACGCAAGATAGTCTCGTTTTCCAATTGTTTGTTTTAGTAGCGTGAATAGCTTCTGTTCACACCGAGGTGAAGAGCAGAATAATTGAAGGAATGAATCCGAGCCTCACACTTATCACCTGTGGAAGGCGGGGCTTCCAGCGAGGTGCGGATTTCATTGGCCTTGTCAGGCATGATTGTAGATCCTTCAACCGAAGTCGCGAGAGTGCGATTCCCCATAGTATGTTGTACCAAAGTTGACTGACTGAAAGGGAACTAGAGCAAGCACACTTGTAGCAGTTGTTTTGTTTTGGAACACAACCCTGCATTCCCGCCATCACACAATTACTGTTATTTTTTACGCAATCCAAAAACTGCCTATTATAAATCGCAATTTGGTTCAGGTGGGCATCATTTGAAAGCTTGTTCTATTGCCAACATGACTAGCTAAGTTATAAAATATGATCTTACGGTGTTAGGCTTTCACAAGGCAATTCAGAGAAACAGATTGTGATTTTATGTGCATAGAAAGGAGTCATGAGCATGTTGTGAGCGCACTCAGGTGTGTGTTCTGCAGTGAAATGTTCTTCAAAATAGACAAACAGACTCATTCTGTTCAGAACCAACTGGGGGCAAAAAGGGGCTTAGCCCCTCAGTTGAATCTTGTGCCCCCCTTAGTCCCTATATAAAAATAGCTAAAAAGTTCAAATGATTGAGTGACAGGTTGGCGGAAAAGCTGTATATCTGCTGTGCTGTGTCAACACAATGGAGAGTGCGCCAAGGTGTGTAGGGGGCCTATGGAAAGCCACTGGGGTGGTTAGATATGACGCCTTTGGGTTTCTATAAAAAACGGGAAAAAGCGCCTCTCATCTGTGGTAGGCTAAGTGAATAACGTGATACGCCTCCGCCTGTAATATTTGATTTTGATTTACAAGGGCGGGGTCAAGTTTACCGTTGAATCTGCTTCACTCAACTCTGACTCATGGCCCACCATTACAGAGTTTAGTTAGCTAGCTAGCTTAGCCTATTTAGTTAGCTCTAACCAGCTAATCTGCCGCTGCCATGATGGATATCAGAAATTGGCTTTGCCAAAGTACCCAAACAAAGCCAAAAGGAGAAGGAGAATGATGACCAGCAGCATCAAACCACCGAGGCAGCCACCAATCCAGCAGTGATGATGCTGCCGAGCTCCAGCTAGCTCCACATTTTGAGCCTACCCACCGTTCCACAAGGGCCACCAGGATAATGGCTCCACAGGGAGAATGGAATGATCGATTACTCAGGAAGGAGGCTGCAACTCTTCTGAAAAGGTAAGAAAGTATCTAGCTGGCTGGTTTTTATCAAAATCTTGGTGGTATAGCCAGTGGTGTCATTTCAGCAAAAATCTAGGGTATCATTTTCAACAGCGTCATTTTAGTGTGTAGGGTGCTGTCCATGCTGCTGATACGGTGAAGCGGAGATAGGCTACAGATTTGGCGCCAACCTGTCACTTAAAAAGCACTGAATCAATGGTCTCGGAGTCTCTGCATTTGAACTTTATGTTTATTGTCATATAGCGTGATTTAAGCAGAATTCAATATACAGGAATTCCAATGAACCCCCCAAGATTGTGCCCCCTCACCAACTTCAACTGCCCCCTTAGTCACTTTATCCTGGCACCGGGTCTGAGCACAACCCAGGGAATGACACCATGTCATCTTGTAACTGTACATCAAACATAGTGATCAGAAACGTTAATACGGTAAATTACATGAGTTTTATGATATGGAAATATGAAGTGCACATTTGGACTCACAGGTATTTGGCTAGCTTGTATTTATTATAATCCTCAACATTTCATCTTTCAAAATACATTGAGTCCTCTTAATTTACAGCATTTCCCTCACTCAGACAACAAAACATTTGCAAAAGTTGCCCAATTAGCGGAAGGGATGGGGGCAACTTCTTGTCTCGTGTGGTGTTCAAGTTCAGAACAGCTGTCAGTCAAAACCCATACAGCGCTGTGAAGTGCAGAGCATGAGGTCTCTGACGTCACTTATAGCATGTTACTGTACAGCCACTGTGTTCCAATGTAGGTGCCTATCAGTGCCCAAGTCTGCCATTTTCAACCCGTATACAGGTACAAGTGCAAAAGGCTACCCATTTGAAAGGGATGCACCGTGAAACCCAAACCGTTGCTGGCAGCAGCGCAGGACCCCAACAACAGACATTAGACAGGCTTTTCACATGAAATAAGTGCAGTAAGGAACGGAGTGAGAAAATCACAGCACTGATTACAGAAAATATTACAGTTGATATGCAAACATTGTCTATGATAGAGGATGTATGCTTCAATGCCCTGATGGCATCTCTATAACCAGACTACAAGATGCCAAAACCGTAATGGCCCGGATGGAGAAATTGTACAATGATTGCTCTGCAAGTACAAAGTGCAAGCTCTCAATCACCCCATATGTGGCGTTAACAATAGATTGTTGGATGTTTATGAACACGCTGTCATACATCACTGCAATGAGCCATCACATTGATGAGAAGAGGGACATGAAGTCCCATGTACTGACCACGGAAAACATGGAGGAGAAGCACACAGCAGAGAAACTAAAAACTGCATTAACTACCATCGTTGCTGAGTAGGTGTGGGACAGCAGTAAGGTGAGTGCCGTCTGGTAGCCACGACCGCGGTAGATTTAACTGCATTTCCCTGTTGTGGTTCTGACCTCACAATCTCTTGGTGCACGGCATACTGATCTTTCTGCTACGCCACTATGTCTGTGTTAATGACTGATCTCACCTGTATTGCTACACTATGCACTTCAAAGTAAATCTTAGCTCTGTTAAAAGTACACTATAACAAATAAAATTGTTTTACTTGACTGTACTTTTAACAGAGCTGAGATTTACTTTGAAATGCAAAGTGTAGCAATATAGTCATTGACACAGACATGGTGGCATAGCAGGAAGATCAGTATGCTGTGAACCAAGAGATTGTGAGATAAAAACCAGATGATGACATGTTTAATAATAATTACTGTATAAATGAACATGCACAATGTAATCATGTATGTCATTGTGTGTCAAATATGTAAGTTGAAAACATATGAGACAAGTTGAATGAACATATGAGACAAGCTGAGAAAACACATCATTTTAAGTTGACTGAATTTCTCAAGTTGGAGCAAAGTTTGGGCCAACAATTTTTTTAAGGTTCAGGTAACACTGATCGAAAAGTTGATTAGTTGAATCAACAACTTTTTTTTATTTTTACACTGTGAGTATAGCAGCTCCTTTTTAATCATGTCTATAGACTCTGCGTAACTAGAGCACATCCCTAGACGGCCCCGCTTTTAAATCATCTATAGCCATATGTCATGCTTTATCAAGGGTTCATAAATGTGGTATAACTGTGTGGCATAATAACCAATGTCAAATGTGACCTAACCCACTACATCAAATATGACATAAACCTGTGCTTTATAAAAGGTGGCATAAGAACCGCTTAATAAAGGCCTTAGAAATAATATTAAAGGCCTCTCGAGTGGCGCACCGGTCTAAGGCACTGCATCGAAGTGCAAGAGGAGTCACTACAGACCCGAGTTCGACCAGGAGACCCATGAGGAGGCGCACAATTGGCACAGCGTTGTCAAGTTAGGGGAGGGTTTGGCCGGCCGTGGTGTCCTTGTCCCATCGCTTAACCCAGAAGCCAGCCGAACCAATGTGTCGGAGGAAACACTGTACATCTGGGGACCGAAGTCAGCGTGCATGCACCCGGCCTGCCACAAGGAGTTGCTAGACCTAGTGTGTCAAGAAGCAGTGCGCCTTGGCAGGGTAGTGTTTCGGAGGACGGGTGGCTCTCGACGTTTGCCTCTCCCGAGTCTGTACGGGACTTGCAGCGAAAGGACAAGATTGTAACTACCAACTGGATATCACGAAATTAGGGAAGAAAAATATACACCAGTCAAATGTTTGGACACACCTACTCATTCAAGGGTTTTTCTTTATTTCTACTATTTTCTACATTGTAGAATAATAGTGAAGATATCAAAACTATGAAATAACACATATGGAATCATGTAGTAACCAAAAAAGTGTTAAACAAATCAAAATATATTTTATATATGAGATTCTTCAAATAGCCACCCTTTGCCTTGATGACAGCTTTGCACACTCTTGGCATTCTCTCAACCAGCTTTTCTCAGACTGCTTTTCCAACAGTCTTGAAGGAGTTCCCACGTATGCTGAGCACTTGTTGGCTGCTTTTTCTTCACTCTGCCGTCCGACTCATCCCAAACCATCTCATATGGGTTGAGGTCGGGGGATTGTGGAGGCCAGGTCATCTGATGCAGCACTCCATCACTCTCCTTCTTGGTAAAATAGCCCTTACACAGCCTGGAGGTGTGTTGGGTCATTGTCCTGTTGAAAAACAAATGATAGTCCACTAAGCCCAAACCAGATGGTATGGCGTATCGCTGCAGAATGCTGTGGTAGCCATGCTGGTTAAGTGTGCCTTGAATTCTAAATAAATCACAGACAGTGTCACCAGCAAAGCATCCCAACACCATAACACCTCCTCCTCCTTGCTTTACGGTGGGAACTATACATGCGGAGATCATCTGTTCACCCACACCACGTCTCACAAAGGCACGGCGGTTGGAACCAAAAATCTCCAATTTGGACTCCAGACCAAAGGACAGATTTCCACCGGTCTAATGTCCATTGCTCATGTTTCTTGGCCCAAGCAGGTCTCTTCTTCTTATTGATGTCCTTTAGTAGTGGTTTCTTTGCAGCAAATGAAGGTCTGATTCACACAGTCCCCTCTGAACAGTTGATGTTGAGATGTGTCTGTTACTTGAACTCTGTGAAGCATTTATTTACATTTTAGTCATTTAGCAGACGCTCTTATCCAGAGCGACTTACAGTTAGTGAATGCATACATGTATTTTTTATTTATTTTTCATACTGGCCCACCGTGGGAAACAAACCCACATCCCTGCCGTCCAAACCCTCCCCTACCTTGGACGACGCTGGACCAATTGTGCGCCGCCCATGGGTCTCCCGGTCGCGGCCGGCTGCGACAGAGCCTGGACTCGAACCAGGATCTCTAGTGGCACAGCTAGCCCTGCAATGCAGTGCCTTAGACCACAGCGCCACTCGGGAATTGGGCTGCAATTTCTGAGGCTGGTAACTCTAATGAACGTATCCTCTGCAGCAGAGGTAACTCTGGGTCTTCCATTTATAGCGCATAGAATTAAAAAGGTATTGTCGGACATTATTCATTCTAATCAGACAGGTTTTTTTACATGGAAGATACATTGGAGGTAATATAAGGCAAGTACTGGAAACAATAGAACACTATGAAAAATCTGGAAACCAGGCCTGATATTCATAGCAGACTTTGAAAAGGCATTTGATAAAGTTCGACTGGAGTTTATATATAAATGCCTGGAGCATTTCAATTTTGGAAAATCTCTTATTAAATGGGTTAAAATCATGTATTGTAACCCTAGGTGTAAAATAGTAAATAATGGCTATTTCTCTGAAAGTTTTAAACTGTCAAGAGGAGTAAAACAAGGTTGTCCACTATCGGCATATCTATTTTTTTGAAAGTTGGTTGCAATTTCAATGTATTCCTCCAGAAACGACTGAACAAATAATGCAACAAATATTGTGGTTAAACTCAAATATACTAACTGATAAAAAACAAACATTATATTTAGATTTTTTTTTTTTTAAAGGTACAGTGGGGGAAAAAAGTATTTAGTCAGCCACCAATTGTGCAAATTCTCCCACTTAAAAAGATGAGAGAGGCCTGTAATTTTCATCATAGGTACACGTCAACTATGACAGACAAATTGAGAATTTTTTTTCTCCAGAAAATCACATTGTAGGATTTTTTATGGATTTATTTGCAAATTATGGTGGAAAATAAGTCTTTGGTCACCTACAAACAAGCAAGATTTCTGGCTCTCACAGACCTGTAACTTCTTCTTTAAGAGGCTCCTCTGTCCTCCACTCGTTACCTGTATTAATGGCACCTGTTTGAACTTGTTATCAGTATAAAAGACACCTGTCCACAACCTCAAACAGTCACACTCCAAACTCCACTATGGCCAAGACCAAAGTGCTGTCAAAGGACACCAGAAACAAAATTGTAGACCTGCACCAGGCTGGGAAGACTGAATCTGCAATAGGTAAGCAGCTTGGTTTGAAGAAATCAACTGTGGGAGCAATTATTAGTAAATGGAAGACATACAAGACCACTGATCTCCCTCGATCTGGGGCTCCACGCAAGATCTCACCCCGTGGGGTCAAAATTATCACAAGAACGGTGAGCAAAAATCCCAGAGCCACACGGGGGGACCTAGTGAATGACCTGCAGAGAGCTGGGACCAAAGTAACAAAGCCTACCATCAGTAACACACTACGCCGCCAAGGACTCAAATCCTGCAGTGCCAGACGTGTCCCCCTGCTTAAGCCAGTACATGTCCAGGCCCGTCTGAAGTTTGCTAGAGTGCATTTGGATGATCCAGAAGAGGATTGGGAGAATGTCATATGGTCAGATGAAACCAAAATATAACCTTTTGGTAAAAACTCAACTCGTCGTGTTTGGAGGACAAAGAATGCTGAGTTGCATCCAAAGAACACCATACCTACTGTGAAGCATGGGGGTGGAAACATCATGCTTTGGGGCTGTTTTTCTGCAAAGGGACCAGGACTACTGATCCGTGTAAAGGAAAGAATGAATGGGGCCATGTATCGTGAGATTTTGAGTGAAAACCTCCTTCCATCAGAAAGGGCATTGAAGATGAAACGTGGCTGGGTCTTTCAGCATGACAATGATCCCAAACACACCGCCCGGGCAACGAAGGAGTGGCTTTGTAAGAAGCATTTCAAGGTCCTGGAGTGACCTAGCCAGTCTCCATATCTCAACCCCATAGAAAATCTTTGGAGGGAGTTGAAAGTCTGTGTTGCCCAGCGACAGCCCCAAAACATCACTGCTCTAGAGGAGATCTGCATGGAGGAATGGGCCAAAATACCAGCAACAGTGTGTGAAAACCTTGTGAAGACTTACAGAAAACGTTTGACCTGTGTCATTGCCAACAAAGGGTATATAACAAAGTATTGAGAAACTTTTGTTATTGACCAAATACTTATTTTCCACCATAATTTGCAAATAAATTCATTAAAAATCCTACAATGTGATTTTCTGGATTTTTGTTTTAGATTCCGTCTCTCACAGTTGAAGTGTACATATGATAAAAATGACAGACCTCTACATGCTTTGTAAGTAGGAAAACCTGCAAAATCGGCAGTGTATCAAATACTTGTTCTCCCCACTGTAGATACTTTTGTACCTGTTTCCTCCAGCATCTTCACAAGGTCCTTTGCTGTTGTTCTGGGATTGATTTGCACATTTCGCACCAAAGTACGTTAATCTCTAGGAGCCAGAACGCGTCTCCTTACTGAGCGGTATGACGGCAGCGTGGTCCCATGGTGTTTATACTTGCGTACTATTGTTTGTACAGATGAACGTGGTACCTTCAGGCATTTGGAAATTGCTCCCAAGGATGAACCAGTCTTGTGGAGGTCTACAATTCTTTTTCTGAGGTCTTGGCTGATTTCTTTTGATTTTCCCATGATGTCAAGCAAAGAGGCACTGAGTTTGAAGGTAGGCCTTGAAATACATCCACAGGTACACCTCCAATTGACTCAAATGATGTCAATTAGCCTATCAGAAACCTCTAAAGCCATTACATCATTTTCTGGAATTTTCCAAGCTGTTTAAAGGCACAGTCAACTTAGTGTATGTAAACTTCTGACCCACTGGAATTGTGATACAGTGAATTATAAGTGAAATAATCTTTCTGTAAACAATTGTTGGAAAAATTACTTGTGTCATGCACAAAGTAGATGTCTAGCAAAACTATAGTTTGTTAACAAGAAATTTGTGGAGTGGTTGAAAAATGAGTTTTAATGACTCCAACCTAAGTGTATGTAAACTTCCGACTTCAACTGTATGTGTGTCATTCAGAGGGTGAATGGGCAAGACAAAAGATTGAAGTGCCTTTGAGCGGGTTATGGTAGTAGGTGTCAGGCGCACCGGTTTGAGTGTTTCAAGAACTGCAACGCTGCTGGGAAGTATCTTGGCAAAGGATAAATGCTCACTAACAGGGATGTAAACAAATTTGTGCACAACATTTTAGAGAAATAACTTATTGTGCGAATGGAAAATGTCTGGGATCTTTTATTTCAGCTCATGAAACATGGGACTGACACGTTACATTTTTGTTCAGTATAGTTTGATTGTACTGACATTCCCAACCTTTTGCTTAAAATATTGAGTCATTGAAACTGACACAGTGAATCCCTAATGCTCCATGCAGCGAACAATGTACCAGGCCAGCTGTGATTTTCAACCTGATAACAATATTTTTGGACTACCAATAAATGTATTGGTGAATTATATTAATCATGCATTGAACTGCATCCATCTATTCTGCCAACAATGCCGTTTTGTACATCATTAAAACCTCTTATAAAGTTTGTTTTGTAGCATAAACTGGAAATTTGATCATTTTGACTGATATTATGATTGTCTCTTTGTTTCATATCTGCAAAGTAGTTAAAACTCTGTCAGTTCCACCTCAACCCTTAAGAGAATGATACCCTCCCTGGAGTTAGTGTTGATAACTGGAGTTGATTGGGACATTAGTACTTTTAACTCCATTAAGAGTAACCAAAGACAGGGAGTTAAATCTATGATGTTATCCACAGATGTGGCTGGGGCCTCATTGTCAATATTTCCCAGCATACTCTGTTGCAGATTGATTTCTTCAAATTGTTTGTTTCAATATCGGTGTTTTCGCATGTACATTGATTGTTTTTTATCTTATGCTACACAAACACATTTTTCTAAACTAATCCAATGTGTAAGTGGTTGGATTTACATCAACCGTTAGTGAGATAGTTGTTCCAGTTTACTTGGTGTAGGTAGTCTCCATCTACTGTATTTTCTTCCCAACTCTGACAGGCATTCTAAATGTAAGTTGTGGGTGATGTAAAAGTGCTGGATATCTTCCTGCAAGTTTGATCTAACTGGATATCACATTGCAAACCACCATCATTTGACACATTAAGAAATATTCAAATAATGCTTTACACCCTTATAACTCCTGCAAGACTCTTATTGTTCTAAAAACATACTTCAACAATAATGGAAGTAGTTCTGAAAACATTACTGCAATGTTCTGTTAATATTGATGTGTAATATGACATTATTTTATGAAGTTGCATACTTTTAAAGAAATGGCATTTCAATGTTCTGACATCATAATTTTTTATTAGGGTATTGTCCAAAAATAGCTATAGCTTTTTTAAAGAACAGTAATCAAGTAGATTTGAACCTATAATCTGCCATCTTCAAGCCCTGTAGGTTACTTGGTCTGTTGCGCCACCAAGATCCTAATGTTTCTAGTGAATTTCCCTTTATACTGAAATCCTTAAATTATTATCCAAACTATGGCTCTATGTCTTAGTACATATGCACATCTACAATATGTACACCTCACCGCAATCTGCCAGGCAATAATTTAGCATGATTTCTGAAATCAAGTTTGTAGGGAAAATAAAAGTCAAAACATCCCAACCCTACAGTATATAAAGATGATTGGTAGAGCAAGAAATAATAGAGGACACTTCTTTTTCTAGATTTAGTTATCCTCACTTTTGCAAAGACAAAGACCCCAGCCTGTAAGTCAAAGTAAAGGTGTAATCAGCTTTATATTTTTGTTACTCCCATCCCAGTGGCACAGTGGATTAACTCCAGGGATAACACTCCAAAGCTCCCAGGTCCGATCCCAATTTGCGATTACCAACAAAATATGGTAAAATTATGTTTGTACAATTAATTGTCCAAATTATTGCCATATGTGTTTCTACATGCTATGTTGTACAACTAACTTCCTCAACAGTAAGATAACGCTAACACATGAAAGAAACCTCCATGGACTGTTCAAAACGTACTTTTATAATTCTGGGAACATAGGAATACCATTCATAGAACATTGAGGGAATGTTTTGTGCACCCTGATACAAACATTGTAAGAATGTCATCAAAGCTGGACAGTGTTTGTGTTTTGGTAATCTATCTCATTATATCCCCACTAAACAAATGTGTTAGAACTTTCAAATAATATAAAACATTTGGTTCTTGTCAAATCAGGCGAATGTTTTTGCATCCTAAAAGAAACATTGTATAATCATCCACACAACTGGACAGTATTTTGTGTTTTGGACACATATATTTTGTAATTTCCCCAAACTGTTCCCACAACCTGATGAAACATTCTGAGACCCTTTAAAGAACAGACAAAATGTGTTCTGGGAACGTTCTTGCAACATCAGGCGAATGTTTTATACAAACATTGTATAATCATCTGCACAACTGGAAAGTTTTTGTGTTATGAGAACATTTGCTGCAACCTAACGGATGTTCTGAGAACCTTTCACATAACTAATTTTGGTGTGGTGGGTAGACACAGAGATCACTTATCTATAGATGCAACTGGGAGATACATCCAAAGCCTATTAAATACTTAAACATACATTAAGCAAATAAAACAGTTCCATGCAAACAAACTCACTTTTGACAGAAGCCAACATAACAGAAGAATAGTCACTGGGCATTTCCATGTAAAAAGCCCCATGAACACTATGTGAACTTCATAGGATCACATTCAATTTGGTGTCAAATAAAAGTTAAGAATCTATATTTTTCAGAAATGAAGGCATATACTATACATTTTTCAACCATTTTCAATTTTGACGCTTCCGTTTTGACGCTTGCTGCGCTTTATTCATGTACACTGAATAAACTCTGGATTTCGGTGTTTTACCTCCTGCGCCTGACTCCGTCATTCACACCTCATCACGCACAGCTCTATCGCAATTGCCAATCCGCTGTTATTAGAAGTCAGTACATTTAGGTAACTGTCCCTTCTGATCAGGCTAAAGGTAATAAAACAAACATCAGCTGTTTTGGACGAGCATACATTCAATTTGTATCCATAGTATTAATATTCAATTTAGTGATTGAAATTACGACCCCATTCACAGTAGTTTAAGCTAGCAAACCATTAGGCAACGCAGAAAATGACTACCTCAATCGTCTCGCTATTCCGGTGGCATAAGTGAGTCTGTCAATTTGAACCAAGCAAGCTGCTAAATCGTCCAGTCTATATCACAAAAAAACACTGGCTGCAGTATCTGTCTAAGCAACACATACCAACAGTTGATTTACAATCAGAAACCCAGATTTGAGTCTATGCCATTGACCCAATGCTATGGAAATGACAAAGAAATCCTGCAAATAGCCCAATTACAATGGTTTGTAGTCTTAACATCTGGCTTTTTTATTGTCTTTCTGTTTTTCAATTCTCTTTTTAATTTGCCTCCCGTAGTTCCTTGCTGTGACTCTTGGTCAGAGTCAACACCCTGTCTTCCCCTATTAATATCCATATTGCATTAGTTTCCAATAGTCCTCCAGTTGTATTAACTTATCTAAATGTTTATATCTGTTCTCTCTTTCCTTCCACATGTGTACCTCATATGTTATTATTTTTATGTTTGCTGCCACTGGGAGATACATCCAAAGCCACTTTGCTCCATTTATCTTTCCCTCAATCCTCACTAGTCTCCCAGTCCCTGCCGCTGAAAAATATCCCCACAGCATGATGCTGCCACCACCATGCTTCACCGTAGGGATACTGCAAGGTTTCCTCCAGACGTGACGCTTGGCATTCAGGCCACAGAGTTCAATCTTGGTTTCATCAGACCAGAGAATCTTGTTTCTCATGGTCTGAGAGTGCTTTAGGTGCCTTTTGGCAACTCCAAGCAGGCTGTCATGTGCCTTTTACTGAGGAGTGGCTTCCGTCTGGCCACTCTATCATAAAGGCCTGATTGGTGGAGTGCTGCAAAGATGGTTGTCCTTCTGGAAAGTTCTTCCATCTCCACAGAGGTACTCTGGAGCTCTGTCAGAGTGGCCATCGGGTTCTTGGTCTCCTTCCTGACCAAGGCCCTTCTCCCCCGATTGCTCAGTTTGGCCGGGCGGCCTAGGAAGAGTCTTGGTGGTTCCAAACTTCTTCCATTTAAGAATGATGGAGGCCACTTTGTTCTTAGGGACCTTCAATGCTGCAGACATTTTTTGGTACCCTTCCCCAGATCTGTGCCTCGACACAATCCTGTCTCGCAGCTCTACGGACAATTATTTCGACCTCATGGCTTGGTTTTTGCTCTGACATGCACTGTCAACTGTGGGACCTTATATACAGTGCCTTGCAAAAGTATTCATCCCCGTTGGCGTTTTTCCTATTTTGTTGCATTACAACCTGTAATTTAAATGGATTTTTATTTGGATTTCATGTAATGGACATACACAAAATAGTCCAAATGTGAAGTGAAATAACTTGTTTAAAAAAATTCTAAAAAATAAATAACGGAAAAGTGGTGTGTGCATACGTATTCACCCCCTTTGCTATGAAGCCCCTAAATAAGATCTGGTGCAACCAATTACCTTCAGAAGTCACATAATTAGTTAAATAAAGTCCACCTGTGTGCAATCTAGGTGTCACATGATCTGTCACATGATCTCAGTATATATACACGTGTTCTGAAAGGCCACAGAGTCTGCAACACCACTAACCAAGGGGCACCACCAAGCAAGCACACCATGAAGACCAAGGAGCTCTCCAAACAGGTCATGGACAAAGTTGTGGAGAAGTACAGATCAGGGTTGGGTTATAAAAATATATCCCAAACTTTGAACATCCCACGGAGCACCATTAAATCCATTATAAAAAAATGGAAAGAATATGGTACCACAACAATCCTGCCAAGAGAGGGCTGCCCACCAAAACTCACGGACCAGGCGAGGAGGGCATTAATCAGAGAGGCAACAAAGAGACAAAAGATAACCCTGAAGGAGCTGCAAAGCTCCACAGTGGAGATTGGAGTATCTGTTCATAGGACAACTTTAAGCCGTACACTCCACAGAGCTGGGCTTTACGGAAGAGTGGCCAGAAAAAAAGCCATTGCTTAAAGAAAAAAATAAGCAAACATGTTTGGTGTTCGCCAAAAGCCATGTGGGAGACTACTCAAACATATGGAAGAAGGTACTCTGGTCAGATGAGAAAAAAATTGAGCTTTTTGGCCATCAAGGAAAACGCTTTGTCTGGCACAAACCCAACACCTCTCATCACCCCGAGAACACCGTCCACAGCATTATGCTCCCACCACCATGCTTCACTGTGGGGATGTTTTTCATCAGCAGGGACTAGGAAACTGGTAAGAATTGAAGGAATGATGGATGGCGCTAAATACAGGGAAATTCTTGAGGGAAACCTGTTTCAGACTTCCAGAGATTTGAGACTGGGACGGAGGTTCACCTTCCAGCAGGACAATGACCCTAAGCATACTGCTAAAGTAACACTCAAGTGGTTTAAGGGGAAACATTTAAATGTCTCGGACTGGCCTAGTCAAAGCCCAGACCTCAATCCAATTGAGAATCTGTGGGATGACTTAAAGATAATAATAATAATAATAATATGCCATTTAGCAGATGGCTGTACACCAGCGGAACCCATATAACTTGAAGGAGCTGGAGTAGTTTTGCCTTGAAGAATAGGCAAACATCCCAGTGTTATTAAATAATTACCTCTTATCAGTCTCATTCTGAACGTCACATAATCCTTGAACCTGCAAGAACCCTAACCTTATTGATGAATCAGCAATACACAAATTGGCTTAATTATTTATTT
The DNA here is from genome assembly GCF_964263955.1 of Coregonus lavaretus. NCBI lineage: Eukaryota > Metazoa > Chordata > Actinopteri > Salmoniformes > Salmonidae > Coregonus > Coregonus lavaretus. The sequence goes on from NC_139989.1 coordinate 66,608,875, forward strand.
ACTAACTAACTAAATAATAACACAATACAAGCACACATAGGTTATTGATTACTAATGTAATACAATGAAAACAGGTCCTGAGTGGACTAACAATAGCATGAACGCTTGGGTAGAAGGAGGGACAGAGTGGAAGGGAGAGAGAGATTCAAACTATCGTGGTTACTTTGGAGACTATGCTCATAGTAATCATAATACTTATGCACCCTAATAACGCTCATTCGGATTAGAAATGCAACATGTAGCTGTCCTCGATAGTTGAGCTGATGATGTAGGAATCTGGTTTGCCCACCAGAGATCCCAATGTCCTTGGTAGAGTTTCTGGTCATAGTGCTGGTTAGACTGGATACTTCAGATGTACCAGCGGTTGTCGGAGAGGGATTGTCCTTTCCAACTTGTGTCTTTAGTGAAAGTTCTCTAGAAGACTATACATGCCAGTTGCAGACTGAAATGATAAGGTCTAGTGCCTTGTCTTCTTCTTCACCTCGTGTAGAGGTTGAGAGTTTCAGAGTTTCTCAATTTCAAACGTGTGGACTAACTTCTCACGTTTTCTGGTCTTTCTAGTCTTTCCATTTTGTAACGTGTAGCTTCAGCTTCACGCTACTTGGTCTTGTATAGTGTCAACCATTTTAAGCCGTGGGGCTTACTGGTCTGGTAGAAATTCAACCATTTGCAATGTTTGGTTCACGCTTCACGTCTGCTGGTCTTCCTTTGGTAATGGAGTTGTAGTTTTAAACCATTTTGTAACGTTTAGCTCACGCTTCACGTCTGCTGGTCTGTAGATTTTCGACCATTTGCAACATTTAGCTCACACTTCACCCTGCTGGTCTAAAGGTTGATTTTTTTTCAAGGCTTTTTATGCACTCGGGGTAAAAGGGGCATTCCATCATGTTTACACAATCTCTGATGTCACTCGGGGCGTGGCTAGTCACTGTGCATAGTTTATACAAAAAACTATTATCTTATTAGAAGACTAAAATCACATTCCTATCTTCACCAAAATACTCTCATACTTAACCATATATTTTATACAACATTTAGATGTAAACTTGATAGATAGAATATGTACATCATAAAATAATAAACAATATGACATGATTATTCTTTAGGTCCCCACTGACCATTTCCCACATTCTTTAAAGTAGGAATATTGCTTCATTATCCTCTTTTGGATGTTGGAGTCTTGGCGGGAAGACTTCCTTTGTCACACATGGAAAATATTTCTTCCCATACTAGAGACCAAAAGGAGTCCTTTTCTGCAAACTATTTATGACCGGCTGTTAAGTCATAAAACTGGCCCCCAGGAAAGGGGGTGTTCAAACCTTTACCTAGCAGGAATGTTTGATCCTCAACCCATGAGGGCAAGTCATGACAGTCCCCCTCTGGTGGTTCAATCTTGGTATTATTCTGCAAGTTGCAACCCACCATAAAAATGACCACGGGATGTCCTGGTTGGGGATCGCCGTTGTGGTCCCCCTCTGGTGGTTTACCTTGGTAGGCTTTCTTCCAACGGAGCAGTCCAACACAAGATTGGGCAGCGGGCGTACTGGTTGGGCATCGCCGTTCCAGACCCGTCGTCCAGTCATCCAGGCTGGTAGAGCTGGGCAGTAACTTAGGCAGATGTTAACAACGCACACACACACTTACAAAATACATAATTACATTTATTTCCCAAATGAGCAGAGTTGTGGCACTAACTGATGGTTGTATGGGGAACTTATTTATGGCTCTATCACTTCGTGTCAGAGAAAATTTAACAAATGAATAAAAGTATAAACAAAAGAGATACAAAATATAGTAACCACACCTTCATCATCTAATTGGACTGTATTCTATATATGTCCACAGTCTTGGCTAAATGACTCTATCATGGCATTATCTCTAATGTCATGTCTAGGGTTTTCCCACTTAGTGGTGTGTTGCTTAGGCACTATCCTAAGTTGATAACTACATGATAAGTCTACAGTTTGTAAGGCACTAGCTTCGGACAGTCTACAGGGATGACCTATGGACTTCTGGGGAGAAACTGGTGAGTACGGTAGCTGTAGAATCAAAGGCCTCAGGGTAAATGTAACTTTACCAAGGCTGGTGTTTTGCTCGGACCCTTAAATGATCCTAGCATAAATCCTTTTTGAATGTTCCGTTGTACATGTGCGCTTATGCTTACACAAGCGTGCATGCCAAGGGAAAGAAAAGCAGGTATCCAGGTAGGCTGCAACCTGTTCAGAATGAGTCTGACGTAATCAGATCATTTTCATGTCAATGCCTGGAGGTTAGTAAGAATTGGTGTCGAGGGAACCTGTAGTGGTTTTACTACAGATCACGGTGTCTTACACCATTGTAGTGGGGATAGGTATGAAGGAGTCTGTTTCATAGCTATGTTATCCCCAGAGGAGCTAACCTCATGACGGAAGTACTCCACAAGCACTGAACCAGTCGTACGAGGTGTGATCATGGTTCATGACTTCTAATAACTTTCCTCCTGAATGGGGTGTTCTATTTATTAGTGGCATGTGTGTTAACCATCAGAAGAGTGTTTTGGGAGATTCCCCTCCACGTGTTGCAATCTGAGTGACTACTAACTCCTCTGTCGCTGTTATCAAGGGCAATTTGACTTGTTAGGTCTCTAACCTTCTTACTGATTGTCTGGACTGACTGTTGCTGGCATTGTTACTGGTACTCAAGAGGACCAGTTATCCTACCGATTTATTCTGCAATGTTATCCTACCGGAATACATGATTAGAGCATTTTACTAGTTGCATTGTAGTTGAAACTACACATGGCAAGGAATGATTATTGTGTTGGAGGTGGAAAGTCCACTGGAGTTCTTTTACAACCAGTGTTGTACACCTCAGTGATATCTCAGATGTGTTCTAAGATTATCCCCATCGAGGGGCTTGTGCGCTCCTCTCTGTTCTCATGGAAAAGTTTACAACTAGATTTGTTTCCTGCTCTGGCGGTCTCGTACAGTGTTGCACGTAGTCTCGACCCCCCCCCCTCCACCCCCCACCCCCCCGGCCTCAACGAGGCTCATTATGGGTCTGGGCTAGTATTCCACCCCTTTGTGTCTTGGGACCCCCCCACCAGTGGTGGGTGTCGGTGTCCGAGGCACAAACGAAAAGGTCAGACCCTTTGTACGAGTTGTCAGCAGCCGCGTAGTTAGTAGATTGGCTGTAACCATTCAACCAAATCTCCTGGTGTTTGTGCTTGAAAACACTCAGTGGCTGTCATGGCCTGTCTGTCACCACAGCATCCGCGTGTGACGACCGTTCCAGCACCTGTGAACTGAGACAAGGATATCTTTCTGCAATATGGCACAGTATTTGACCAGTGGGAATCATCGGGTCAGTTGCGGGACTGACGCCGTTAGTTTCATTGTAAGCGGTTTCAGTCCCCCTCAACTGTTTCACAGTCAGTGGTAGGAGATGACAGTATGATCAGTGGAGACGGCATGGTTGCCTGTGACCACACTTGGTTGGTCTTCCAATCCATCAGTGGGATCAACCGATCCAACAAGTCTACTCCGAGAAGCAGGGGTTCACTTTCGAGGCTGGTAACATACACAGGGTGAACAAGCGATACGTCTTGGAAGTGTAGTTTCAGCATGAGTCGCATTGTGAGAGGCGAGGTAGTCTGGGTGAAACCTTGAAGTGAAGTATCGCATCGTTCCATTTTCAACAAACATTTAGCTGGGTTCAAAGCCCTTTTGAGATCATTGAACAATGTTTGAGAGATGAGCGATATTGTCGAGTCCGAATCAATTAGCGCATGACAGGTTAAGCAGTCCTCCAGGACTGTTTCCAGGTATGGGCTGTTTGAGTTGCGTTTTGTGGTCATACTCCCCACAAAGTGGAGTGGTCGTTCGCAATGATGTGATGTGTAATTTCTGTTCATGGTGAAAACAGATTGACTTATTGGGTTTTGAGTGGAATTGTCTCTTGCGATGTGTTGGACCTTTTTCTTCGCAACATTTGTATCAGAGACTATAGACAAAGCTTTTGGGCTTGTGTCTTGATCGAGCGGGCCCTGGATAGGGTCTCGAGTGACAGCGGGAGTAATTTGATATTTAATGTCCTTGCTAAGGGTGTTAATTCTGGCGGACGTGTTGTCCGGCAATTCTACGTCTAGACATAGTGTCTTTCTGGTTCTTTATTTCTCTTAGCAGAGCTTTTAGCGAGTATTGGTGTATGCTTCTGTCGTCATTGAACCCTTTTTCACCCTTGTTACCGTTGTGCTCTGGAAATTTGGTTGGATTGGGTGCAGGAACGTAGCGATCCGGTCGATTGTAGCGGTTGTCGTTTCGCTGGCGATGTACTTTACAGATATTTCGACCATGGTGGGTATTGGTATCATGGTTTCATAGTAGAAACTGTTGTTGAACATCATCTCTTGATGCTTCAATACCTGATATTGCACCCTCTAACTGGGGTGAGTGCTCCCGTTCAAACTCCACAATCGAGATGTCAGGGCTCTTAGTGCTGGGCACTTTTGATGCAAGCTCTCTGAGTTCTGAGATTGGCAAACCAACTTGGGCTGTAGGGCCCAAGTAGGTAATGAAGTTGGGATACATGTTTGACAGAAACATTTGTTTGAATGTTAACAGCTCTTCCATTCCTGTTTCATTGAGTAGGCCAAAGTAAGCTGAACGAAGCCTAAGATAGTAAGCTTGTGGGTGTTCATTCCGAGCTTGCTTGACAGCACCCGTAGCATTCGGGTAGCCATTCAAGGCGTCCTCTATGTCTGCAAGGGACGTCTCAGTGTCATTTGGCTTACCTGGAACAGGGTCAAAGGTGCAGATGTTTTTGACGAGTTTGTCAAGGCGTTCCGTGCCAAGTGCTTGGGGAGGGTTGGCTTCATCCTGTGGGAATTGTGAGGAGGAGAAGACTGAGGGACATCTGTGAGAGGCAAAGTCTGAAACCTTCTGTCGTCTTCACTCCTTTATGTACCGAGCTCCGGTTGCGAGCTTGGTTGCTTGACTGGGTAGTCACGCTGTAGCGACTTCAATGAGTTTCGCTGATTTGTCATCCAACTTGGTCATTGTGTTCATTAACTGATCGTCTTTGGTGTGCAGCATTTGGACTAGAACATTATTGCTTTGAGTAACGTTCATCAAAACTGCATGTATGTTATCAAATTGCACGCTCCTGTTTGTAGATAACTCGTCAGATTTATCTAGTTTGGCATGAACTTTGCCGTATTTAGTTTTGGCTAAATCGAGATGTTCCTGTAGAAGACGATTTTGTTCCTGTAGAAGACGATTTTGTTGAAGAGTTTGTGCTCATTCGTCGTCATACGTTTTTGCAATTACTTTTAACTGTTCAGTTTTCAAACGCAGTTCCTCGAATAACAGAATGTTTTCCTCATCTGCTTTTGTCATTAGTTTCCCGGTTCTCTCCACCTGTCCCTTCATATCAACCATGTCTTGCTCGTGCTTCAGCTGTGCACTGCGGTATTGGACCGATGCCAATCTCTGATGGCGATACATCAGGGCTAAACTGGAGAGAACCTTTACAAGGCCTGCGCCAGATGGTTGAATTTGGAGAGCGTGTGTTGCAATTTCTGCTGTTTTCCCGCTAATGGCATAGTTAGGGTTGGTGATCACTGACCTCGGCAGCGATAATCCTTTTATGGGTGAGGGTTCACTAATTAGCGGGGGAGTGGGGACCACCCCCTCCGATAGCTTGCACATTACTTATATATATATATATATATATATATATATATATATATATATATATATATATATATATATATATATATATATATATATGTATATATTTCTTCTTTTTTTGAGTTGGGGGGTTTGAGTTGATGGAAGCTGCAAAAAACGATGTTATTCTATTTATAGTATTTAATGAACCATCAGTACTGCATCAGTAATGTGGGAGTTGGACGTGAATTAATTAGCAAAAGCAAATTAAGTTGATTAATCAATGATAATGATTAATCATACCTGTATATGCTATCTGGGAATTAAACTATAATTAACCTGAAAGCGTTTCTTTATCTAGGTTAATATGGAAACGTTTAAAATTTGTCTCCTTTGTTGAACCAAATCAATTTGGATCTTATCCAAATGATCAACCTGAAAAGGTATGTTCGGCAACTTAACTTATTAAATTGAATGAGACAATGATATCCAGTCAGTTGAGATTTGCTGGATATCATAAATGTAACCAGTAGTTCAAATGTGAGGGTACATTCATCACTTATCCCTAAGGCTGAAGCCACGTGGGATTCCCATGAAAGCGGGACATCCGTCAATACTGTTTCAGTACTGTGGGGGTTGGCTCCATTGAGCTTGCAAAAGCAAATTGAATTGATTAATCAATGTTAATGATTAATCATACCTGTATATGCTATCTGGGAATTAAACTATAATTAACCTGAAAGCGTTGCTTTATCTAGGTTAATATGGAAACGTTTAAAATTGTCTCCTTTGTTGAACCAAATCAATTTGGATCTTATCCAAATGATCAACCTGAAAAGGTATGTTCGGCAATTTAACTTATTAAACTGAATGAGACAATGATATCCAATCAGTTGAGATTGGTTGGATTATCATAAGTTACACACTATAAAAACACGTTTTGCCCTCGCATAGAAATAATCTTTATTTTAATTTATTATTATTACTTTCTTGAGATTCTTCACCACTTGGGGTCACTGATCGCAGAAAGTTGAACTCAAACGGGAGTACAGAGGGGCGGGACCCAATACGGGGGATTTCAACATGACACAGGAAAAACTAAATGGCTGCTCTCCCTTTGTTAGCTTAGCATCTAGTGCACAGCTAACCTTTCTTATACTTGTTTTAAGCACACAACAGGATCCCATACACTACGGGAAGGGGTTTACTAGTGACGTCTCACATTCAAACCCATTCGGCATTCTCTCTGCTAGCACTATATTACCGGAACGTGCGGTAACATAAGAGATTCGAGATGTGGCCTACCCACGCTACCGAAGCGCGATAGGCAGATAGATAATAACTCCGGCCCGGTCAACGAATATATCTATCCAAATTTCTATCATTGCGGGCCCTATGTCCTCGCTCTAGAAATTAATACTGACCGAGTCAACTCACTCCTGAGTCGCGAGACAGAAATAGTACAATTTGGCCCAACGGGACTATATCTGAGAATACCTCAATCGGCCGGCCCAATATGTCCTGGCTCATAGCATTCAGTAATTCACTCTACACACTGACTTTCCATCAGAAATACAACACCGGAGGCAACCTCTAGTATCTTGTTCAAATGGAAACAAACACCTCAACAACAAATCCTGCCTATGGCTAATGTGCTGCATTACGTTTAATTGTCACTCGATTAAATTAATCATATAACAATTAACTCATTAGGATTTTGGGGCACCACGGAAGAAGTTGTTTAACGAGTTACCATCTCCCGAATTAAACTCTTAGAAGATATATTTTATATATCCATAACAGTCACTTATTAAACAATTACCTCTTATCAGTCTCATTCTGATTGTCGCATAATCCTTGAACCTGCAAGAACCCTAACCTTATTGATGAATCAGCAATATACAAATTGGTTTACTAATGTAATACAATAAAAACAGGTCCCTAATGGACTAACAACAGCATGAACACTTGGGTAGAAGGTGGGACAGAGTGGAAGAGAGAGAGAGATTCAAACTATCGTGGTTACTTTGGAGACTATGCACACAGTAATCATAATACTTATGTACCCTAATAATGCTCATTCGGATTAGAAATGCAACATGTATTTACGTGTAGCTGTCCTCGATAGTTGAGTTGATGATGTAGGATTCTGGTTTGCCCACTGGAGATCCCAATGTCCTTGGTAGAGTTTCTGGTCGTAGTGCTGGTTAGATGGATACTTCAGATGTACCAGCGGATGTCGGAGAGGGATTGTCCTTTCCAACTCGTGTCTTTAGTGAAAGTTCTCTAGACGATTATACATGCCAGCTGCAGACTGAAATTATAAGGTCTAGTGCATTGTCTTCTTCTTCACCTCGTGTAGAGGTTGAGAGTTTCAGAGTTTCTCCATTTCAAACGTGTGGACTAACGTCTCACGTTTTCTGGTCTTTCTAGTCTAACCATTTTGTAACGTGTAGCTTCAGCTTCACGCTTCTTGGTCTTGTAGAGTGTAAACCATTTTAAGCCGTGGGGGTTAGTGGTCTGGTAGAAATTCAACCATTTGCTATGTTTGGCTCACGCTTCACGTCTGCTGGTCTTCCTTTGGTAACGGAGTTGTAGTTTTAAACCATTTTGTAACGTTTAGCTTATGCTTCACGTCTGCTGGTCTAAAGGTAGATTTTTCTTTCAAGGCTTTTTATGCACTCTGTGTAAAATAGGCGTTCCATCATGTTTACACGATCTCTGATGTCACTCGGGGCATGGCTAGTCACTGTGCATAGTTTTTATGAAAAACGATTATCTAATTAGAAGACTAAAATCACATTCCTATCTTCTCCAATATACTCTCATACTTAATAATATATTTTATACAACATTTAGATGTAAACTTGATAGATAGAATAAGTACACTTTCCGAGTTACAGTTATTACTTGATACCATCCTTAATGACATCACAAAATAATAAACAATATGACATGATTATTCTTTAGATCCCCACTGACCATTTCCCACATTATTTTAAGTAGGAATATTGTTTCTTTATCCACTTTCGGATGTTGGAGTCTTGGCGGGAAGACTTCCTTTGTCTCACAGGGAAATTCTTTCTTCCCATACTAGAGACCAAAAGGAGTCCTTTTCTACAAACTATTTATGAAAGACTGTTAAGTCATAAAACTTACCCCCAGGAAAGGGGGTGTTCAAACCTTTGCCTAGTAGGAATGTTTGATCCTTTTGATGGTCTTCGATTCGTGCAAAGCCACTCAGTCGTGGGTGAACAGGGAGGAAAGGGAACTAAACACGCACCCCTGAGGGACCCCGTGTTGAGGGTCAGCATGGTAGATGTGCTGTTGCCTACACTCACCACCTGGGGTGGCCCATTAGGAAGTCCAGGATCCAGTTGCAGAGGTAGGTGTTCAGTCCCAGGGTCCTTAGCTTAGTGATGAGCTTGGAGGTTACTATGGTGTTGAACGCTGAGCTGTAGTCAATGAACAGCATTCTCACATAGGTGTTCCTCTTGTCCAGGTGGGAGAGGGCAGTGTGGAGTACAATAAAGATAGTTTAATCTGTGGATCTGTTGGGATGGTATGCGAATTGGAGTGGGTCCAGGGTGTCTGGGATGATGGTGTTGATGTGAGCCATGAACATCCTTTCAAAGCATTTCATGACTACAGATGTGAGAGCTACGAAGCGGTAGTCATTTAGACAGGTTAACTTAGTGTTCTTGGGCACAGGGAACATGGTGGTCTGCTTGAAAAATGTAGGTTTTACAGACTGGGTCAGGGAGAGGTTGAAAATGGCAATGAAGACACTTGCCAGCTGGTCAGCGCATGCTCTGAGTATGGGTCCTAGTAATCTGTCTGGCCCCGTGGCCTTGTGAATGTTAACCTGTTTAAAGCTCTTATTCACATCAGCTACGTAGGGCGTGATCACACAGTCGTCAGGAATAGCTGGTGCTCTCATGTATGGTTCAATGTTGCTTGCCTCGAAGCGAGTATATAGGGCATTTAGCTCGTCTGTTAGGCTTGCGTCACTGGGCAGCTCGCGGCTAGGTTTCTCTTTTGTAATCTGTGATAGTTTGCAAGCCCTACCACATCTGACGCGTGTAAGAGCCAGCGTAGTAGGATTAGATCTTAGTCATTTTTACATTTACATTTTACATTTTAGTCATTTAGCAGACGCTCTTATCCAGAGCGACTTACAGTTAGTGAATACATATATATATATATATATATATATACAGTGGGGGAAAAAAGTATTTAGTCAGCCACCAATTGTGCAAGTTCTCCCACTTAAAAAGATGAGAGAGGCCTGTAATTTTCATCATAGGTACACGTCAACTATGACAGACAAAATGAGAAAAGAAAATCCAGAAAATCACATTGTAGGATTTTTAATGAATTTATTTGCAAATTATGGTGGAAAATAAGTATTTGGTCAATAACAAAAGTTTCTCAATACTTTGTTATATACCCTTTGTTGGCAATGACACAGGTCAAACGTTTTCTGTAAATCTTCACAAGGTTTTCACACACTGTTGCTAGTATTTTGGCCCATTCCTCCATGCAGATCTCCTCTAGAGCAGTGATGTTTTGGGGCTGTCGCTGGGCAACACAGACTTTCAACTCCCTCTAAAGATTTTCTATGGGGTTGAGATCTGGAGACTGGCTAGGCCACTCCAGGACCTTGAAATGCTTCTTACGAAGCCACTCCTTCGTTGCCCGGGCGGTGTGTTTGGGATCATTGTCATGCTGAAAGACCCAGCCACGTTTCATCTTCAATGCCCTTGCTGATGGAAGGAGGTTTTCACTCAAAATCTCACGATACATGGCCCCATTCATTCTTTCCTTTACACGGATCAGTCGTCCTGGTCCCTTTGCAGAAAAATAGCCCCAAAGCATGATGTTTCCACCCCATGCTTCACAGTAGGTATGGTGTTCTTTGGATGCAACTCAGCATTCTTTGTCCTCCAAACACGACGAGTTGAGTTTTTACCAAAAAGTTCTATTTTGGTTTCATCTGACCATATGACATTCTCCCAATCCTCTTCTGGATCATCCAAATGCACTCTAGCAAACTTCAGACGGGCCTGGACATGTACTGGCTTAAGCAGGGGGACACGTCTGGCACTGCAGGATTTGAGTCCCTGGCGGCATAGTGTGTTACTGATGGTAGGCTTTGTTACTTTGGTCCCAGCTCTCTGCAGGTCATTCACTAGGTCCCCCCGTGTGGTTCTGGGATTTTTGCTCTCCTTTCTTGTGATCATTTTGACCCCACGGGGTGAGATCTTGCGTGGAGCCCCAGATCGAGGGAGATTATCAGTGGTCTTGTATGTCTTCCATTTCCTAATAATTGCTCCCACATTTGATTTCTTCAAACCAAGCTGCTTACCTATTGCAGATTAAGTCTTCCCAGCCTGGTGCAGGTCTACAATTTTGTTTCTGGTGTCCTTTGACAGCTCTTTGGTCTTGGCCATAGTGGAGTTTGGAGTGTGACTGTTTGAGGTTGTGGACAGGTGTCTTTTATACTGATAACAACTTCAAACAGGTGCCATTAATACAGGTAACAAGTGGAGGACAGAGGAGCCTCTTAAAGAAGAAGTTACAGGTCTGTGAGAGCCAGAAATCTTGCTTGTTTGTAGGTGACCAAATACTTATTTTCCACCATCATTTGCAAATAAATTCATAAAAAATCCTACAATGTGATTTTCTGGAATTTTTTTCTCAATTTGTCTGTCATAGTTGACGTGTACCTATGATGAAAATTACTGGCCTCTCTCATCTTTTTAAGTGGGAGAACTTGCACAATTGGTGGCTGACTAAATACTTTTTTTCCCCACTGTATATTTTTTTTTATACTGGCCCCCTGTGGGAATCGAACCCACAACCCTGGCGTTGCAAATGCCATGCTCTATCAACTGAGCTGCATCCCAGCCAGCCATTCCCTCCCCTACCCTGGACGACGCTGGGCCAATTGTGCGCCGCCCATGAGTCTCCCGGTCGCGGCCGGCTGCGACAGAGCCTGGATTCGAACCAGGATCTCTAGTGGCACAGTTAGCACTGCAATGCAGTGCCTTAGACCACTGCGCATGTTTGATGGTTCGTCAGAGGTCGTAGCGGGATTTCTTATAAGCGTGTGGATTAGTGTTCCGCTCCTTGAAAGCGGCAGCTCTAGCCTTTAGCTCATTGTGGATGTTGCCTGTAATCCATGGCTTCTGGTTGGGATATGTACGTGCGGTCGCTATGGGTACGAGGTCGCCGATGTACTTATTAATGATGCCGGTGACTGATGTGGTAAACTCCTCAATGCTATCGGATGAATCCTGGAACATATTCCAGTCTGTGCTAGAGAAACAGTCCTGTAGCTTAGCTTTTGCTTCATCGGACTACTTCCGTATTGAGTGCATCACTGGTAATTCCTGTTTGAATTTTTGCTTGTAGGCAGGAATCAGGAGGATAGAGTTATGGTCAGATTTGCCAAGTGGAGGGCGAGGGAGAGCTTTGTATGCATTTATGAGTGTGGAATAAAGGTGATCTAGAGTTGTTTTGCCACTATTTGCACAGGTGACATGCTGGTAGAAATTAGGTAAAACAGATTTCAGTTTTCCTGCATTAACATCACCGGCCACTAGGAGCGACACCTCTGGATGAGCATTTTATTGTTTGCTTATGGCCCTATACAGCTCATTGAGTGCGGTCTTAGTTCCAGCATCGGTTTGTGGTGGTAAACAGACCGCTACGAAAAATATAGACGAAATCTCTCTTGGTAAATAGTATGGTCTACAGCTTATCATGAGGTATTCTAACTCAGGCGAGCAGAACCTTGAGACTTCCTTAATATTAACGGCAGCTGTTAGCAAAGAGACACACACCTCCCCCCTTGAGCTTACCCGACGCTGCGGTTCTGTCCTGACGATGCATAGAAAAACCAGCCAGATATATTATCCATGTCCTTATTATACTGTACTCTACTGTGCTACTCACTGTACTGTACTGTACTGTCCAAATGTGTGAAACATACGCCTATGAAAGGTTCAGATTTGGTCCAGTCTGGTCCGTCTGTGGACGTTAACATAAAGGCCAGGGTGGACTGACCAAATCTCAACCATGGACGTCCATTGTTGGTCAGTGCTCAGTGGGTAAGGATGCTGGTTACAGTAAATGGAAAGAGAAGGGGCTCATGGGTAGATGTCTGTAAGAGCTGGGAGAGGACATTGACTGGAGACTGAGAGAGAAAGGCAGAGAGAGAGAGGGGGGGAGGGGTTGTCCAGACTGTTTTAACAGTCTTGGTTTGATCACCGTGAAGCACGGGGATGGCAGCATCATGCTGTGGGGGTGCTTTGCTGCAGTAGGGACTGGTGCACTTCACAAAATAGATGGCATCATGAGGAAGGAAAATTATGTGGATATATTGAAGCAACATCTAAAGATATCGGTCAGGAAGTTAAAGCTTGGTCACAAATGGGTCTTCCAAATGAACAATGACCCCAAGCATACTTCCAAAGTTGTGGAAAAATTGCTTAAGGACAACAAAGTCAAGGTATTGGAGTGGTCATCACAAAGCCCTGACCTCAATCCTACAGGAAATTTGTGGGCAGAACCGAAAAAGCGTGTGTGAGCAAGGACGCCTACAAACCTGACTCAGTTACACCAGCTCTGTCAGGAGGAATGGGCCAAAATTCACCCAACTTATTGTGGGAAGCTTGTGGAAGGCTACCCGAAACGTTTGACCCAAGTTAAACAATTTAAAGGCAATGCTACCAAATACTAATTGAGTGTATGTAAACTTCTGACCCATTGGGAATGTGATGAAAGAAATAAAAGCTGAAAGAAATCATTCTCTCTACTATTATTCTGACATTTCATTTTTTTTTAATAAAGTGGTGATCCTAACTGACCTAAGACCGGGAAGTTTTACTAGGATTAAATGTCAGGAATTGTGGAAAACTGAGTTTAAATGTATTTGGCTAAGGTGTATGTAAACTTCCGACTTCAACTGTATAAGTGATGAACTCTTCTATGGGAGTCGTTAATCCATGCTTCAGGAAACACGACAGTGGCCAAACATTCTCTGAAACCATTCTTTCTTTCTTTCTTCCCCCAATAACACCACATCCCAGACAGAGCCCTTTGACACTAGCCCTTTGACACTACAGGAAGACACCAATCAAATAAGTATTGTACTGTATGTCACCAGAGCCAAAACTTGAAGAAAGCCTGTTGAAGTGTATGAAAAAGTACTTAAAAAGTACTTAGAAAACTGTGTGTGAGATGCCAACACTATTGCTTATACTGTCCGCATTACAGCCTTAGAGTCAGACTAAGTGGGTTTAGCTTTAGCCAGTCTGACTGAATCCTGTGCCACTATTTGGATGTGTGTTTAGTTGTGGTGCTCAGTCACCTTGCTAAACCTTCCCTCTCTCAAAAACAGACATTTACTCAGGATTTTTAACCCTTGAGACTATTGAGATATGGATTGTGCATGTGTGCCATTTAGAGGGTGAATGGGCAAGTAGTACAGTAGGTGCCAGGCAAACCGGTTTGAGTGTGTCAAGAACTGCAACGCTGCTGGGTTTTTCATGCTCAACAGTTTCCCATGTGTATCAAGAATGGTCCACCACCCAAAGGACATCCAGCCAACTTTACACAACTGTGGGAAGCATTGGAATTAACATGGGCCAGCATCCCTGTGGAACACTTTCAATACCTTGTAGAGTACATGCCCTGGCGAATTGAGGCTGTTCTGAGGGCAAAAGGGGGTGCAACTCAATATTAGGAAGGTGTTCCTAATATTTTGTACACTCAGTGTATAGTCATGTTATTTTTGCTCATTATTTTTATTCATTATTCACTGTGCAAATATTTATATTTTGTATTTGATATCTTATCTTTAACTCTGCATTGTTGGAAAAGCATTTCACTGTTAGTCTACACCTGTTGTTTACAAAGCATGTGACAAATATCATTTTATTAGATTTTTCTATCCCGCCCCCGGCCTTGCATGGAGGAATCCTGATTCCTATTGTTGTGTTAGCTGATGGGCACACACACACAGCGAAAGGAAAGGCTACTCTTCACAGTGCAGAGAATGTTTACAATTATCAGGGAAAAACTGGATAATAAAAGGGAATGTGTCTGGCTCATAAACCTTGAACCTTTCATTTATCCAGTGATACAGGTTTAGTTAGAGAGACCAGGCTGAATGATATGATAGCTATTAGACATGCTGGCATACCAGGTTTACCCACTGTGCTTTTGCGCAGGTAATGGCACTCTTGAGATCTGGAAGGCAGTAGCATCCTAATCCTGGTGGCTGTCAAGAGCTCTCTCGCTCTGCACCACATGTACTAACGTTTCTGACCTCCCTCCCTTTCCCCCCTACTTTATGTCAATTAGCCTATCAGAAGCTTCTAAAGCCATGACATCATTTTCAGGAATTTTCCAAGATGTTTAAAGGCACAGTCAACTTAGTGTATGTAAACTGGAATTGTGATATAGTGAATTATAAATGAAATAATCTGTCTGTAAACAATTGTTGGAAAAATTACTTGTGTCATGCACAAAGTAGATGTCCTAACCGACTTGCCAAAACTATAGTTTGTTAACAAGAAATGTGTGGAGTGGTTGAAAAACGAGTTTTACTGACTCCAACCTAAATGTATGTAAACTTCCAACTTCAACTGTATGTATACACTACAAGTAAAACGTTTAGACAAACCTACTCATTTAAGGATTTATTTGTATTTTTACTATTTTATACATTGTAGAATAATAGTGAAGAAATCAAAACTATGAAATAACACATATGGAATCATGTAGTAACCAAAAAAGTGTTATACATATCAAAATATGTTTTCTATTTGAGATTCTTCAAATAGCCACCCTTTGCCTTGATGTCAGCTTTGCACACTCTTGGCATTCTCTCAACCAGCTTCATCAGGTAGTCACCTGGAATGCATTTCAATTAACAGGTGTGCCTTCTCAAAAGTTAATTTGTGGAATTTCTTTCCTTCTTAATGCGTTTGAGCCGATCAGTTGTGTTGTGACAAGGTAGGGGGGGTTTACAGTAGATAGCCCTATTTGATAAAAGACCAAGTCCATATTATGGCAAGAACAGCTCAAATAAGCAAAGAGAAATGACAGTCCATCATTACTTTAAGACATGAAGGTCAGTCAATCCGGAAAATTTCAAAATCTTTGAAAGTTTCTTCAAGTGCAGTCGCTATGATGAGGACCACCACAGGAATGGAAGACCCAGAGTTACATCGGCTGCAGAGGATAAGTTAATTAGAGTTACCAGCCTCAGAAATTGCAGCCCAAATAAATGCTTCACAGAGTTCAAGTAACAGACACATCTCAACATCAACTGTTCAGAGTGGACTGTGGTGAATTAGGCCTTCATGGTCGAATTGCTGCAAAGAAACCACCACTAAAGGACACCAATAAGAAGAAGAGACTTGCTTGGGCCAAGAAACACGAGCAATGGACATTAGACCGGTGGAAATTTGTCCTTTGGTCTGGCGTCCAAATTGGACATTTTTGGTTCCAACCGCCGTGTCTTTGTGAGACGCCGTGTGAGTGAACGGATGATCTCCGCATATGTAGTTCCCAAGGTAAAGAATGGAGGAGGAGGTGTTATGGTGTGGGGGTGCTTTGCTGGTGACACTGTCAGTGATGTATTTAGAATTCAAGGAACACTTAACCAGCATGGCTACCACAGCATTCTGCAGCGATACGCCATCCCAGGCTGTGTAAGGGCTATTTTACCAAGAAGGAGAGTGATGGAGTGCTGCATCAGATGACCTGGCCTCCACAATCCCCCGACCTCAACCCAATTGAGATGGTTTGGGATGAGACGGACGGCAGGGTGAAGGAAAAGCAGCCAACAAGTGCTAAGCATATGTGGGAAGTCCTTCAAGACTGTTGGAAAAGTATTCCAGGAGAAGCTGGTTGAGAGAATGCCAAGAGTGTGCAAAGCTGCCATCAAGGCAAAGGGTGGCAATTTGAAGAATCTCAAAAAAATATATATTTTGATTTGTTGAACACTTTGTTGGTTACTACATGATTTCATATGTGTTATTTCATAGTTTTGATGTCTTCTATTATTCTACAATGTAGAAAATAGTAAAAATAAAGAAAAACCCTTGAATGAGTAGGTGTTCTTAAACGTTCGACCGGTAGTGTATATAAAACAAATAATTATAGAGCAGCAGTAAAATAACAGTAGCACGGCTATATACAGAGGGTACCGGTACAGAGTCAATGTGCTGGGGCACAGGTTAGACAAGGTATTTGAGGTAATATGTACATGTGGGTAGAGTTAAAGTGACTATGCATAGATAATAAACAGAGTGGCAGCAGCGTAAAAGAGGGGGTGGGGGGGGGGACAATGCAAATAGTCCAGGTAGCCATTTGATTAGCTGTTCAGAAGTCTTATGGCTTGGGGGTAGAGGCTGTTAAGAAGCCATTTGGACCTACACTTGGCATTCCGGTACCGCTTGCCGTGCGGTAGCAGAGAGAACAGTCTATGACTAGGGTGGCTGGAGTCTTTGACAATTTTCAGGGCCTTCCTCTGACACCGCCTGGTATAGAGGTCCTGGATGGCAGGAAGCTTGGTCCCAGTGATGTACTGGGCCGTACGCATTACCCTCTGTAGTGCCTTGCGGTCGGAGGCCGAGCAGTTGCCATACCAGGCAGTGATGCAACCAGTCAGGATGCTCTCGATGGTGCAGCTGTAGAACTTCTTGAGGATCTGAGGACCATGCCAAATCTTTTCAGTCTCCTGAGGGGGAATAGGCTTTGTCGTGCCCTCTTCACGACTGTCTTGGTGTGTTTGGACCATGATAGTTTATTGGGTATGTGGACACCAAGGAACTTGAAGCTCTCAACCTGCTCCACTACAGCCCCGTCGATGAGAATGGGGGCATGCTCGGTCCTCCTTTTCCTGTAGTCCACAATCATCTCCTTTGTCTTGATCACGTTGAGGGAGAGGTTGTTATCCTGGCACCACATGGCCAGGTCTCTGACCTCCTCCCTATAAGCTGTCTCATCGTTGTCGGTGATCAGGCCTACCACTGTTGTGTCATCGGCAAACTTAATGATGGTGTTGGAGTCATGCCTGGCCATGCAGTCATGGGTGAACAGGGAGTACAGTAGGGGACTGAGCAAGTACCCCAGAGGGGCCCACGTGTTGAGGATCAGCCTGGCAGATGTGTTGTTACCTACCCTAACAACCTGGCGGTGGCCCGTCAGGAAGTCCAGGATCCAGTTGCAGAGGGAGGTGTTTAGTCCCATGTTCCTTAGCTTAGTGATGAGCTTTGAGGGCACTATGTTGTTGAACTCTGAGCTGTAGTCAATGAATAGCATTGTCACATAGGTGTTCCTTTTATCCAGGTGGGAAAGGGCAGTGTGGAGTGCAATAGTGATTGCATCATCTGTGGATCTGTTGGGGCGGTATGCAAATTGGAGTGGGTCTAGGGTTTCTGGGATAATGGTGTTGATGTGAGCCATGACCAGCCTTTCAAAGCACTTCAAGGCTACAGACGTGAGTGCTGCGGGTCTGTAGTCATTTAGGCAGGTTACCTTAGTGTTTTGGGGCACAGGGACTATGGTGGTCTGCTTTAAACATGTTGGTATTACAGACTCAGTCAGGGACAGGTTGAAAATGTCAGTGAAAACACTTGCCAGTTGGTCAGCGCATGCTCGGAGTACACGTCCTGGTAATCTGTCTGGCCTTGCAGCCTTGTGAATTGTGACCTGTTTAAAGGTCTTATACACATCGGCTACGGAGAGCGTGATCACACAGTCATCCGGAACAGCTGATTTTCTCATGCATGCTTCAGTGTTGCTTGCCTCGAAGCGAGCATAGAAGTAATTTAGCTCGTCTGTGCTTCCCATCGTAGTCTGTAATAGTTTGCAAGCCCTGCCACATTCGACGAGCGTCGGAGCCGGTTTAGTACAATTCAATCTTAGTCCTGTATTGACGCTTTGCCTGTTTGATGGTTCGTCGGAGGGCATAGCGGGATTTCTTATAAGCGTCCGGGTTAGAGTCCCACTCCTTGAAAGCGGCAGCTCTACCCTTTAGCTCAGTGCGGATGTTGCCTTTAATCTATGGCTTCTGGTTGGGGTATGTACGTACGGTCACTGTGGGGCCGACGTCATCGATGCACCTATTGATGAAGCCAGTGACTGATGTGGTGTACTCCTCAATGCCATCGGAAGAATCCCGGAAACAAATTCCAGTTTGTGTTAGCAAAACAGTCCTGTAGCTTAGCATCTGCGTCATCTGACCACTTCTTTATTGACCGAGTCACTGGTGCATCGATGACTTGTAAGCAGGAATAAGGAGGATAGAATTATGGTCAGATTTGCCAAATGGAGGGCGAGGGAGAGTTTTGTACGCATCTCTGTGTGTGGAGTAAACGTGGTCTAGAGTTTTTTTTCTCCCTCTGGTTGCACATTTAACATGTTGGGAGAAATTAGGTAAAACGGTTTCCCTGCATTAAAGTCCACGGCCACTAGGAGCGCCGCCTCTGGATGAGCGTTTTCCTGTTTGCTTATGGCCTTATACAGTTTATTGAGTGCAGTCTTAGTGCCAGCATCGGTTTGTGGTGGTAAATAGACAGCTACGAAAAATATAGATGACAACTCTCTTGGTAAATAGTGTGGTCTACAGTTTATCATGAGATACTCTACCTCAGGTGAGCAAAACCTCGAGATTACCTTAATATTAGATTTCGTGCACCAGCTGTTGTTTACAAATATACACAGACCGCCACCCCTTGTCTTACCGGAGGCGGCTGTTCTATCTTGCCGATGCAGCGTAAACCCCGCCAGCTGTATGTTATGCATTTCTTTGTTCAGCCACGACTTGGTGAAACATAAGATATTACATTTTTTTATGTCCCGTTGGTAGGATATTCGTAGCTTGTTTATTTTGTTATCCAATGATTGTCCGACTCGTTAAAGAAAAAATCTTTGTCCAGTATGAGGTGAGTAATCACTGTCCTGATATCCAGAAGCTCTTTTAGGTCATAAGAGACGGTGGCAGAAACATTATGTACAAAATAAGTTAAAAATAACGCAAAAAATCTATTTAAATTCATGGTGTCAGAATACACTGCTGTATTAAAGCAATTTAAAAGTAACTTGATGACATGTTCTGTTGCAGATTCAAAGCCATATTAACTCATTGAATAAGGTATCCATAATCACAAATGAATAAGCATATTTATTTGACAATAATGCACCTAGTCACCCATCAATCACATTAAACAATTGCATTGTTTTAAAGGAATAGTAAAGCAATGGTAAACAACACAACACATTACTGAGTACCACTCTCCATATGTTCAAGCATAGTGGTGGCTGCATCATGTTATGGGTATGCTTGCAATCGTTAAGGACTGGGGATGTTCCAGAGTGTCCGAGTTACAGTTTTGACTTAAATCTACTTAAAAATCTATGGAAAGACCTTAAAATGGTTGTCTAGAAATGATCAACAACCAATTTGATAGAGCTTGAAGAATTTTTAAAAGAATAGTGGTCAAATGTTGCACAATCCAGGTGTGTAAAGCTCTTAGAGACTTACCCAGAAAGACTCACAGCTGTAATCGCTGCCAAAGGTGATTCTACAAAGTATAGACTTATGTAAATAAGATATTTATGTATTTAATTTTCAATAAATTTGCAAACATTTCTAAAAACATATTTTCACTCTGTCATTATGGGGTATTGTGTGTAGATGGGTGTGAGAAAATGTTTTATTTAATCAAATTTGAATTTAGATGTAACACAACAAAATGTGGAAGAAGTCAAGGGGTATGAATACTTTCTGAAGGCACTTTTATACATAACATATAAACATCTGACTTTAAGTAAATATGAAATTATTCATTAATGCCACAAACCTGGGACATAGAAGAGTACCATATGAACTACTATATCTAGCCGAGAAAGCACATATTCTTCTGCTTTTCCATTACAGGAATTAGACTAGTACAAATGACACAAAATATAAAACAACATATTGTGATTTTTGGTGGGTGAGTTATAAATCGAGAAACAACTGGATACGTAAGGTAGGTATCAGTGGAGGCTGGTGGGAGGAGCTATTGAAGGACAGGCTCATTGTAATGCAGGGATCTTTCTGCCATTGAAATCCTTGGACGGGCCACCATGCGTTTTTTTCGGGACGCTTAAGTCCAAATATGTTTTCAGGGTGGAAAAATGCTTTCAGTGTGAACTTAAATGACTAAAACCAGATATAATGAAGGTAGAAAAGATAATGGACCTATATACAGTACCAGTCAAAGGTTTGGACACACCTACTCATTCAAGGGTTTTTCTTTATTTTGACTATTTTCTACATTGTAGAATAATAGTGAAGACATCAAAACTATGAAATAACAAATATGGAATCATGCACTAACCAAAAAAGTGTTAAACAAATCAAATATACTTTATATTTCTCAAAGTAGCCACCCTTTGCCTTGATGACAGCTTTGCACACTCTTGGCATTCTCTCAACCATCTTCATGAGGAATGCTTTTCCAACAGTCTTGAAGGAGTTCCCACATATGCTAAGCACTTGTTGGCTGCTTTTCCTTCACTCTGCGGTCCAACGCATCCCAAACCATCTCAATTGGGTTGAGGTTGGGTGATTGTGGAGGCCAGGTCATCTGATGCAGCACTTTATTTCTCTCCTTCTTGGTCAAATAGCCCTTACACAGCATTGTCCTGTTGAAAATGATCGTCCCACTAAGCGCAAACCAGATGGGATGGCGTATCGCTGCAGAATGCTATGGTAACCATGCTAGTTAAGTGTGCCTTGAATTTTAAATAAATCACTGACAGTGTCACCAGCAAAGCACCCACACACCATCACACCTCCTCCTCCATGCTTCACCGTGGACACCACACATGCGGAGATCATCCGTTCACCTACTCTTTTATCTCACAAAGACGCGGCGGTTGGAACCAAAAATCTCAAATTTGGACTCATCAGACCAAAGGACAGATTTCCACCGGTCTAATGTCCATTGCTCATGTTTCTTGGCCCAAGCAAGTCTCTTCTTATTATTGGTGTCCTTTAGTAGTGGGTTCTTTGCAGCAATTCGACCATGAAGGACTGATTCACGCAGTCTGTTGAAATGTGTCTGTTACTTGAACTCTGTGAAGCATTTATTTGGGCTGCAATCTGAGGTGCAGTTCATTGCCGATTTCTGAGGCTGGTAACTCTAATGAACTTATCCTCTGGAGCAGAGGTAACTCTGGGTCTTCCTTTCTGTGGCGGTTCTCATGAGAGCCAGTTCTTGAAATGTTCCGTATTGACTGACCTTCATGTCTTAAAGTAATGATGGACTGTCCTTTCTCTTTGCTTATTTGAGCTGTTCTTACCATTATATCAACTTGGTCTTTTACCAGATAGGGCTATCTTCTGTATACCACCCCTACCTTGTCACAACACAACTGATTGGCTCAAACGCATTAAGAAGGAAATAAATTCCACAAGTTAACTTTTAACAAGGCACACCTGTTAATTGAAATGCTTTCCAGGTGACTACCTCATGAAGCTGCTTGGGAGAATGCCAAGAGTGTGCAAAGCTGTCATCAAGCCAAAAGGTGGCTACTTTGAAGAATCTCAAATATAAAATATTTTCTGATTATTCTACAATGTAGAAAATAGTAAAAATAAAGAAAAACACTGGAATGAGTAGGTGTGTCCAAAGTTTTGACTGGTACTGTATTTTTTAAATATATTCTTTGAGAACTAACAAATCACCAAAATAAAAGCTAGACAGTCAGGAAGTGTTAAAAATTCGTAGAAATCACAGGAAATTAGCTGTAAAACTGAAAAAAAGAAAACATGGCAAAATGTGTAGAATTGTAGGAAATTTGCTTTAAAACAGAAACAATTTCTCTACGCCGCCAAGATGGGGGCCTCTAAAATGTTCTCTAAAATTCCATGCCCATTTCCATGCCCCTGCCACGCCCACCACCTAAGCCCCTTTTGGATCCAGAAAAAAAAACCTGTAATGGCAGGAATGGAATAAATAGAACAAAGTCAAACGTGGTTTTCATATGTTAGATAAGGTTCCATTAATTCCATTCCAGCCATTACAATGAGCCCGTCCTCCTATAACTCCTCCCACCAGTCTCCTCTGGTAGGTTTAATATAAAATACTAGGTCAACTCCAGCAGAATGAGAAACAGAAATGCACACTTAAAGAGTGTCTACAGTACTTTTGTGTACTTTTTGCCAGTAGTTCTGAAAGTATCACTCATGAGCCAAAAATTGCGTACTACGTCACATATGTGCAGAAATGTGCACAACGTCATTGATTAGAACACCAATTGCTAGGGTGTTGGCCCAAGTGGGGGAAAATGTAGGGAAAATGGCACTAGGGATTTTGTGGCTAATTAAGGTAAGACAGTAATTCTGCTAATAGATTATGCATGTATGAACTACACATTGGACACATCCAGCCCAAAGCAGGAGGTTTAAAAAAAACGTTATGTCTCCAAAGTACCGGAGCATGTCTTTAACAGAGTTAAAACAAAGATGCCATATATATCTGCAGATATATCAACACCCTTCTTGTCAATTGAACAGGTCAGTTTTGCTGCTGTCAGTTGTGAGCAGCACATTTACCACTGCATTCAGTCTGAACCCCAGAATAAGCAGGTGCAAAAAAGGTAGCAAAAACAGTACACCACAACACTTTTAAGCCTGTAACTGAGTCTAGATGTTATCACTTTGGGAGATGAACAAGTGAATGAAGCGGCATAGGGAAAATGGGTGAAGGTAGGGTGAGTTTATAGAGACAAGATGGAGAGTTCCAAAGTGTCCGAAGTTGACGGACCAGGGCGCATAAAAGGCATAGTGTGGAAAAAGGGGGGTGGTTGGCCATAGAATAAACAGAATAAACATAAAATGGGGTGCTGGTGTGTTTCTGCACCCCTTTTACAAATATCCGGCCCTCCCATGTCCAGTCATCCTCGGGGACTCAGCGTGTGTCCCTCAACGTCATTCCATCTCAGTTGTAGCATTCAAATTGTGGTAATCTTGTGTCTGTGAATCACAACATTAAAGACATTGAGTGAGCCATACACAATACAACTTAAGCATTGAGAACAACATTTTGTTGCCAACATGGTGGTTTACACTATGTCTACCGTATGTGAATGATGGAAGAATCTTACCCCATCTGTAGGTCCATTTGAGTGTGTGTGGTCACTTAGGCCTGCACATCAACCAGTTCTGGGACCATTGGAGACTTGGGATGCTTGTTCTCAAAGTTCCTAATAGGCAGATGCACATGATCCAGTGGGTGAACTCTATTCCTGGCAGGCTGACCAGATTCAATAGCAGCCTCAGAGGCTGATAAGTCAGGATGCTGCCTTGTAAGCTTTCATGAGCAAAGCTCCTTGCAGCCATATTAAAATCCTAACTGAGATTTTGTTTTTCACTATAGAGGGTACACCGTTGGCTAATAAGACCAGACGGGTGAAATCATAGGGATCTATCAGCAATATATACCTGTAGCTTTGCTCATGACTTATCAGCCTCTGAGGCTGCTATTGAATCTGATCAGCCTGCCAGTAATAGAGCTTACCCACTGGATCATATGCATCAGCCTATAAGACACTGACTGCTAATATGCCTGCAAGGAGCATTGCTCATGAAACAGCCTACAAGGCAGCATCCTGACTTATCAGCCTCTGAGGCTGCTATTTTATCTGATCAAGCTCTAAGGCTGGAAGCTAATTTGATCAGCCTGTCAGAAATGGAGCTCACCCACTCTGTAAATGTAAATATTATCCACAGAACATGAAGTGTCCCTTATAATTATATACATATCAGTTATGCAAGCTAACAACTAGCATATATAACTGGCTAGCTAGCTCACAAAACTACTTTACATTTACATTTTAGTCATTTAGCAGACGCTCTTATCCAGAGCGACTTACAGTTAGTGAATACATTATTTATTTTTTTATACTGGCCCCCCATGGGAAACGAACCCACAACCCTGGCGTTGCAAACGCCATGCTCTATCAACTGAGCTACATCCCTGCCGGCCATTCCCTCCCCTACCCTGGACGACGCTGGGCCAATTGTGCACCACCCATGAGTCTCCCGGTCGCGGCCGGCTGCGACAGAGCCTGGATTCGAACCAGGATCTCTAGTAGCACAGTTAGCACTGCGATGCAGTTAGCACTGCGATGCAGTGCCTTAGACCACTGCGCCACTCAGGAGCTACTTAGCTAACAAGACTAGCTTGCTAAGCAGCCCTGCTGTGATTTGCTCTGGTCTTGGGGGCGGCATGCAGCCTGAGAGACATTGCATTCGGTCAGGCATCATTCAGGGCTTAAATGCCCCAGGTACATGGGGATGTAAACATCACGTTGTATGGGTCCCGACTTGCATTTAGCAAGCCAATCAATGGCATTGTAACAAAAATCAGTGCTATGATTGACAAAATGTATCAATAGCATCGAATATAGTTGTAAAATTTTTGCCATGGTTGCTACAATGTTCACACACTAGGATTTGCTATGGTCTAGGCTGTTGCAACTTTGTGCATTGCCCCATGTTTTTGAGCGCCACTTCACATCAATCATGTCGATAAATAATCAATAATTTAACCCAGAATGAATCTGTATTCGCTCTCTTTCTCAAAGAAAATCGCCACATTGAGTAAACCGCGCACTGGGCTTTATTGGGGATTTATTATTCTCCTAAATTGATGGGATGACTAACTTAGAAAGAATGCAGTCTTGACTGGGCTAATGTAGGCTGTGACACCTGGCAAGGCTGTGATTGATGTGAAGAGCTGTTTTAAGGGTTAAAATAAGATAAGGATTGTGTCTTCAAATGCTAGACTATAATAGTTATTTGTGATCTGTGAGCCTTCCTTTGACTAGGAATGATGTCTAAGGGAGCTGGCTCTTCTCACTATGATAGGTTGTTATGATAATCTTGTGCCTGGCTGAAGTGTGTAACAAATGGCGCCGAGGAGATGAGAGCAACCCCTGAATCAACGGATTGGCTGAGAAAGTTTAAACCACGCTCAAGTCTTTACTCTAATTGGCCAGCAGAGAAGTGGGAAACTCCCTCTGTCAGAGTATTTGGGTATTGTTTCTGGAACAATGTGTTAGTTGTCTGGGGTGTTCTGCGAGACATCTCAGAGAGCCCGTATATACGAAACATCATATTTACCATTGAAGGTTTTTGCATTAATTAAAATAACTAGTATACCTTAGAAGTCGTGTTGACCTCTGTTGTTCCTGATACCAGATTTGAATTGACGCGACTTTGACAATTGGTGACCCCGACGCGGTCTGGTAGAAGGGACTTCGCTGGATACTGTCCGGCCCATTTGGTCAACTCTTTAATCGAACCGTGTGTTTCACAAACTGCCCGGGCTTCTAAAAAGGTAAGCAGATACCTGTTGTTAAATAACCAAAGATCTGCACATTGGCTTTATCCAAATTAATTTTGTGAAACACCTGTCTGATGTAAGTGAACTAAATTATGAAATTATTATGAGTAGATAAGCACAATATTGGGACATGCAAACCTTTGCTAAATGTGATGTTTAAAACCATGGTACCAGAGTGTTGATTCTACCGGCAAGGTCCGCTAAGAGACGGCTAGGTTCAGGAGACAATGCTGACATCTACCGGCAAGGTCCGTAATTGCGACATACGGCTAAGGTTCGGAAGATATAGGGAATAATTGGTTTAAGTAATTGCTATCGGCAAGGTTCGTAACTACGACAGTACGACTAGGTTCGAAGAATTACACCGGCAAGGTCCGTAACTACGAGGATACGGCTAAGGTTCGGGAAATTTTAGATATAGGGAATAATTGGTTTAAGTAATTGCTATCGGCAAGGTTCGTAACTACGACAGTACGACTAGGTTCGAAGAATTACACCGGCAAGGTCCGTAACTACGAGGATACGGCTAAGGTTCGGGAAATTTTAGATAAATACTAGCGACTGGCAAGGTCCATAACTTCGAGGATATGGCTAGGTTCAGCGGAGTATTTTTTAAAGATAGTAGAAGAGGCTGTGTGCCCAAATAGATTGTGTGTGGAACATGGGTGTCATTTATGACTGTGTGACATATTTGACTGTATGATAGGATTATGACTGTGTATTGTGAGTGAGGGCGATAACTGTGTACTATTTTTGCTGTGTGATAACTGTATACTACGCTTAACTGTGTACCATTTTTGGCTGTGAATACAAATAATTTTTTAAAACAGTAAATAATGAGAATTACAAATAGGAAATAAGGTTTAAATTGTGCAAACGTTAACAAAAGACACCCATAGGAGGTACTATAAAAAGTTAAACAGTGCGAGTGTTGTCGTATGCATGAAAGTGTGAATGATAAACCTGTATACCTTGATAGAAAACAAATTGGGAATCATAAGACGTCTGTGGCTGTCCAAACTGTATAATTTGGGAATAACTGTTGGATTTGTGGTTGCTTAAACCATATAACCCGTTAAAAACAATTGGGAACATAAAGCTAAAGTGATGAATTGTGTGACTGAACTAAAACGTTTGAACTGATACATTTGAAATATAACGTTTGGTGTTTGAAATAGCATAATACTGCTTTTGAATAGTTGTGTCGAAACAATTCGGTTTAGTATTTGATTTGAGGTTTGATGTTTGACATAGAATAATACTGGTTTTAGGTGCTTGGTTTGGGCTATTTGGTTTATTATTTGATTTAACGTTTGATGTTTGACCGTGCAAAATACTGGTTAAACAATTAGACCGAAATAATTCGGTTTATAAACGTGCACCAACTTTAACTAATTAGGTGGGAATTATTTGATTTAAATAAATGGACTGGAGTACTTTGAGTAACGGCGGAATATTGGAGGCGCGCTGGGACGAGAAGCAGCTCCTCACAGCTCCTCAAAAAGGTAGAGTTGCGAGGGGAGGGGCTGGTGAGAGCGAAAGTGTGGCTTTTGGAGCCAGAAAAGACTGGCAGTTGGCTGGGAACGCATGTGGGTATCTGACGAGAGAATGTTCTAAACTTGCTCACCGAGCGTAGACATGCGTTGGGTGAGAAAGTAGAGAATGTTTACATTTGCATTTTTGGTAATTTGGCAGGCGCTCTTGTCTAGAGCGATTTATGGGAGCAATTGGGGTTGAGTGCCTTGCTCGAGGGCACATCGGCAGATTTTTCGCCTGGTCGGCTCGGGGATTGTAACCGGTGACCTCTCGGTTGTTGGCGCGGCGCTATTGGTCACTAAACTGTCGGCCGCCCCATATGAGTTTAAGATTGTGGCGTTGTTGGATAATATGATGGCGGAATAAACTGACCATAAGTAATGTTGTTTTAGACGTAATGTATAATATAGTACAAAACAAATAGAGGGTTAAATTGAACTAATTATCATGGTAGAGCTAACGTAGTACAGTGAGGGAACTTCATTTTGTGTCAGAGGGTAAGATGAGATCATTAATGGTACTATTAGTGGAAATCTATTTATCATTTCAAGGCATGGAGTAACAATCTGCATTTATGAGTGTAAATTCCACGGCTGATGTGTTGATTGAATGGGTACGATGGAGTATTTGGTTTGGTAATGTTGAATGGACTATTTGTAGCGTGTTTATGGGTTAAATAGAAAAACTAACTTATACAATAGGGAATCAAAAGGAGAGAGAGTTTTTGCTGAGGTGAAAGCTACTGCGATTTTCATTTGGTGACGTCACTTGCTCTATGAGCTGGGAGTAGTTACTTTGAGAGCATCGCAGATGGTGTGAAGTGACTGGCGATGTCCCTGGTTCGAACACAGGTAGGGACAGTAGACAAAGCTTTCGCAGTGGGGCTATATACCTAAATTACTATGTGGATTGAGAAATGTGAAAGATTGAATTAGATAGCTTAAATAGAAGTATTCTAGAAAAGTCTATGAAAATATGTTATAAGGTTACCATGCGCTCTCCCCGAAGGAGCAAGGGGAGGGTGAGAGACAGTATAGTTCAGATGATAAGAATGTCATTAAGCGTATGCTGACCAACGATAGCAAGTATTTGTTTTATTAATTAGGGCATAATCAGAGAGAACAGTTAAATACATTGAATAGCGAACTGAAATGGGTTAGCGGGAAAATACAGAATAATTGGACGATTTTAAAACGATAATTTATTTTGGTTAGGATGAAAGTATGAATTGGCTGTTGTGCTGGGGAATAGCGCCAGCCTGTAGTGGGTTATGGATTTGTTACATAAACTTATATTTTAAATTAAAGTGATGGAATAGGCTACAATTATAACATTATCAGAAAAAAGACACAATTTAATGTGAAATAGTTATTACAAGTATTATTGACAGTTATTACAGTTATTATCATTGATCCAGTAATGATATAAGGATAGTAGAGGAAGGCAGGGGATTTAATCTCATTTAGGGAAGTTATATTAGGAAGAAAATACCATTAAATGAGGGAACATTTGATGTAACCGTGATTGTATTGGCTAAAAACTCAAATATGACATTTACAGGGAGGACAGGAACAATAGAAGGGAAGACAGGTTTTCCTAGGGGGTTGAATAAATAATTGATAAATGGATCATTTGAGATGAGATCACATGTAGCAGAGTTAGGGTAATCAATTAAATAATCATTGTATACTCGAGGAATTTTGAGTGGTTTAATGGATTAGTTAGGAGGAATTAGAATGATACAAACAATTATTGATGGGTTAAGACTGGGAATATCTATCATGTTTTGTGTGTACTACCATCTTTAGATTATAACTAGGAGAAAGAGATTAGCTCATCTCAGTTAGGCAGTATTTAGGTCATAAAAGTGAGCTATCAAATTGAGTGAGGCCTGGCTATTTGTGATTGTTGTTTTTTCAAATTGGGTTAAAATGGGTTCACAGAGCCAGAGGCTGTACAGAGAAAGGTGGAGCCCCCATGTTGCCCTAGTGAAAGAACATTCAGAGGAATGGTTAACACTAGGTAAATGGATAAAACAGGGGAAAAACATTACTGACTGGCAGAATACACCAAATGGGGATCAGTATGGCCACTCCACTGGGAGATATAGAAGAAAGTTAAATTGGAGAGCAAAAACCCAGCCCAGTGTCCATCTGGAGATAAGTTTTAACGGATGACAGGAAGAGATTTTCTTAACTCAGGAACAGGAGGCTGAGTTAGAAGCAATTCCGTTCAAATTATGGTCACAAGGATAACAGATGTAGGACTAATTAAGGGGGTAGCTCCAGTACAAGTGATTCCTCGATTCGATAATAGACCATACCAAAAGCAATATACTATGAAACCAGAAGCAATAAAAGGGATAACACCTACATTTGAGCATTTACTTAAGGGAGGGGTGATAATTCCTGGAGATGAGGTACAATGCAACTCTCCAATATTTCCTGTTAGAAAGGAGGCACCTAGCGCCGACTGGAGGATGGTCATGGACTTGCAGGGGGTTAATAGAAATATCATTGCTGAAATACATTGCTGAACCAATTGAAACCAGAGAACTCCTATTTTACAGTGATAGATTTAGCTAATGCTTTCTTTAGTATCCAAGTTCATCCGGATAGTCAGGGGTGGTTTGGCTTTACTTTTCAGGGAAGGAAATGGACTTAGGCTAGGATGCCTCAAGGCTACTCGGAAAGTCTTACAATCTTAGCCCAGGCTATAACTAAAAATTTGGGAAAGTTTGAACCTAGGGAAGGAAGCGAATGTTAGTTTATGTAGATGATATTCTATTGGCTAATCCCACTCAGGAGGGATGTAAGAGGGATACAATCCAATTGTTAACCTTCCTGGCAGAACAGGGACACAAAGTGAGCAAAAAGAAACTTCAACTTTGGTAGAGCGAGGTCATTTACCTAGGACACACTATAACACAGGAGGGGCGAATGTTAAACTCATCCAGGAAAACTGCTATATTTGGAGCGCCAAAACCGTTAAAACAAAAAACAAATGATGAGCTTATTGGTAATGATAAAGTGCTGTAAAGTTTGCGTACTCCATTATGTACTGCATACGGGTAAATTAAGTGATCTTATCTATGGGAAGGCAATGGTAGCCCATGGTAAAGTAATTTGGAACTCTAAGGAGGCATACATACATCAGGGATGTTATCCAAATGGTAGAGAGTAACGAAGGATATGACATTGGTAGTGATTTAAAGATGATGAGGTTTTTTGGTGGGCTATTAGATATAACTGGGTTAATCATGAACATAGAGATTTTTATTCTTTGTTTCTAGACAGAAGACTTAGGTGACCTAAGAAATAGACTTGTCATGTCCAACAATTAGTCTTCAGGTCAAGCCCGGGAGAGCCTGGGTAGAACAGAGTTTGAACTAAACATAAGTGTTTTTACAAGATAAGAGATTGATTGATTGGATTACTAATTGATTCTGAACTGGATGAAAGTTGAATTTAGCTGCCATAAAAGACAAAGGAAGTGGGAGGAGCAATAAAGAAGCAAAAGATAATCTAAAAAATTAAAGGCATGGCAATAGGATGATAAATTGCATAAGGAAGGGTTTAGAAAGGTGGTAATATTGACACATGGGCAAATCATGTGTCAAAAAAGGGGGAGTGATAGGATTAAATAATAGTGATAGGATTAAATAATAATGATAGGATAAAAAAAAAAAAAAAAAACAACAATAGAAATTGAGAGCTCAACATGTATGTGTGAAGATAGTTTATTAACCACACCCGTATGTCAGAGGTTTTGTGCCCCACAGGTGAACTAAAGGAGAAGGTGACCCACTCTATCTCACCAGGAGACTGGGTGTGGATCCAGTCCCTAAAAGAAGAAAAACTGGAAGCAGGCCTGTTGGAAAGGGCCCTATCAAGTCCTATTAGATCCATCTGGGTGCATGTCACACACTGCAAAAAGGTAAACCCAGTTACACCTGATGAACAAACACAGAGTTAGGAGAAAGATCCGATCACCATTAGGGCTCGGGGGTTGGCTCCTTAACGAAGATTCCCTTACCCTGTCTGATCATCCCTGTGTGAGTTTGGTAGAAGGTGAAGTAATGGGTTGGCGTCTGACATGTTCTCAGGGCAAGGGTGGGGATTCACAGGTCTCCTGACGGTAGGTAGCTGTCTGATTGTGGGGGCCATATTCCTAACACACTCAAACCCTTCTGATCAGCCAAAAGTAGTAGTTAACCTAAAACAAGTTGATAAAATAATACCTGAGCACAGTCTATGAAGGCATAGGAGACAGCTAGACGTAGGGAAAGGGGAAGATTAGGGACTTTAGGGGAGGACATCACTGTATGTGTGTCGCCGTGTACATCCTGGGACTATGTAGTTGCTTATGTCGAGAGCGTGGGGGATGTGTAGGTCTCCGTGCACAGTTTAGGGACAGGTGAAGTATTGTGAAAATAGGGAATTACCAGAAATGGCAGTGCGACCCATAGAAGGGTAGGTACTGTCTGAAAGTCTGAAGTACGCAAAAACAGGTTACAGACCTGACAAGTGAGATATCCTCTTCAACTGGGGCACCCTATAGAGTAAACCTCTCTGAGGGAGGTAGTGAGACAGTGCAACCTATAGACCTGAAGAAAGTAGGACAGGTGGAGACGGGGTGTAGGAAGCTTGACCGGTGGTTGGAATGGATTTAGTATACGGCAAGAACTATGTCTAAAGAGGACTGTTATGCCTGTGGGACAGCCAAACCAAGGTTAACAACTACTCCGTTCCCCTTGACAGGCTTTGACTCTCTGTCAGGTTTATCCTCCATACAAGCCACCTGGGAATGTGGTGAAAGAGTCTTGTAGTAACTTGAACTATCAGTATCCCCCGATAACAAAGTCATTCCGACCTAGGTTGCCTACGTTTGAAGACCAGGGGATTCTAATTGTTATTCTAGGACTAGTAAGATAGGATACAGAGTAGGGCATCTTAGCTCTGCTCCTACACAGAGAATATCACAACTGAACGAGACCATGACTAATCTCTCCTCTTTGTTGCAGCCAGAGGATTGTAGGAACTAAAACCAGGCCCGTGCTGACATCTGATGGTTGTGTGGTGATAACTGATTGTGAACTCACCTACATACGCAAACAATCAAACGTGTCAGAGACTGGTGAGTTGTCACGTAGAAAGTAGGACCTCCTCCCGGGATCCTTTGATGAAAGGATCCTTTGATGGGGTAGGAGTACCTCGAGAGGTTCCAGAACAATTCAAAGCTAGGAATCAGATCGCAGTTGAGTTTGAATCAAGTATTTTTTGGTGGTCAACAATTAATAAAAACGTAGATTGGATAAATTATATTTACTATAACCAGCAAAGATTTATAAACCACACTTGTGATGCAATAAAGGGATTAGATGAGCAGACAGCGGCAACTATCTTAATGACAAGGCAGAATAGAATAGCTTTAGATATGCTTTTGGCTGAGAGGGGCGGAGTTTGTGTTCTGTTTGGATCTATGTGCTGTATTTTCATCCTCAAACAATATAGCACCGGACGGGTCAGTGACAAAAGAGCTTCATGGGAGTAACTACACTGACGAACAAACTGGCTGAGAGATCTGATATTGATAGCTCCATAAACGGTTGGTTTGATAACATATTTGATAAATGGAAAACTATTGTTGTAACTATTCTGGGTGAAGTTATAGCCTCTATGGGTATACTTGTTCTTTGTGGATGTTGTCTTATTTCCTGTGTCTGAGGTTTGGTGAGAAAGGAGATGGAGAAGGTGATTTCCCACAGATGGTGAGATAAGGCCCAATCCTGGACTCCAACCTAGGAATGGAGGATATGACCTACCAGGCTTGGTGGAGTGACACTAGAGGGTGTCTAAAGGGGGCCAAAATATACTTCTCTGTTTGTGTTTTATGTTTTAATAGTCTTATGTTTTGTGTTCTATTAATCCTGTGTTTTATGCTTTATTAATCAAGTTAACCATGTGAATGTTTGTCTTTTCTTATGTGATGGTTTGAAGTTCCTTGGTGACTGGTAACAATTTGCAAGTGGGGTGTAGATGGACTGAGGGTTTGAATTTTTTAGTATCATTATGGCCTATTAATAAAAGTGTGATTTTTTGTTTGTATTGTATTATAATGAATGACAATCTGTGTTTTCTTATTTTTTTAATCACACCTTATGAGGTGTGAAAAGGGGGACTATTGGGGATTTATTATTCTCCTAAATTGATGGGATGACTAACTTAGAAAGAATGCAGTCTTGACTGGGCTAATGTAGGCTGTGACACCTGGCAAGGCTGTGATTGATGTGAAGAGCTGTTTTAAGGGTTAAAATAAGATAAGGATTGTGTCTTCAAATGCTAGACTATAATAGTTATTTGTGATCTGTGAGCCTTCCTTTGACTAGGAATGATGTCTAAGGGAGCTGGCTCTTCTCACTATGATAGGTTGTTATGATAATCTTGTGCCTGGCTGAAGTGTGTAACAAATGGCGCCGAGGAGATGAGAGCAACCCCTGAATCAACGGATTGGCTGAGAAAGTTTAAACCACGCTCAAGTCTTTACTCTAATTGGCCAGCAGAGAAGTGGGAAACTCCCTCTGTCAGAGTATTTGGGTATTGTTTCTGGAACAATGTGTTAGTTGTCTGGGGTGTTCTGCGAGACATCTCAGAGAGCCCGTATATACGAAACATCATATTTACCATTGAAGGTTTTTGCATTAATTAAAATAACTAGTATACCTTAGAAGTCGTGTTGACCTCTTTTGTTCCTGATACCAGATTTGAATTGACGCGACTTTGACAGCTTGCTACTGACGTTACTATGTTCCGGCAAAATAGCAAAAACACCCATTGCTAAAATTTATAAAACATGTCCTACCTTCGCAATAGCGTTTTTATATCTCATGGCGGCCTGTTCGATAAGACTGTGGACGTTAATATTCCCATTGCCACAAGGAACGACAACCCTGGTCTTCCCAAAACACACTGTCACTTTCATATTAGTTCCCGGTGTGCCTCCGTTGATGTGTAGCTTATTCCTCGATACTTTGTAATGTTCCAATCATGAATTTACTTAGTAAAAAAAAAAAAGAGACAGCAATACTCTTCATCGTCTCCTCATACCTTCTAAACGTTAACGTTTTATCGACCACCTGTTCTCTAAAGTGTTTCTACTACGATCCTATTCCTTGGACAGTGCTGGGAGTGGCGTCTCTCTCCCCGCCCTAGTGACCACGAGTCCTACTGTGGTGACTCACCATGAACCAAAACTTCCCAAGGACCAGACCGCACGTACGCATGTTGATTTTGTCCACCCACACCAGACGCGATCAGGACATGCAGGTTGAAGTATCAAAACAAACTCTGAACCAACTATATTAATTTCGGGGCAGGTCGAAAAGCATTAAACATTGGGCGGCAGGTAGCTTAGTGGTTAAGAGCATTGTGCCAGTAACCGAAAGGTCGCTGGTTCTAATCCCCGAGCCGACTAGGTGAAAAATCTGTCGATGTGCCCTAGAGCAAGGTACTTAACCCTAATTGCTCTGGATAAGAGTGTCTGCTAAATGACTAATTTATGGCAATTTAGCTAGCTAGCTTGCTGTTGCTAGCTAATTTGTCCTGGGATATAAACATTGGGTTGTGATTTTACCTGAAATGCACAAGGTCCTCTACTCCGACAATTAATCCACAGATAAAAGGGTAAACCGATTTTTTTGTTTCTAGTAATCTGTCCTCCTTCAGGCTTCTTCTTCTTTGGACTTCATATGGTGTTTGGCAACCAACTTTAAGGTGCATTACCACCACCAATTGGACTGTATTGTGGACCTCAGTTCATCTTTCAATCACACATGTGGGTATATGCTCCTAAAAACCAATGAGGAGACTGGCTACGCATACGCTCGTTGATGCGCACGAGCAGTGTGGGTGCAATGATTGAATAACATGTATGTGTACATTTATTTTGCAACACTCGCGCACGCGATGGGAGCGGTGTGGTCAGTAGTGTGAATTCCATAGGTTAGTAGTAGTAGCACAGCGAACCAGTGGAAGCAGAATGTGTCATGACTGGGCATTTTATTATGGACACATCATGTAGGACTGATTGTTATTGATTAGGTAGAGACTGATGATTCCATTGTATTTAATTACACTACCGGTCCAAAGTTTTAGAACACCTACTCATTCAAGGGTTTTTCTTTCTTTTTACTATTTTCTACATTGTAGAATAATAGTGAAGACATCAAAACTATGAAATAACACATATGGAATCATGTACTAACCAAAAAAAGTGTTAAACAAATCAAAATATATTTGAGATTTGAGATTCTTCAAATAGCCACCCTTTGCCTTGATGACAGCTTTGGACACTCTTGGCATTCTCTCAACCAACTTCACCTGGAATGCTTTTCCAACAGTCTTGAAGGAGTTCCCACATATGCTGAGCACTTGTTGGCTGCTTTTCCTTCACTCTGCGGTCCGACTCATCCCATACCATCTCAATTTGGTTGAGGTCGGGGGATTGTGGAGGCCAGGTCATCTGATGCAGCACTCCCTCACTCTCCTTCTTGGTAAAATAGCCCTTATACAGCCTGGCGGTGTGTTGGGTCATTGTCCTGTTGAAAAACAAATGATCGTCCCACAAAGCCCAAACCAGATGGGATGGCGTATCGCTGCAGAATGCTGTGGTAGCCATGCTGGTTAATTCTAAATAAATCACAGACAGTGTCACCAGCAAAGCACCCCCACACCATAACACCTCCTCCCCCATGCTTTACGGTGGGAAATACACATGCGGAGATCATCCGTTCACCCACACAGCGTCTCACAAAGACACGGCGGTTGGAAACAAACATCTCAAATTTGGACTCCAGACCAAAGGACACATTTCTAACGGTCTAATGTCCATTGCTCGTGTTTCTTGGCCCAAGCAAGTCTCTTCTTATTATTGGTGTCCTTTAGTAGTGGTTTCTTTGCAGCAATTCGACCATGAAGGCCTGATTCACACAGTCCTCTCTGAACAGTTGATGTTGAGATGTGTCTGTTACTTGAACTCTGTGAAGCATTTATTTGGGCTGCAATTTCTGAGTCTGGTAACTCTAATGAACTTATCCTCTGCAGCAGAGGTAACTCTGGGTCTTCCATTCCTGTGGCGGTCCTCATGAGAGCCAGTTTCATCATAGCGCTTGATGGTTTATGTGACTGCACTTGAAGAAACTTTCAAAGTTCTTGAAATGTTCCGTATTGACTGACCTTCATGTCTTAAAGTAATGATGGACTGTCGTTTCTCTTTGCTTATTTGAGCTGTTCTTTTTTTTATTATTATTATTATTTTTTCTCTTTTTTTTTTTTTTCTTGGGGGGAATGGATCAGCTTAATATTGCAGATAGATTGTATCTTCTATCAATGTAATTGTCTGCATCACTTCCAATCCCCCATGTTTTATTTTTTTTATTTTTATATATATACTCCCCTTTATTACTTTTCAACCCCACCATCCTTTCCCTACTTTGAGTAAATTAGTGAACAACAATGAGCTGTTCTTGCCATAATATGGACTTGGTCTTTTACCAAATAGGGCTATCTTCTGTATACCCCCCACATGATTCCATATGTGTTATTTCATAGTTTTGATGTCTTCACTATTATTCTACAATGTAGAAAATAGTAAAAATAAAGTAAAACCCTTGAATGAGTATGTGTTCAAAATCCTTTCACCGGTAGTGTATATTCTAACCTATTCTTTTCTTTTCTACATTATTCTGTTATATTCTGTTCTATTTTCATTAATACATTCATGGGGAAATGATCAGGCTATTAAACAGTCTCTTAATGTGCAGGGACATCACACCAGGCAGTCCTATTGTTTTAGATGTTTTATTTTTACCTGGGCTGGCCCTCCCAAGTTTACACTCACGTCATTTTAATAAACCCATGTCTGTACTTGCCTAACAAGGTGTTTAATGGCCTCCACTTGAACTGTTTGTCATGTTATGCAAATTGTGGTAACACTTTATTTGACACCTAGCATCATAACACCTTATGACAAGTTCATAACCATGTCATAATGCTATAAAAGCTGACAAAACTATTATGACACATTTAGACCTGTTGTGACATATATTGTGTTATTTTATGGCTGGTTATGACACCTACTTAAGAGTGTCAAAACCCACAAAACCTACCACACAAGGCACACCATTCCATTACACCATAGCCTACTTGTAAACAGTATGATTGTTATATAACATTTTCTGAAATGTACCATATTAAATTATCATTGAAATTGCACACACATTGATGTCAGACATGTACCTACCCCAATGCTGCTGATGACTGGGATGAATGCAGGAGCAGATTTCAGGAGCAGGACAAGACACCCTCTTTGTGACTGATGACTGACATAAGGGTGTGCACGTGATAGGCCTATCTGGCTTACATGATTATGATGGTCATAATGCTTTTTGACAGTGTCATAACGTGTAATTTCTTAGTCCAAGTAAAATGACACAGGATGGTCAGAATGCATCATGATGACAGTGTCATAAAGTGTATTTTCTACAAGATATTCAAAAAACAAGGGAAAAAAACAACAACACTCAGGTGGCAACACGGATCTCTGCGTGCCTGGCAGACATCTCAGCTTGAAAAATGTATGCACTCACTAAAACTGTAAGTCGCTCTGGATAAGATACATGTAAATGTAATGTCGGCCCATCACATCAAGCTCAACCTCGACAAAATGGGGCTGCTCTTCCTCCCGGGGAAGGCCTGCTCGCTCCAAGACTTTTCCATCACGGTTGACAACTCCACGGTGTCCCCCTCCCAGAGTGCAAAGAACCTTGCAGTGACTCGCTCCTGCAGGTTCATGCTCTACAACATCCATAGAGTACAACCTTTCCTCACACTGGAAGCGGCACATGTCCTAATCCAGGCACTTGTCATCTCCTGTATAGACTACTGCAACTCTCTGTTGGCTGGGCTCCCCGCTTGTGCCATCAAACCCCTGCAACTTATCCAGAATGCTGCAGCCCGCCTGGTGTTCGACCTTCCTAAATTCTCCCATGTCACCCGCTCCTCCGCACACTCCACTAGCTTCCAGTCGTAGCTCGCATCATCTTCAAGACCCTAGTGCTTGCCAACAGAGCAGCAAGGGGAACCACCCCTCCTTACCTTGAGGCTATGCTAAAACCCTACATCCAAACCAGGTCACTCCGTTCCGCCACCCCTGGTCTCTTGGCCCTCCCACCCCTATGGGGGGGCAGCTCCCGCTCAGCCCAGTCAAAGCTCTTCTCTGTCCTGGCACCCCAATGATGGAACAAGCTTCCCCCTTTATTCAGGATAGCAGAATCCCTGCCCATCTTCCAAAAGTCTGAAACCCTTTGAAGAGTATCTTAAATAACTATTCACCTCCATCCCTGAATGCAGCAGATGCATTAGTTTCTCTAATAAATATAAGAAAATAACAGAAATCAGAATAGAGTATCCTACAATGCAGTGACACCACTAAAGTAAGCTGAACACTAAACCTTCATACCAAATATATTATGGCAAATAGCAAACACTTTCACACATTCTCAATACATTGCAAACCCATTTTCAATATTTTCTCAATACATTACAATCCCGTTTTCAATATTTTCATAACATAGTTAAAGCTAGCTCAATTATTCATGTAGCTAACTAGCTAACAGTTTGTTGAGCTAACGTTAGCTACCCTATCACTAAAGATGGTGGTGTGCAAACTAAAAGGGGGGACCAAAAAGTGCTGTAATTTCTAAATGGTTCACCTGATATCCATGAATATACCATCTAATTAAAGCTGACAGTCTGCACTTTAACCTCATAGTCATTGTATCATTTCAAATCCAAAGTGCTGGAGTACAGAGCAAATATTGTCACTGTCCAAATACTTTTGGAGATCACTTCTGATTCATCAGATTTGAGGGAAAAAACGAACCTTTGGACTTCCTGAACACAAAATCCAATTCTATTAGCTATATATCCATAATGGATTTCTCCAAATGTGTGGTATTTATACTGAACAAAAATATAAACGCAACAACGATTTTACAGAGTTACAGTTCATATAAGGAAATCAGTCAATTGAAGTAAATTCATTAGGCCCTAATCTATGGATTTCACATGACTGGGCAGGGGCGCAGCCATAGGCCCACCCAATCAGAATGCATTTTTCCCCACAAAAGGGCATTATTACAGACAGAAATACTCCTCAGTTTTATCAGCTGTCCGGGTGGCTGGTCTCAGACAATCCCGCAGCTGAAGAAGCCGGATGCGGAGGTCCATGGCTGGCGTGGTTACACGTGGTCTGCGGTTGTGAGGCCGGTTGGACGTACTGCCAAATTCTCTAAAACGACGATAGAGGCGGCTTATGGTAGAGAAATTAACATTAAATTCTCTGGCAACAGCTCTGGTGGACATTCCTGCAGTCAGTATACCAATTGCATGCTCCCTCAAAACTTGAGACATCTGTGGCATTGTGTTGTGACAACACTGCACATTTTACAGTGGCCTTTTATTATCCCCAGCACAAGGTGCACCTGTGTAATGATCATGCTGTTTAATCAGCTTCTTGATATGCCACACCTGTCAGGTGGATGGATTATCTTGGCAAAGGAGAAATGCTCACTAACAGGGATGTATACAAATTTGTGCACAACATTTGAGAGAAAAGCTTTTTGTGCTGATTATTATTTTTTTCTGCTCAAAACTTTACGTTGCGTTTATATTTTTGTTCAGTATACAGTACATATACTTGTATAGAGTTGTAGGCCTAATATAAAGTAATGCGCTTACTTGCTTATGGGGGCGGGTTGTCATGCCATAGCTCTCAATTTGTTCTGAGACCAGTGTATCGGCAGATGTTGTCCACACGTTTCATGTGGTCTTCCAGGTCTTCTCCCATTAGAGGGTACCCACAGTATGACTGCTTGTGCCTTGCTCAGGATGGCTGAAACAGTGACCAGCAAATCTCAGCATCCTGGCCCTGTATGTTTCAAGCATCTCACAGTAGGAGTGCTCAACTAGGATCAGTTATTTAGATCATATTGAATAGGATTAATTGGACAGGACTTACATGATCCTAGATCAGCATTCCTTCTCCAATACGCTTGATACATACGGCCATTGATCTTCTCACTGATCCTGGGCAGAGTTCGGTACACCTCCTGGTTGGTAAGGTGTTGTAACCAGTGGACCCTGGTCTTGTCTCATGCATGAACAAACAAGCAATCAACATCATTGGAATACAAGAATAAAGCATTGTAAGTTACGTAACAATGTGTAACTCCATAATAAGTCATAAAGGGTGCTCTTGCACTCCCCCTGGAGGTAGGCTTTGGTAATAAAGATAGACATTCCATCCATCCCCTTAGTTTCTCATCACACTGACACTAGCCTCTACTACAACGTGAGCGAAGCCTGGAAGCAGAGGCTACACTGAAACACACAATACTTTGAAATATTTCCCAAAATCCCTGTGTTTTTATTTATTTATTTGACAAGCAGCAGGACCATATTTGTCACCTCAATTTGTTTTGTTCTTTACATTTGAAAGTAGATACAATTATCAGTATACCGGTTTTATTACAATATCTTTTTCTAACTTCGATACATAAAAAAAAGAAAAAACAACTGCAAATGTGAGAAAAGAAAGCATGGTTTTCCACATCTAGCCTCCAACATTTCCGTCAATGTCACAGCTCACTCGCTCTTTTCCCATTCTTTTTTGTTTTCGGTTAAGTCAACAAAAAATATATTATCACCTTTGCACATGAATAGCTATAGGCATTTTTCATTGACGCAACGGTGCGTGGCACTGATGATGTTGTAAACAGCATAAAATCAGAAGGGGGGGGGGTCAGATGGTGTCGTGACTCGGTGGCTGTCTGGGGTGACTCGTTTTGTTTGTTTCCAAGATGGAGGCACATAGTCCAGCTTCATCCCTCCCTCCCTACGGGAGCACGAGAGACAGCAACAGCCCCACAATATATGAAGAAGAATGGTCTCCGTCGTTCTTTGCTTAACCTGCGGTTGGTTGGGGTAGGGGGCCTTATACGCCATTATTCCTCCGTTATGCCACGTAGCTGTACTCGTCTGCAGAGCTCTGGCTCCGCTCAATGTACTGCTTGTCGATGAGCACCTCGATGCACTTCTTGATCATGCTGATACTGGGGTTAAATCTGGCTTTGGACTGGTTGATGACCTGAGGGAAGAAATGGACAGACCGAGAGAGAAATTAACAGCCTGCGTTATTCTGTTGTTGGTTGAATCGTGAATAATGATGAGTAAGAGGCATAAATATCATACCCCCCAAAAAATGCTAACCTCCCCTGTTATTGGTAATGGTGAGAGGTTAGCATGTTTTGGGGGTATGATCTTTGTGCCACTGTAACTTTCTCACTCATCATTTTTCACAATTACCCGTAATCATGGTAGCATCCACATTACTGTAGAAGTGTCCAGAAACATATTCTATTCATATTTACAAAAAGTGACTCCAAAATGACAATACATTATTTACCATTTGTATTTTTTGTATTTATTAAGAATTAGCTGATATCAAGGCAGCAAGCTACTCTTCCTGGGGTCCAGCAACATTAAGGAAGTTACATACAATAATAAATATTATATTACATTACATTTCATAACGCTTTTCACAACACATTGTGTGTCCTCAGGCCACTACTCTACTACCACATACAATATATTACCAAAAGTACAACTGCTCGTCGAACATCTCATTCCAAAAATCATGGGCATTAATATGGAGTTGGTCCCCCCTTTGCTGCTATAACAGCCTCCACTATTCAGGGAAGGCTTTACACTTGCTTCCATTCAGCCACAAGATCATTATTGAGTTCGGCACTGATGTTGGGTGATTAGGCCTGGCTCGCTGTCGGCATTCCAATTCATCCTAAAGGTGTTCGATTGAGTTGAAGTCAGGGCTCTGTGCAGGCCAGTCAAGTTCTTCCACACTGATCTTGACAAACCATTTCTCTATGGACTTCGCTTTGTGCACGGGGGCATTGTCAAGCTGAAACAGGAAAGGGCTTTCCGCAAACTGTTGCCACAAAGTTGGAAGCACAGAATCGTCTAGAATGTCATTGTATGCTGTTTTGTTAAGATCTCCCTTCACTGGAACTAAAGGGTCTAGCCCGAACCATGAAAAACAGCCCCAGACCAATATACAGCCCCACCGACGCATGGCATTGCGCATGGTGATCTAAGGCTTGTGTGCGGCTGCTCAGCCATGGAAACCTACTTCACGAAGCTCCCGACGAACAGTTCTTGTGCTGACGTTGCTTCCAGAGGCAGTTTGAAACTCGCTATTGAGTGTTGCAATCGAGGACAGACAATTCAGCACTCGGCGGTCCCGTTTTGTGAGCTTGTGTGGCCTATCACGTTTCCACTCCTAGACGTTTCCACTTCACAATAACAGCACTTACAGTTGACTGAGGCAGCTCTAGCAGGGCAGAAATTTGATTTACTGACTTATTGGAAAGGTGCCATCCTATGACAGTGCCACGTTGAATGTCACTGAAATCTTCAGTAAGGCCAATGTTTGTCTATGGAGATTGCATGGTTGTGTGCTCAATTTTATACACCTGTCAGCAACGGGTGTGGCTGAAATAGCCGAATCCACTAATTTGAAGGGGTGTCCACATACTTTTGTATATACAGTGTATCTCCAATGCAAAATCCATGTATACGTGTGTGTAGAGTGCATGTGTATGTGCCTGTGTGTGTGTGTCTCTTCACAGTTCCCGCTGTTCCATAATGTGTATTTTTATCAGTTTTTTAAAAATCTGATTCTACTGCTTGCATCAGTTACCTGATGTGGAATAGAGTTCCATGTAGCCATGGCTCTATGTAGTACTGTGTGCCTCCCATAGTCTGTTCTGGACTTGGGGATTGTGAAGAGACCTCTGGTGGCATGTCTTGTGGGGTATGCATGTTAATACTTTATTACAAAAACAAGTAGTGATGAAGTCAATCTCTCCTCTACTTTGAGCCATGAGATTGACATGCATAGTATTCATGTTAGCTCTCCGTGTACATTTAAGGGCCAGCCGCGCTGCCCTGTTCTGAGCAAATTGTAATTTTCCTAAGTCACTCTTTGTGGCACCTGACCACACGACGGGACAGTAGTCAAGGTGCGACAAAACTAGGGCATGTAGGACCTGCCTTGTTGATAGTGTTGTTAAGGCAGAGCAGCGCTTTATTATGGACAGACTTCTCCCCATTTTAGCTACTGTTGCATCAACATGTTTTGACCATGACCGTTTACAATCCAGGGTTACTCCAAGCAGTTTAGTCACCTCAACGTGCTCAATTTCCACATGATTCATTACAAGATTTTGTTGAGGTTTAGGGTTTAGTGAATGATTTGTCACAAATATAATGCTTTTTGAAATATTTAGGACTAACCTATTTCTTGACACCCATTCTGAAACTGCAGCTCTTTGTTAAGTGTTGCAGTGATTTCACTTGTAGCTGACGTATATAGTGTTGAGTCATCCGCCTACATAGACACACTGGCTTTACTCAAAGCCAGTGGCATGTCATTAGTAAAGATTGAAAAAAGTAGGGGCCTTGACAGCTGCCCTGGGGAATGCCTGATTCTACCTGGATTATGTTGGAGAGGCTTCCATTAAAGAACACCCTCTGTGTTCTGTTAGACAGGTAACTC
Organism: Coregonus lavaretus; assembly: GCF_964263955.1. Taxonomy (NCBI): domain Eukaryota; kingdom Metazoa; phylum Chordata; class Actinopteri; order Salmoniformes; family Salmonidae; genus Coregonus; species Coregonus lavaretus. The sequence continues at coordinate 66,653,174 of NC_139989.1, forward strand.
TTTATCCTCATTTCTATTGGGCACAACATAATCCGAAACAAAAAAAAATACAAATGCATCCAACAAGTTTGTACAGTCACAAGCTTGATGTAGCTATTGTGTGCTAGGAATATGGGACCAAATATTAAACTTTTGACTACTTTCATACACATAAGAGAATTTGTCCAAATATTTATGACCCCTTCAAAATGGGGGGACTAGATATATAGTGCTTTCATTTCTAAATGATAAAACAGATATGTATGAAAATACCCTCAAATACAAGGTGACATTCTGTACTGTCACCTCATATGAAACATTTGATCTTAAATCCAAAATGTTGGAGTATATGCAGGGGAGTGTATGTGGTGGGGAAGGTACGCCACTAAACCAGTCACTTAAGCCCTCATTTTAAAGTACAGGAGTGTTGTGTTGTTGGGGAGACAGGATATATGTGAGTGAGTGAGAGAGAGAGATAGATAGATGATGACAGCAGAAAGCAAGGTGCTGCAGCCTTCTCCCAGTCCCCAGGCGTGTTCGAAGATCATCCCAGATGGGAGACACTCATTCCTGACATCACTCTGTTCTGTGTCCCGGCCTCGAGATGACATCTCACCATCAAGGAAGGAGTTCACCTCCCTGACACAACAAACCAGAACATCAACACAGGAACACAGGAGGAAGAGAGCCAGGGGCTAGACTAGAGACCTAAACCAGGGAGGATGTAGTCCGTCTGGTCAGCTGACAGCTCTGTCCTCAGGAAAACCCTTGGATCTCTCCATTCCCCTGTTTCAACCGGTCTCTCAGGACTAGCAGGTAAAGCTCTGCTCGTATCTGAACAGTAACTTGCCTGTACCATTCACACACATTGCTTCAACCTGTAGCCTTGATATCTGTCTCAGGACCATGTATATGTACAGTACAGACCTGGGGTGAAATAGTTTGGTAACTGGCTATTTGTACATGGGTTTGTGGAAAATGACAGGAGTTGAACTCACCTCCTGTATGAGGGCGTTGTGTCTGAGCACTTTGCGTGCCTTCATGATTCTCACTATAGCAGCTTGTAAATACATTTTGCGGTCCTCGTCCACTGCACTCCTCGTCTGCTCCATCTCCTGCAGGGTTGGGGAAACACACACACGTATTTAAACAGAGGCAGACACTTTCAGAAAATAGGTGTTTGCATTGTTGGATGGATATAGACAGAGCTCTCAGTGTAGTAGAGTAATGTACCTGTGGTGTGTCTTTCTGCATTGACGTTGTGATCTTGAACTTTGTTCTTTTACTGGTGAAACTCATATTTAATGAAAACGTGGACTCTGCGTCGATTTCCTCCTGAAGACAAGAAAATAGTTACATACAGAGTATCCACCAAAAGGACTGAGAAATAATAAAAATGCCAAGATGAGCTACTTTTAAATCCATCTAACCGCTAAAGAAGATACTGCTGACTCTGGGTCTCTGGGTGACTCTATGGCTGCTGACATCTGACCCCTGACCTTTTGAGAGTCGTGGTTTAGCATCTTGACGTCCAGCAGGGACTTGATGGTCTTCTGAAGCTCCTTCTCGTTCATCTGGGTGGAGTCTTGGAGCTCCTTGTAGCCCACCTTTTAGGATATGATACAGCGCTAGTTCAGTGCTTAGGGCACAGTTATGAAGCTAGTTCAGTGCTTAGGGCACAGTTATGAGTTAATTCAGTGCTTAGAGCACAGTTAACACAGTCTACTTCCACCTGTTAGTATATGGAGGTAGTTTAGTGCTTAAGGCACAGTTAAGACAGCCCATTTCCACTAAACAGGTTGGTTTCGTAACACACCGTCTCGCTGTTGTTGAAGGCCAGCAGCACCGCCATCTGGTAGGTGGTCACCATGGCAACATAGGGCTTGGAGAGATAGTTCATCTTCACCTCACCTAAAGAGAGAGGGGAGCCAAGCATTGTCATCACCACAACACCAATGCTATACCACCATCTTATTCGCCACACCACCTATTGATAACAGGTTTGTATTTGTATTTTTAAAAAACGTATCTCAAGTGTAAGCAAAGCCAAGGAGAAATCAGACAAAAGTAATCCCCAATCCTAATGTGTTCTCTGGGTATTCTTGTAAACGCACACAGGGATTTAGTTCCAATCTGTTAACTGCAGTGTTTGTGTTGGGATTGCACCTGAGGTCTCTATGCTGTTGTAAGCTTTGAGGGAGTTTTAGCGCTGTGTGATTTCATGGATTATGTAGTAGTAGACCCAGGTGCAGCTCAGTGTTAGGTAGAATCAGAGCCTCTCTACTAACATGTAATAGTGTCACACTGATTTGGGATAAAACACTGCAGAGCATACAGACATAATCCATTTTAGACTATGGAATAATCATCCTGTTACTTCTGTTGAGCTATGGATGGGCCTGCCATGTAGTAGGGCTCCCGAGTGGCGCAGCGGTCTAAGGCACTGCATCTCAGTGCTTGAGGTGTGCGTCACTACAGACCCCCTGGTTCGATTCCAGGCTGTATCATAACCGGCCGTGATTGGGAGTCCCATAGGGCGGCGCACAATTGGCCCAGCGTCGTCCGGGTTTGGCCGGTGTAGGCCGTCATTGTAAATAAGAATTTGTTTTTAACTGACTTGCCTAGTTAAATAAAGGTTAAATAAAATAAAAATTAAAAAAAGTAGCAGTTTCAGTGAAAAATAAAGTACTGCTGCTGACAAAAAATGTCACATCTTTTGCACTGGAGTTTCTATACCTGTGCAGAGATTGTGCAGCCAAGTCAACTTCCTCCCACTGAAGTGCTGATTATAGAACAACTCAAACTGTAGAGAAAAACATAATCATGTTAGAGTTACATAAGATTAAGATCTGCAGTTTTGTTGAATAGCATGTGTAACCTTGGGGCAACCACAGAAAGATATTGTTTTATTTCCAAACAACCACATCTAAGTTTCCCGAACCACTACTCACCATCTGTACACTCTTCTCCAGCTCCTGTGGGATGGCAAAGGTGGAGGAAGGGACGTGCGTGAGGGGCCAGGCTCCTGCCTGCAACGAGACAACACACACGGTGAGATATCTCCACCACCATTGCCATTGAGATTCTCACAGCAAACCTGCCTGAAGTTGCCAAACCTTCAAACTATTTAGAAAACCACAGAAAATTACCCAATTACCCTCTTTCACTGCACTGTCACAACAACCTTTATTCATGGGAAAACAATACATTGGATACTTCTTTGATGTGTGTCATTTTCTCTTATGCTATCAACCTGCACATAAGGTAATGTCTATCTATTAATATGGGTGACGACTGCACATTTGCACATGATTGCTCCTATTTTATGTCTAACTGATATCTTTGCTATCCATCATATGTCTATATCATGCTGTATGGTTGTTATTGTTTTCATGTTGATTTTACCCTGACTGCACTATACACATTTGCGGACAATAAAGATATTAATTGAAGTAAACCCCTCTCACCTGTAATACATAGATCTGGAAGCTGATTCCCAGGTCGACTGGTGATTCCTGGGTCTTGATGAAGTTGTTGAATTTGTTGTTCAGGTCTGCGCTGACGCTCATGTCTGTGTACATTCTGTGGAGCTTGCTCGTGAACTCATAGCCGCATGCTTGCTGCAGGGGGGAGAGGGACAGAGAGTTCACAGGGTGAAACAAGGGACAGGGAGAATGTGTGTGTGTGTGTGTGTGTGTGTGTGTGTGTGTGTGTGTGTGTGTGTGTGTGTGTGTTTGAAAGAAAGGCACGGATTACGGCCAAATATCACACATGATGACAGATGCATTAGAGTACAGTGGAGTCACACAGCTAGAAGACATTTACTATACTATATGGAGAAGCACATGCTTTAGGGCTTCGTTTGAAAGTTCTGTGGACTACTACTTTAAAGGGAAAGACTGACAGTTTAGAGAGTGATGCTCAACTATGGCTTTAATAAATGGCATGTTAGCATCTTGTCCAGGGGGTGTACTTGTACATACATACAGAAACAGACGATTGGCTCCTGCCATATGGGCCATTCTGGCTCGGAAAATGCTACCTTTAGGCATAAAAGACCTTGAATGGCGCCTGATAAAGCTGAAAGGAGTCTTATTTCACCTTTAGTTTGTTGATCATGGCTTCCTCTGAGTCCATGGACAAGGACAGCCCGTGTATTAACCTCTTTGCTAACATTCTTGCATAAAACTGTACGAGAGAGAAAGAAGCGACAGAGAGGGAGAGTGTGAAAGAGAGAGGGGGGGCAAGAGACATCAACATGGTTAAAAAGAAAACATAAGACATCAATTCAACATCTCAGTCTCCAAATAAAATGTTTTTTTCTTTCAGATAAAGACCTTGAATGGCGCCTGATAACTCCAAAAAGTTTTGGGACACTGTAAAGTCCATGGAGAATAAGAGCACTTCCTCCCAGTTGCCCACTGCACTGAGGCTAGGAAACACTATCACCACCGATAAATCTACAATAATCGAGAATTTCAACAAGCATTTTGCTACAGCTGGCCATGCTTTCCATCTGGCTACCACTACCCCGGCCACCAACTCTGCACCCTCCGCTGAAACTTGCCCATGCCCCCCCCGCTTCTCCTTCACACAAATTCAGACAGCTGACGTTTTGAAAGAGCTGCAAAATCTGGACCCCTACAAATCAGCTGGGCTAGACAATCTGGACCCTTTCTTTCTAAAACTAGCCGCCGAAATTGTCGCAACCCCTATTACTAGTCTGTTCAACCTCTCTTTCATAACGTCTGAGATCCCCAGAGATTGGAAAGCTGCCGCGGTCATCCCCCTCTTCAAAGGGGGTGTCACTCTAGATCCAAACTGCTACAGACCTATATCCATCCTGCCCTGCCTTTCGAAAGTATTTGAAAGCCAAGTTAACAAACAGATCACCGACCATTTCGAATACCACCGTACCTTCTCCGCTATGCAATCCGGTTTCCGAGCTGGTCATGGGTGCACTTCAGCCACGCTCAAGGTCCTAAACGATATTATAACCGCGATTGATAATAGACAGTACTGTGCAGCCGTCTTCATCGACCTGGCCAAGGCTTTCGACTCTGTCAACCACCGCATTCTTATTGGCAGACTAAATAGCCTTGGTTTCTCAAATGACTGCCTCGCCTGGTTCACCAACTACTTCTCAGATAGAGTTCAGTGTGTCAAATCGGAGGGCCTGTTGTCTGGACCTATGGCAGTCTCTATGGGGGTGCCACAGGGTTCAATTCTTGGGCCGACACTTTTCTCCGTGTATATCAATGATGTCGCTCTTGCTGCTGGTGACTCTCAGATCCACCTCTACGCATACGACACCATTTTGTATACATCTGGCCCTTCATTGGACACTGTGTTAACAAACCTCCAAACGAGCTTCAATGCCATACAACACTCCTTCAGTAGCCTCCAGCTGCTCTTAAACACTAGTAAAACTAAATGCATGCTTTTCAATCGAACGCTGCTGGCACCCGCCCACCCGAATAGAATCACCACTCTTGACGGGTCTGACCTAGAGTATGTGGACAACTACAAATACCTAGGTGTCTGGTTAGACTGTAAACTCTCCTTCCAGACTCACATAAAGAATCTCCAATCCAAAGTTAAATCTAGAATCGGCTTCCTATTTCGCAACAAAGCCTCCTTCACTCATGCTGCCAAACATGCCCTCGTAAAACTGACTATCCTACCGATCCTTGACTTCGGCGATGTCATTTACAAAATAGCCTCCAACACTCTACTCAGCAAATTGGATGTAGTCTATCACAGTGCCATCCGTTTTGTCTCCAAAGCCCCATACGCTACCCACCACTGTGACCTGTACGCTCTTGTTGGCTGGTCCTCACTACATGTTCGTCGTCAAACCCACTGGCTCCAGGCCATCTATAAATCACTGCTAGGCAAATCCCCGCCTTATCTTAGCTCATTGGTCACCATAGCAGCACCCACCCGTAGTCTGCGCTCCAGCAGGTATATCTCACTGGTCATTCCCAAAGCCAACACCTCCTTTGGCCGCCCTTCCTTCCAGTTCTCTGCTGCCAATGACTGGAACGAATTGCAAAAATCCCTGAAGCTGGAGACTCTTATCTCCCTCACTAACTTTAAGCATCAGTTGTCAGAGCACCTTACCGATCACTGCACCTGTACACAGCCCATCTGAAATTAGCCCACCCAACTACCTCATCCCTATATTGTTATTTATTTTGCTCTTTTGCACCCCAGTATCTCTATTTGCACATAATCTCTTGCACATCTAGCATTCCAGTGTTAATACTATTGTAATTATTTTGCACTATAGCCTATTTATTGCCTTACCTCCATAACTTGCTACATTTGCACACACTGTATATATATTTTCTGTTGTATTTTTGACTTTATGTTTTTTACCCCATATGTAACTCTGTGTTGTTTTTATCGCACTGCTTTGCTTTATCTTGGCCAGGTCGCAGTTGTAAATGAGAACTTGTTCTCAACTGGCTTACCTGGTTAAATAAAGGTAAAAAAAAAAATCTGTAGCGAATTCAAAATTCAGTCTGGAAGGAATAAAAAGCAGCCATACTAGCTGTCAATATCGCTGGTCATTTGAGATAATGAGAGTAATAACGCTAATGCCTGTCTGTCAGCTACCTTTTGAAAAACGTCCTTGTCGTCTATGTACTTGAACACGGTGATGAAGCTAGTCAGCTTGTCCTCCACCTCGTTCTCTGTCATTCCCTTTGCAGACTTCTTCAGCAGATTGTCACAATACTTAGCGAGCTACATGGGTAAAGGGAACAACAACACAAGGTCAGACATTACTATGGTCCTCAAAACAAATGTTGAAAAAAACACAGGTAAAGTAGTAGAGATCTAGACGAACTGCTGTGTACAGGGTTTTTACTTTGTTTATTACTATGGTCTTATCTGATACCCCCACACATTTCCAAACCTCAGGTGTCATGAATGAGTCTCACACTCACCAGTTCAGGTGCTTTGCAGATGGATTTGGGCTCCCTGTAGTTAACCACTGAAGTCAAAGCCTGGGGAGGATCAAACAAACCAGTCATTTCCCCCCCCCCCATCAGTTTCAGTAAGACATCCACAGCTAAGACATCAACTAATAAAAATAGTTAAAAGTTATGTTTTAACTTATGAAGAGCCTTAGGAACAATCTTGTGAGAAACAATATGGAGCCACATCCCATAGTGAACACAAATACCACTCACTGGCGCCACCTACTGGCCTGACCTGTCCCTAGTGTCCACATTCTGATTTCCCCTCTACACCTGCCAGCCAGTCATAACATTAATACCTTATCAAGTGCGCTCATGAAGTGCTGATCCCCATTCAGGACTGTGTTAATGAGCTGAACAAATTTACTGTGAACCTCCAATACGGACTCCACAAACAGGGTTGGCATCTGGGGAGGTAACAACACAACAGGAGAATTAGCAGTGAGTTGTGAATATTATGTTTGTGATAATGGTAATCTGATAATGCATAGGCCTACTGATAATACATACTGATAATGCACAGTGATAATGTACAGTGTTTGAAGTCCAAAAACAATACATTTAGACAAAAGGATTAGCAGGATGATGATAATCAGATAACGTACAATGATAATGTATAGTGATACACAAAGATGTGACGTACGTTTTCCTGAGAGAGGTTACTGGTGGCTCGGAGGCCCTCGTCGTGGATATGGATCTGGAGCTCCTGGATCATGTGAGGTAAGCCGCTGGACACGGCTCTCAGCAGGGTGTACATGTTAGCCATGTCTGTAGCGGGTAGAGAGAGGGAGAAAGAGGGGAGAGGAGAGAGACCATGGGATCCATGGGAGAGTCAGTCATGGAGACAGGGTTCGTACAGACAATGGCAAGTCAAATTCAAGGACTTTCAAGTACTTTTTCAAGCACTAATATTTATTTTCAAGGACCACCAATTTGTAATAGTTCCTATTATGAAATTGTTTCTAGTCGCCACCAGATGGCAGTATATCGCCACAACCTCAAATGAGAAAACAAATGTACTATTCATCACTACCTCACAAGTTCTACTCAATAATAAGTGTTTCACTACTTAATTACTACATACATGAGTGGTATGTCAGTAGTGATGATGTTGTAATTTGAGTAGTGATGAGCAGAGTTTTGGGATGTGCCAACTGGTGAACACATTTCCTATTCGCATTACTAGACAATTCCAGCTTAATGACTATTGTATTACTATAGGGCATTTAGAAATCTACTACTTAATAGCTACTAAATAGTGTAGTAACTGCATTTGTGTTCATGCTATGTAATACTGTTTAATTGATATCACAATATGTGACTAATTATATTTTATAAACTGTAGCCGCAATAATCTTTGAAGCCACAACAACCTGTTGCTGGTGAATTCAAATTCATAAATGGAGCTATGGATCAATGATCAGGACAGTCAATGAGATCAACATGATTGTTTAAAACAAACTCAATGACAACAATAAAACAACCTTTTATTTTAGGTTACAGACCTAAATGTTTTATGTTTAACCATTTTCAACAACCATCTCAAAAATGTCCATGTCAATAAAGTTAATTGAATTCAAATGAATTGGAGAGAGAGAGAAAGAAAGAGAGAGGGGGAGAGAAAGAGAGGGGTGGGTTTAGATGTATTATTGACATTGTATATAACAGATGGCAGTCTGAACAGTATATCAGAGGGATGAGACTACGGAATAAGATGTGTTCAGCTAATAGTGATAATGGTTGAAATAAAGACTTTGAAAGCAAATGGTGGATGAAGGTGAGAAAACTAGCTACCTGTTGTCTAATTAAGCAATAAGGCCAGAGGAGGTCCGTATACCACAGGTATGACAAAACATTTATTTTTACTGCTCTAATTACGTTGGTAACCAGTTTATAATAGCAATAAGGTTCCTCGGTGGTTTGTGATATATGGCCAATATACCACGCCTAAGGGCCGCAATGTGTCGTGCCTAAGAACAGCCCTTAGCTGTGGTATATTGGCCATATATCACAAACCACCGAGGAGCCTTATTGCTATTATAAACTGGTTACCAACGTAATTAGAGCAGTAAAAATAAATGTTTTGTCATACCTGTGGTATACGGGTCTGATATACAACGGCTTTCAGCCAATCAGCATTCAGGGCTCGAACCACCCAGTTAATAATTAAAAAAAACACATCTATGGGCATAGCACACATGTAACAGAGTGTGGACACAGCAAAGATCAACATCACAGCTCACCTGATAGTAATAATAATAATAAATAATATGCCATTTAGCAGACGCTTTTATCCAAAGCGACTTAGTCATGTGTGCATACATTTTTACGTATGATAGATCATTCAGAGTGGTAGACAGGCCTTTCTCTCTCTGAAAACATTCAATTTAATTTCAACAACAATGTAAAACATTTCCATTTCAATAAAGTTAATTGAATTATACTGAACACAAATAAAATGCAACATGCAACAATTTCAAAGATTTTACTGAGTTACAGTTCATATAAGGAAATCAGTCAATGAATTCATTAGGCCCGAATCTATGGATATCACATAGATTACATACACGTCGATCCAGAGCATCCCAAGCGTGCTCAATGTCTGGTGAGTATGCAAGCCATGTAAGAACTGGGCCATTTTCAGCTTCCGGGAAGTGTGTTCTGATCCTTGCGACATGGGCCCGTGCATTATCATGCTGAAACATGAGGTGATGGCGGCGGATGAATGGCACGACAATTGGCCTCAGGATCTCGTCACGGTATCTCTGTGCATTGAAATTGTTCGTTGTCCGTAGCTTATGCCTGCCCATACCATAACCCCACCACCACCATGGGGCACTCTGTTCACAACGTTGACATCAGAAAACTGCTCGCCCACACAACGCCATACACGTGGTCTTAGGTTGTGAGGCCGGTTGGACGTACTGCCAAATTCTCTAAAACGATGGAGGCGGCATATGGTAGACAAATTAATATTAAATTATCTGGCAACAGCTCTGGTGGACATTCCTGCAGTCAGCATGCCAATTGCACGCTCCCTCCAAACTTGAGACATCGGTGGCTTTGTGTTGTGTGACAAAATTGCACATTTTAGAGTGGCCCAGCACAAGGTCCACCTGTGTAATGATCATGCTGTTTAATCAGCTTCTTGATATGCCACACCTGTCAGGTGGATGGATTATTTTAGCAAAGAAGAAATGCTCACTAACAGGGATGTATACAAATTTGTGCACAACATTTGAGAGAAATTATTTCAGCTCAACACTTTATATGTGTTTATATTTTTGTTCAGTCTATATTGAAGAGAGTGAGTGAGTTAGTGTGTGTGATGTGCTCACAACAGTCCAAGCTCAGCCTTTTTATATTCTATTGATCTTCTGAAGCTGTTGAACTTGATTATGTATTCTCTGGACTTTAAGGAGGTCTCTGCCTCTGCAGCTACCTTTTCCATTTAGTTTTGCAAGTGTTCCATGTCCTTTTCCAGGCATCTCTTTTTTTCTTTGAGGTCCTCATTGTCTCCCCTTTTATTTTCTCTGCAAGCCAGAAAACAAATAACAATTAACTTTTCTCAGTATTACCGTGGTGTCTTATTATTTGTCAAAAGATGTCCACAATTCATCTCATGTTAGGTTGTATTTGTAATGGACTATCCCTTTACTTGACATTTACAGTGCCTTTAGAAAGTATTCACACCCCTTGACTTATTCCACATTTTGTTGTGTTACAGCCTGAATTTAAAATGGATGAAATTGCATATATTTAATTTTTTGGCCTACACAAAATACCCCATAATGTAAAAATTGAATTATGTTTTTTGATATTTCTACAAATTAATAAAAAATGAAAAGCTGAAATGTATTGAGCCAATAAGTATTATGGAAAGCCTAAATAAGTTCAGGACTAAAAATATGCTTAACAAGTCACATAAGTTGCATGGACTCACTGTGTGCAATAATAGTGTTTAATATGATTTTTGAATGATCTCTGTACCCCACACATACAACTATCTGTAAGGCCCCTCAGTCGAGCAGTACATTTCAAACACAGACTCAACCACAAAGACCAGGGAGGTTTTCCAATGACTCGTAAAACAGAGCACCTATTGGTAGATGGGTATAAAAAAAAAAAAATCCTTCAACTGAGAGAAAGGAAAACGCTCAGGGATTTCACCATGTGGCCAATGGTGACTTTAAAACACGTAAAGAGTTTAATGGCTGTGAAAGATGTTGGAACATTGCTGCGGGGACTTGCTTCCATTCAGCCACAAGAGCATTAGTGAGGCCGGGCACTGATGTTGGGCGATTCCAATTCATCCCAAAGGTGTTCGATGTGGTTGAGGTCAGGGCTCTGTGCAGGCCAGTCAAGTTCTTCCACACCGATCTCGACAAACCATTTCTGTATGGAGAAAACTGAGGAAAAAACATTTCTTTATGGAAAAAACTGAGGATGGATCAACAACATTGTAGTTACTCCACAATACAGTGAGGGAAAAAAGTATTTGATCCCCTGCTGATTTTGTACGTTTGCCCACTGACAAAGAAATGATCAGTCTATAATTTTAATGGTAGGTTTATTTGAACAGTGAGAGACAGAATAACAACAAAAAAATCCAGAAAAACGCATGTCAAAAATGTTATAAATTGATTTGCATTTTAATGAGGGAAATAAGTATTTGACCCCCTCTCAATCAGAAAGATTTCTGGCTCCCAGGTGTCTTTTATACAGGTAACGAGCTGAGATTAGGAGCACACTCTTAAAGGGAGTGCTCCTAATCTCAGTTTGTTACCTGTATAAAAGACACCTGTCCACAGAAGCAATCAATCAATCAGATTCCAAACTCTCCACCATGGCCAAGACCAAAGAGCTCTCCAAGGATGTCAGGGACAAGATTGTAGACCTACACAAGGCTGGAATGGGCTACAAGACAATCGCCAAGCAGCTTGGTGAGAAGGTGACAACAGTTGGTGCGATTATTCGCAAATAGAAACACAAAATAACTGTCAATCTCCCTCGGCCTGGGGCTCCATGCAAGATCTCACCTCGTGGAGTTGCAATGATCATGAGAACGGTGAAGAATCAGCCCAGAACTACACGGGAGGATCTTGTCAATGATCTCAAGGCAGCTGGGACCATAGTCACCAAGAAAACAATTAGTAACACACTACGCCGTGAAGGACTGAAATCCTGCAGCGCCCGCAAGGTCCCCCTGCTCAAGAAAGCACATATACAGGACCGTCTGAAGTTTGCCAAGGCAACAAAGGAGTGGCTCAAGAAGAAGCACATTAAGGTCCTGGAGTGGCCTAGCCAGTCTCCAGACCTTAATCCCATAGAAAAACTGTGGAGGGAGCTGAAGGTTCGAGTTGCCAAACGTAAGCCTCAAAACCTTAATGACTTGGAGAAGATCTGCAAAGAGGAGTGGAATAAAATCCCTCCTGAGATGTGTGCAAACCTGGTGGCCAACTACAAGAAACGTCTGACCTCTGTGATTGCCAACAAGGGTTTTGCCACCAAGTACCAAGTCATGTTTTGCAGAGGGGTCAAATACTTATTTTCCTCATTAAAATGCAAATCAATTTATAACATTTTTGACATGCGTTTTTCTGGATTTTTTTGTTGTTATTCTGTCTCTCACTGTTCAAATAAACCTACCATTAAAACTATAGACTGATCATGTATTTGTCAGTGGGCAAACGTACAAAATCAGCAGGGGATCAAATACTTTTTTCCCTCACTGTACTAACCTAATTGACAGAATGAAAAGAAGGATGCCTATACAGAATAAAAATATTCCCAAATATGCATCCTGTTTGCAACAAGGCACTAAAGTAATACTGCAAAAAATGTGGCAACGCAATAAACTTTTGGTCCTGAATACAAAGCGTTATGTTTGGGGCAAATCCAATACAACACATTACTGAGTACCACTCTCCATATTTTCAAGCATAGTGGTGGCTGCATCATGTTATGGGTATGCTTGTAATCGTTAAAGACTGTGTAGTGTTTCCATGATAGAAAAATAACAGAATTGAGCTAAGCACAGGCAAATCCTAGGGGAAAACCGGGTTCAGTCTGCTTTCCACCAGACACTGGAAGATGAATTCACCTTTCAGCAGGACAATAACCTAAAACACAAGGCCAAATCTACGCTGGAGTTGCTTACAAAGAAGACAGTGAATGTTCATGAGTGCCCGAGATACAGTTTTGACTTAAATATGCATGAAAATCTATGGCAAGACTTGAAAATGGTTGTCTAGCAATGATCAACAACCAATTTGACAGAGCTTGAATAATTTTGAAAATAATAATGGGCAATAATTGTAAAATCCAGGTGTGCAAACCTCTTAGAGACTTACCCAGAAAGACTCACAGCTGTAATCACTGTCAAAAGGTGATTCTAACATGTATAGACTCAGGGGTGTGAATACTTATGTAAATTAGATTTCTGTATTTGATTTTCAATATATTTGAAAACATGTGGTAACACCCAGCGTCATAACATTATGACACGATTATAACCATGTCATAATATATCATAAAAGCTGACATAACTTGTCAAAACCTGTCATAATATGGTCATAACACTGTCATGACCCATATACTTACACCTGTTGTGACATATATTGCGTTATTTTATGGCAGGTTATGACACCTACATAGAAGTGTCAAAACCCACATTTATACAAATGTGTTTTTTTCCCAGCCAAGAAGTTTTCTTTCTTTGAAAGTTTTTTTAAGTCCTTTGTTGATGTTGTAATAAAGTCTTGTACAGTTTTATTTTTTACTCATACTTTAAATAACTTGTAGAAAATACACTTTATGACCATCCTGTGTCACTTTACTTGGACTAAGAAAATACACTTTATGACACTGTCAAGAAGCATTATGACCATCATAATCATATAAACCAGATATGCCTATCAGGTAAATGCCCTTATGTCAGTCATCAGTAACAAAGAGGGTGTCTTGTCCTGCTCTTGAAATCTGCTCCTGCATTCATCCCAGTCATCAGAAACAGAGCATTGGGGTACGTGCATGTCTGACATTAATGTGTGCGCAATTACAATGATCATTTAATATGGTCAATTTCAGAAAATGTTATATAACAAACATATTGTTGACAAGTAGGCTATGGTGTAATGGAATATTTTGCCTTGTGTGGTAGGTTTTGACACTTATGTAGGTGTCATAACCAGCCATAAAATAACTTCATATATGTCACAACAGGTCTAAATACACTACATGACCAAAAGTATGTGAAAACCTGCTCGTCGAACATCTCATCTAAACTCATGGGCATTAATACAGAGTTGGTGCCCCCTTTGCTGCTATAACAGCTTCCACTGTTCTGGGAAGGCATTCCACTAGATGTTGGAACATTGCTGCGGGGACTTGCTTCCATTCAGCCACAAAAGCATTAGTGAGGCTGGCCACTGATGTTGGGCGATTCCAATTCATCCCAAAGGTGTTCGATGGGGTTAAGGTCAGGGCTCTGTGCAGGCATGTTCTTCCACACCGATCTCGACAAACCATTTCTGTATGGACCTCGTCATGCTGAAAACAGGAAAGGGCCTTCCCCAAACTCCTGCCACAAAGTCGGAAGCACAGAATCGACTAGAATGTCATTGTTTGCTGTAGTGTTAAGATTTCCCTTCACTGAAACTAAAGGGCCTAGCCGGAACCATGAAAACAAGATTTAGCCGAATCCACTAATTTGAAGGGGTGTCCACATACTTTTGTATACATAGTGTATATGTGTCACGACAGTGTTATGACCATATTATGACAGGTTATGTCAGCCTTTATGAAATATTATGACTGTGTCATAATGTGTTATGATGCTGGGTGTCAAGTAAAGTCTTACCAAAAACGTTTTCACGTTGTCATTATGGGGTAGTGTGTAGATGGGTGAGAAAAAAATATATTTAATCCATTTTTAATTCAGGCTGTAACAACAAAATGTGGAATAAGTCAAGGGGTACGAATACTTTCTGAAGGTACTGTATATCCAACTACCTCTTACATTTAATATTCAACCCTTAAACCTATGCTACATATTGCATATATTTTCATTTCCCTTTCAAACCAATGCCTGTAGCTATTATAATTGAACAGACATAATAAACATACATTCCATATATACAAATTAAACAAATAAATAGAACAATATGGTATTTAAAACCATGGTTTCACGATACATTTATTAAATAAGGTGCAGCTGTAGAAACTACTTTCAACAATAATGGTGCTGAATGATGATTCCTAGTTCATAACTCAGCAGATCTTGACTGGCTTATTATTATTATTTTTTTGACTGGCTTTGATGGAAAAATGTACTGTTCTGTATCCAGAAATGCACAGTGGTCGAGTTTGCAAGATAGCTAACGTTAGCTAGCTAACTAAATAACTAGCAAAATGTTAGAAAGCTGATTACTCAACGTTAGCTAGCTAGCTAGCTATTTTAGCCAAGTTGGCTAACGTTTGATGCTAGCATCATT
This sequence comes from Coregonus lavaretus, assembly GCF_964263955.1. Taxonomy (NCBI): domain Eukaryota; kingdom Metazoa; phylum Chordata; class Actinopteri; order Salmoniformes; family Salmonidae; genus Coregonus; species Coregonus lavaretus. The sequence continues at coordinate 66,668,634 of NC_139989.1, forward strand.
TCACCTAAATCATTCAACACACTCAGTATCCCAGATCACCTGCCTTGAAGGAGGCAAAGATAAAGTGCTGCAGTTATCTAGAAATCATTGAATACTTCAGATTCAGTTATCTTGGCTAAGAGAACTACCTAGCTAGCTAACTAAACTCTGGCTTGCTAACGTTAGCTAGCAGGCTAACTAGCTAGCTCTTTTCATCATTCAAACATATTTATAAAGATAACTAATTCATGTTTGAAACCTTTTTTTACCTGTTGGTCTGGTTGTGCTGCTGGTTGTGCTGTTGCTGCTGAAGTTCTGGAGTGGAGGTTGTTGCAGAGAAAAAAAGTAATGTAGAACTGGTGCCAGCCTGGGCTGCAGCTTTGTGTCAAAGTCTTTGGTGCATTTTTTTGCACCTTGCAGGATGTGGGTTGGTTAGATCTGGCAAAACTCATTCATAAACATCAATATCCTGCAGGCAGGGTGAATCTACATTTGCCTGGCATTTTTTAGCTATCAATGTGAATTCTGGCTGAGTGGCAGTGTGGGAAGAATGAGCGCGCTCACCTGGCAACCAGAGCGCGAAATATGAAAAAAACGTAGGTAGTCTGCCTGGAAATTATTTTGCAAGACCAATACATTTTTCTAATATTTTTCATATTAACATCTTATTTTCTGTTCTCCTCTCATTAATTCAAGTAATTTTCAAGCACCAACTTGAGAAGATTTCTGATTTTCAATGTATTCCAGAGTCCCAAATTCAAGTACTTCAAGCACCTTGTGCGAACCCTGTGGAGATCTTTACAGTCAGTCACAGATGGAGGCTCTCTGTTCAGTTTGAAATCTGATAGCTACAGTGCATTTGGAAAGTATTCAGACCCCTTGACTTTTTACACATTTTGTAACGTTACAACCTTATTCAAAATTTTAAATAGTTGTTTTCCCCCTCAAATCTACACACAATACCCCATAATGACAAAGCAAAAACTTTTTTTAGACAATTTTGCGAATTTATGAAAAATAAATGAAATATCATATTTACTTAAGTATTCAAACACTTTACTCAGTACTTTGTTGAAGCACCTTTGGCAGCAATTAGATCCTTGAGTCTTCTTGGGTATGACGCTACAAGCTTGGCACAACTGTATTTGGGGAGATTCTCCCATTCTTCTTTGCAGATCCTCTCAAGCTCTGTCAGGTTGGATGGGGAGCGTCGCTGCACAGCTATTTTCAGGTCTCTCAACAAATGTTCGATCGGGTTCAAGTCAGGGCTCTGACTGGGCCACTGAAGGACATTCAGTGACTTGTCCCTAAGCCACTCCTAAGTTGTCTTAGCTGTGTGCTTAGGGTCAATGTCCTGTTGGAAGGTGAACCTTTGCACCAGTCTGCGGTCCTGAGCACTATGGAGCAGGTTTTCATCAAGGATCTCTCTGTACTTTGCTCCGTTCATCTTTCCCTCGATCCTGACTAGTCTCCCAGTCTCTGTCGCTGAAAAACATCCCCACAGCATGATGCTGCCACCACCATGCTTCACCATAGGGATGGTGCCAGGTTTCCTCCAGACGTGACGCTTGGCATTCAGGCCAAAGAGTTCAATCTTGGTTTCATCAGACCAGAGAATCGTGTTTCTTATGGTCTGATACTTTTTTAGGTGCCTTTTGGCAAACTCCAAGCTGGCTGTCATGTCATTTTTACTGAGGAGTGGCGTCTGTCTGGCCACTCTACCATAAAGGCCTGATTGGTGGACTGCTGCAGAGAAGGTTGTACTTCAGGAAGGTTCTCCCATCTCCACAGAAGAACTCTGGAGCTTTGTCAGAGTGACATTCGGGTTCTTGGTCACCTCCCTGACCAAGGCCCTTCTCCCCCGATTGCTCAGTTTGGCTGGGCGGGCAGCTCTAGGAAGAGTCTTGGGGGTTCCAAATTCTTCCATTTAAGAATGATGGAGGCCACTATGTTCTTGGGGACCTTCAATGCTGCAGACATTTTTGGTACCCTTCCCCAGATCTTGGCCTCGACACAATCCTGTCTCGGAGCTCTACGGACAATTCCTTCGACCTCATGGCTTGGTTTTTGCTCTGACATGCACTGTCAACAGTGGGACCTTATATAGACAGGTGTGTGCCTTTCCAAATCATGTCCAATCCATTTAATTTACCACAGGTGGACTCCAATCAAGATGTAGAAACATCTCAAGGATGATCAATGGAAACAGGATGCACCTGAGCTCAATTTCGAGGCTCACAGCAAAGGGTCTGAATACTTACACTACCAGTCAAAAGTCTGGACACCTACTCTTTCAAGGGTTTTTCTTTATGTAGTAACCAGAAAAAAGTGTTAAACTAATTCTTCAAATAGCCACCCTTTGCCTTGATGACAGCTTTGCACACTCTTGGCATTTCAATTAACAGATGTGCCTTCTTAAAAGTTAATTTGTGGAATGTATTTCCTTCTTAATGCGTTTGAGCCAATCAGTTGTGTTGTGACAAGGTAGGGGGGGTTTACAGAAGATAGCCCTATTTGTAAAAGACAAAGTCCATATCATGGCAAGAACAGCTCAAATCAGCAAAGAGAAACGACAGTCCATCATTACTTTAAGACATGAAGGTCAATCAATACGGAACATTTCAAGAACTTTGAAAGTTTCTTCAAGTGCAGTCGCAAAAACCATCAAGCGCTATGATGAAACTGGCTCTCATGAGGACCGCCACATGAATGGAAGACCCAGAGTTACCTCTGCTGCAGAGGATAAGTTCATTAGAGTTACCAGCCTCAGAAATTGCAGCCCAAATAAATGCTTCACAGAGTTCAAGTCACAGACACATCTCAACATCAACTGTTCAGAGGGGACTGTGTGAATCAGGCCTTCATGGTTGAATTGCTGCATATAAACCACTACTAAAGGACACCAATAATAAGAAGAGACCTGCTTGGGCCAAGAAACACGAGCAATGGACATTAGACCGGTGGAAATGTGTCCTTTAGTCTGGAGTCCAAATTGGAGATTTTTGGTTCAAACCGCTGTGTCTTTGTGAGACGTGGTGCGGGTAAACGGATGATCTCCGCATGTGTTGTTCCCACCGTAAAGCATGAAGGAGGAAGTGTTATGGTGCTTTGCTGGTGACACTGTCTGTGATTTATTTATAATTAACCAGCATGGCTACCACAGCATTCTGCAGCGATACTCCATCCCATCTGGTTTGGGCTTAGTGGGACTATCATTTGTTTTTCAACAGGACAATGACCCAACACACCTCCAGGCTGTGTAAGGGCTATTTTACCAAGAAGGAGAGTGATGGAGTGCTCCATCAGATGACCTGGCCTCCACAATCCCCCGACCTCAACCAAATTGAGATGGTTTGTGATGATTTGGACGGCAGAGTGAAGGAAAAGCAGCGAACAAGTGCTTAGCATATGTGGGAACTCTTTCAAGAAAAGCATTCCAGGTGAAGCTGGTTGAGAGGATGCCAAGAGTGTGTAAAGCTGTCATCAAGGCAAAGGGTGGCTATTTGAAGAATTTTAAATATAAAATATATTTGTTTAAAACATTTTTGGTTACTGCATGATTCCATATGTGTTATTTCATAGTTTTGATGTCTTCACTATTATTCTACAATGTAGAAAATAGTAAAAATAAAGAAAAACCCTTGAATGAGTAGGTGTGTCCAAACTCTTGACTGGTACTGTATGTAAATAAGGTATTTCTGTTTTTTATTTTGAATAAATTTGCACAAATTTCTAAAAACCTGTTTTCACTTTGTCATTATGGGGTATTGTGTGTAGATTGATGAGGGTAAAAAAGTATTTAATCAATTTTAGAATAAGGCTGTAAAGTAACAAAATGTGGAAAAAGTCAATGGGTCTGAATACTTTCCGAATGGACTGTATATCCAATGGCCAGTAACATTTGGGAGTCAGTCAGTGTCAATTAACCATATGGGATTCAGCCAGCCAGCCAGTTCTTCTACAGCCTGCTTGATCGCCAATGCAAGGATGACCTGTGCAGACTGACCATCTAACTTACAGACTGACCATCTAACTACAGACTGACCATCTAACTACATAATTACTATCTAACTAGAGTAACAGACCTTCTAAGCCAGCCCCTGGATCTATTAGTAACAAACAAACTGACCGTCACTCCTGTAACCAGACTGACCGTCTCTCTTCTCCTGGCGGATGATGTTCTGACACTCCCCGTGGAGGAACTGCAGGTGGTCCGCCACCATCCTCTGCTGGCATTCATGGATGACTTTGGCATATGAGCTGGGGTGCAGGTACTTTCGACATCGCACCTCCTCATCTTTCAACCGTCCTAAAACCTAAGTGGAGCCAGGGAAGAAAGGGAACACATTGGATTCATTGATTTGTTTAATATGGTTAATTATGTGCATGTCAAAATCGCTACTCGCTAAATGGCCCAACCCCAATAGGGCTGAAAGCCAATAACCCACTACAATCTACCCTGCAGCAGTGTCTACTTAATGCAATGATAGGGAGGTGAGCAGAAAGCACCAGGGTTGGGGTCAATTCCATTTAAATTCCAGTCAATTCAGGAGGTAGACTGAAATTCCAATTCCCTTTAATGCTTTTCAATTAGGAAAATGTGGAATTGAAATTTGGTTTACTTTCTGAATTTAACGGATTTGACCCCAAACCTGGAAAGCTCTACACTGGGATAAGTGACTGTGTAGGAAAAAAAGACCACATCATATAAGCAACGCTAATGCCGCCAGCAAGCATATCCCATATATAGAGATTTCAATCACCACCACACAGCACAACAACAGATGGACAGCACTGTGATTATCCTGGTTAAAGGGTGATCAGATAAATCTGATCATTGGCACTGATTTACAGGTCCACTTATGAACAGAGTATGAGCCCCAAATGGCACCCTACTCCCTACATAGTGCACTACTTTTGACCAGACTACAGCCCATAAGTAGTGTACAATATAGGAAATAGGGTGCCATTTCAGACGCATCTGAAGGTAGCCATGATGTGAGCTAGCTAATGTAGGGGACTGTCTGTGATCTTTCTGCGCTACAGTCAGTCAGTCAGTCAGTCAGACAGTAATGCACAGATTCAACTCTTAAGTCAGCACATCCACAAGACCTCCCACACCATCTCAACACTGTCTGGGGTAAGGGCAGGGGTGGAGGGCTTCCACTCAGGCCCCGCAATTAAGGAGCCTTACGATGGAGGATTTAACCCCGTCATAGGAATTATAACACACTTTAATACACACACACCTGACGGTGTTACAGCTGGTAGCGCCATGAGTCTCCTCGTACAGCTGCTCCGAGAGTCACTGAGGCCTCCAATAGTATAACACCAACGACACGATAAATGCACAGCAAAAATACTCAATATCAATTTGCAGCAATGGCAAATCACATTAACTAAATTCATATTTTCTAAAATCCTAGTCTAAACGGATTGCCTCTACCATGATTCTGATGTGACATATGTATTTCTTAGGGTCACAACAGACTGCTCTAAGGCCCTTGGATTTAATGTAGAAAAAGTCAAATAAATAACATTAGGAGGGTTGAGTGTTGAAACAGAAGTAATTTGATTTCTAAATGACCAGAGAGCAGCTTATTATGTTCAGCCCACAGAGAGCAGCAGGTAACAAGGGAGGGGAGTGAACAGCACTACCTGTCCTGTCCAGCAGCCATCTAACCTTTTCCATACAGGCTACTGTGAGCAGTTAGACCATAGAGATCCTATAATTCATAAAGCTGTCTGGATCTCTATGAGTTGGGTTACATACAGCCATCTTACCTTTTCCATATACTGTGAGCAGTTGGACTCTTGCAGTAAATTGGAAGCTTCCTGTTTGTAATACTCTCCCGTTTTCGTCAGAAATGGACCTTCGAATATTTCCTGATAAAACTGAAACACAAGAAAAGAGTGTGAGACTCAGTGAGTTTAGAGAACACACAGAGTGCACAAACTGTACACCCATGCATAGGCATGGACATGGCTACAGTAGATCAGGGGTCACCAACCGGTCGATCACGATCTCCAAACATTTCTATAAAAAAACCACCGATAAAGTCTTGCATTCCTACTTTTTTTATTTGTCTTGTGCTGTTGACGGTTGCGTGCGGGTAGGCAAAGTGTTCCCATTTTGAAACATTTAATGTGTCTGAAGGTACAAACTCTGCCTAACCGGCGGGCCCGGAGAGCATATCAAGTGCACCTATAGGCCTACCGCTGGCCAATCGGATAGTTTAGATTATCGTGTCTCCCTGCAGCTTCCTCGAGCGCACAGCAAAGTTGATATTTTGAGATTTCAAAAGGTATAAAACTATGACTAGAGAGAGACAACGAGCACGCAGATTAGCTTCCCTGAAACGTTTTCTGACAATTTGTGGAGAAATTCTAAGGTTGTGCAAACCCACAGTTTCATCAGCTGTCCAAGGTGGCTGGTCTCAGACGATCACGCAGATGTAGAAGTCGGATGTGGAGGTCCTGGGCTGGCGTGGTTACACGTAGTCTGCGGTTGTGAGGCCGGCTCGACGTACTGCCAAATTCTCTAAAACGATGTTGGAGGTGGTTTAAAGGAACATTAAATTCTCTGACAACAGCATGCTAATTGCACGCTCCCTCAAAACTTCAGACATCCGTGGCATTGTGTTGTGTGACAAAACTGCACATGTTAGAGTGGCCTTTTATTGTCCCCAGCACAAGGTGCACCTGTGTAATGATCATGCTGTTTAATCAGCTTCTTGATATGCCACACCGGTCAGGTGGATGGATTATCTTGGCAAAGAAGAAATGCTCACTAACAGGGATGTAAACAAATTTGTGCACAAACTTTTAGAGAAATACACTTTTTGTGCTTATGGAAAATGTCTGGGATCTTTCATTTCAGCTCATTAAACATGGGACCAAAACCTTATATGTTGCGTTTATATTTTTGTTCAGTATACATTACCATTGAAATTATTGCATCACAATACCAGGCAGCCATTGCGAGTGTACCAAGGAGTTTACTAGCCTGGTTGCAATCTCTATTTATCTATTACATTCCACTCCTTGCCACTCCTGTCATTTGCCAAATAGATAGGCCTTCGGCAATCTTCAAATATGAACGTTCTATCATTAATGACCTCGAGGATATCAGAGGATTTGATCCTGATTCGATAACACTCACAGCTATCATCCAATCACAATGTTTATGCAAATTAGACTGATAGGAAAACATTAACTTAATTCATAAATTTCATTGGAAACATTGGACATTCTGACGTAATACATTTCAGAGGATTCCCGTTTATTGCATTTTGACCACCAGCCAATGTGATCATATCACACCTGAGAAGCTTTCGCCATTCAAACTTCCCCGCCAGTTCATTGTGAACGCTGTAGCCTATTTTATATAGAGCAAGCAAGAGCAAGGTGCTTCTTTCCTCCTGTGTATATATATATATATATATATATATATATATATATATACAGCTGTGGAAAAAAATAAGAGACCACTGCACATTTTTCTTAAATCAGCATCTCTACATGTATGACAGCCATTCCATTCCAGTGACTGTTGAATTCCAACACAGGCACACCTCATTCTACTGAATTAGGTACTGATTAGGTGATCACCTGAACCAAATCTTATTTAATGAGGAAAAGTATAAAAACCACTGCTGTGGTCATCGCTATCCTCTTGCAATAGGACCAGCTGGATGGTAAAAACAGTGCTAATTGTACCTCAAAAGTAATATTAATCATAAAATAACTATTGACCATGCCAAAAGAGTTGAAAAGGAAGGTTTTGAGTGAGGAAAATAAGGGTTAAATTCTGGCTTTACTGGCAGAGGGATACAGTGAGCATCAGGTTGTTTCCATCCTTAAAATGTCAAAGACGGCGGTTCATAAGAACAAGGTCAAGCAGCAGACATTGGGGACAACAAAGCTACAGACCGGCAGAGGGCGAAAACGACTCTCTACTGACCGGGATGACCGCCAACTCATTCGAATGTCACTCAACAACTGTAGGATGACATCAAGTGACTTACAAAAAGAATGGCAAATGGCAGCTGGGGTGAAGTAATTGGCGAGGACGGTTCGAAACAGGCTCCTAGGGGCAGGGCTGAAGTCGTGCAAAGCTAGAAAAAAGACCTTCATCAATGAGAAGCAAAGAAGAGCCAGGCTGAGGTTTGCAAAAGACCATAAGGATTGGACCGTAGAGGACTGGAGTAAGGTCATCTTCTCTGATGAGTCCAATTTTCAGCTTTGCCCAACACCTGGTCGTCTAATGGTTAGACGGAGACCTGGAGAGGCCTACAAGCCACAGCGCCTCGCACCCACTGTGAAATTTGGTGGAGGATCGGTGATGATCTGGGGGTGCTTCAGCAAGGCTGGAATTGGGCAGATTTGTCTTTGTGAAGGACGCATGAATCAAGCCACGTACAAGGTTGTCCTGGAAGAAAACTTGCTTTCTTTTGCTCTGACATTGTTCCCCAACTCTGAGGATTGGTTTTTCCAGCAGGACAATGCGCCATGCCACACAGCCAGGTCAATCAAGGTGTGGATGGAGGACCACCAGATCAAGACCCTGTCATGGCCAGCCCAATCTCCAGACCTGAACCCCATTGAAAACTTTTGGAATGTGATCAAGAGGAAGATGGATGGTCACAAGCCATCAAACAAAGCCAAGCTGCTTGAATTTTTGCGCCAGGAGTGGCATAAAGTCACCCAACATCAATGTGAAAGACTGGTGGAGAGCATGCCAAGACGCATGAAAGCTGTGATTGAAAATCAGGGTTATTCCACCAAATATTGATTTCTGAACTCTTCCTAAGTTAAAACATTAGTATTGTGTTGTTTAAAAATGAACATGAACTTATTTTCTTTGCATTATTCAATGTCTGACAACACTGCATCTTTTTTGTTATTTTGACCAGTTGTCATTTTCTGCAAATAAATGCTCTAAATGAAAATATGTTTATTTGGGATTTAGGAGAAATGTTGTCAGTAGTTTATAGAATAAAACAAAAATGTAATTTTTACCCAAACACATACCTTTAAATAGTAAAACCAGAGAAACTGATAATTTTGCAGTGTCTCTTAATTTTTTCCAGAGATGTATATACACTGCTCATAAAAATAAAGGGAACACTTAAACAACACATCCTAGATCTGAATGAATGAAATAATCTTATTAAATACTTTTTTCTTTACATAGTTGAATGTGCTGACAACAAAATCACACAAAAATTATCAATGGAAATCAAATGTATCAACCCATGGAGGTCTGGATTTGGAGTCACACTCAAAATTAAAGTGGAAAACCACACTACAGGCTGATCCAACTTTGATGTAATGTCCTTAAAACAAGTCAAAATTAGGCTCAGTAGTGTGTGTGGCCTCCACGTGCCTGTATGACCTCCCTACAACGCCTGGGCATGCTCCTGATGAGGTGGCGGGTGGTCTCCTGAGGGATCTCCTCCCAGACCTGGACTAAAGCATCCGCCAACTCCTGGACAGTCTGTGGTGCAACGTGGCGTTGGTGGATGGAGCGAGACATGATGTCCCAGATGTGCTCAATTGGATTCAGGTCTGGGGAACGGGCAGGCCAGTCCATAGCATCAATGCCTTCCTCTTGCAGGAACTGCTGACACACTCCAGCCACATGAGGTCTAGCATTGTCTTGCATTAGGAGGAACCCAGGGCCAACCGCACCAGCATATCGTCTCACAAGGGGTCTAAGGATCTCATCTCGGTACCTAATGGCAGTCAGGCTACCTCTGGCGAGCACATGGAGGGCTGTGCGGCCCCCCAAAGAAATGTCACCCCACACCATGACTGACCCACCGCCAAACCGGTCATGCTGGAGGATGTTGCAGGCAGCAGAACGTTCTCCACGGCGTCTCCAGACTCTGTCACGTCTGTCACATGTGCTCAGCGTGAACCTGCTTTCATCTGTTAAGAGCACAGGGCGCCAGTGGCGAATTTGCCAATCTTGGTGTTCTCTGGCAAATGCCAAACGTCCTGCACGGTGATGGGCTGTAAGCACAACCCCCACCTGTGGACGTCGGGCCCTCATACCACCCTCATGGAGTCTGTTTCTGACCATTTGAGCAGACATGCACATTTGTGGCCTGCTGGAGGTCATTTTGCAGGGCTCTGGCAGTGCTCCTCCTGCTCCTCCTTGCACAAAGGCGGAGGTAGCGGTCCTGCTGCTGGGTTGTTGCCCTCCTACGGCCTCCTCCACGTCTCCTGATGTACTGGCCTGTCTCCTGGTAGCGCCTCCATGCTCTGGACACTACTCTGACAGACACAGCAAACCTTCTTGCCACAGCTCGCATTGATGTGCCATCCTGGATGAGCTGCACTACCTGAGCCACTTGTGTGGGTTGTAGACTCCGTCTCATGCTACCACTAGAGTGAAAGCACCGCCAGCATTCAAAAGTGACCAAAACATCAGCCAGGAAGCATAAAAACTGAGAAGTGGTCTGTAGTCACCACCTGCAGAACCACTTTTTTATTGGGGGTGTCTTACAAATTGCCTATAATTTCCACCTGTTGTCTATTCCATTTGCACAACAGCATGTGACATTTATTTTCAATCAGTGTTGCTTCCTAAGTGGACAGTTTGATTTCACAGAAGTGTGATTGACTTGGAGTTACATTGTGTTGTTTAAGTGTTCCCTTTATTTTTTTGAGCAGTGTATATATATACACAGTGGGGAGAACAAGTATTTGATACACTGCCGATTTTGCTGGTTTTCCTACTTACAAAGCATGTAGAGGTATGTAATTTTTTATCATAGGTACACTTCAACTGTGAGAAACGGAATATGAAACAAAAATCCAGAAAATCACATTGTATGATTTTTAAGTAATTAATTTGCATTTTATTGCATACATAAGTATTTGATCACCTACCAACCAGTAAGAATTCCGGCTCTCACAGACCTGTTAGTTTTTCTTTAAGAAGCCCTCCTGTTCTCCACTCATTACCTGTATTAACTGCACCTGTTTGAACTCGTTACCTGTATAAAAGACACCTGTCCACACACTCAATCAAACAGACTCCAACCTCTCCACAATGGCCAAGACCAGAGAGCTGTGTAAGGACAGCAGGGATACAATTGTAGACCTGCACAAGGCTGGGATGGGCTACAGGACAATAGGCAAGCAGCTTGGTGAGAAGGCAACAACTGTTGGCGCAATTATTAGAAACTGGAAGAAGTTCAAGATGACGGTCAATAACCCTCGGTCTGGGGCTCCATGCAAGATCTCACCTCGTGGGGCATCAATGATCATGAGGAAGGTGAGGGATCAGCCCAGAACTACACGGCAGGACCTGGTCAATGACCTGAAGAGAGCTGGGACCACAGTCTCAAAGAAAACCATTAGTAACACACTACGCCGTCATGGATTAAAATCCTGCAGCGCACGCAAGGTCCCCCTGCTCAAGCCAGCGCATTTCCAGGCCCGTCTGAAGTTTGCCAATGACCATCTGGATGATCCAGAGGAGAAATGGGAGAAGGTCATGTGGTCTGATGAGACAAAAATATAGCTTTTTGGTGTAAACTCCACTCGCCGTGTTTGGAGGAAGAAGAAGGATGAGTACAACCTCAAGAACACCATCCCAACCGTGAAGCATGGATGTGGAAACATCATTCTTTGGGGATGCTTTTCTTCAAAGGGGACAGGACGACTGCACCGTATTGAGGGGAGGATGGATGGGGCCATGTATCGCGAGATCTTGGCCAACAACCTCCTTCCCTCAGTAAGAGCATTGAAGATGGGTCGTGGCTGGGTCTTCCAGCATGAGCCAGGGCAACTAATGAGTGGCTCCGTAAGAAGCATCTCAAGGTCCTGGAGTGGCCTAGCCAGTCTCCAGACCTGAACCCAATAGAACATCTTTGGAGGGAGCTGAAAGTCCATATTCCCCAGCGACAGCCCCGAAACCTGAAGGATCTGGAGAAGGTCTGTATGGAGGAGTGGGCCAAAATCCCTGCTGCAGTGTGTGCAAACCTGGTCAAGACCTACAGGAAACGTATGATCTCTGTAATTGCAAACAAAGGTTTCTGTACCAAATATTAAGTTCTGCTTTTCTGATGTATCAAATACTTACAGTGGGGAAAATAAGTATTTAGTCAGCCACCAATTGTGCAAGTTCTCCCACTTAAAAAGATGAGAGAGGCCTGTAATTTTCATCATAGGTACACGTCAACTATGACAGACAAAATTAGATTTTTTTCTCTCCAGAAAATCACATTGTAGGATTTTTAATGAATTTATTTGCAAATTATGGTGGAAAATAAGTATTTGGTCAATAACAAAAGTTTCTCAATACTTTGTTATATACCCTTTGTTGGCAATGACACAGGTCAAACGTTTTCTGTAAGTCTTCACAAGGTTTTCACACACTGTTGCTGGTATTTTGGCCCATTCCTCCATGCAGATCTCCTCTAGAGCAGTGATGTTTTGGGGCTGTCGCTGGGCAACACGGACTTTCAACTCCCTCCAAAGATTTTCTATGGGGTTGAGATCTGGAGACTGGCTAGGCCACTCCAGGACCTTGAAATGCTTCTTACGAAGCCACTCCTTCGTTGCCCGGGCGGTGTGTTTGGGATCATTGTCATGCTGAAAGACCCAGCCACGTTTCATCTCAATGCCCTTGCTGATGGAAGGAGGTTTTCACTCAAAATCTCACGATACATGGCCCCATTCATTCTTTCCTTTACACGGATCAGTCGTCCTGGTCCCTTTGCAGAAAAACAGCCCCGAAGCATGATGTTTCCACCCCCATGCTTCACAGTAGGTATGGTGTTCTTTGGATGCAACTCAGCATTCTTTGTCCTCCAAACAAGACGAGTTGAGTTTTTACCAAAAAGTTCTATTTTGGTTCCATCTGACCATATGACATTCTCCCAATCCTCTTCTGGATCATCCAAATGCACTCTAGCAAACTTCAGACGGGCCTGGACATGTACTGGCTTAAGCAGGGGGACACGTCTGGCACTGCAGGATTTGAGTCCCTGGCGGCGTAGTGTGTTACTGATGGTAGGCTTTGTTACTTTGGTCCCAGCTCTCTGCAGGTCATTCACTAGGTCCCCCCGTGTGGTTCTGGGATTTTTGCTCACCGTTCTTGTGATCATTTTGACCCCACGGGGTGAGATCTTGCGTGGAGCCCCAGATCGAGGGAGATTATCAGTGGTCTTGTATGTCTTCCATTTCCTAATAATTGCTCCCACAGTTGATTTCTTCAAACCAAGCTGCTTACCTATTGCAGATTCAGTCTTCCCAGCCTGGTGCAGGTCTACAATTTTGTTTCTGGTGTCCTATGACAGCTCTTTGGTCTTGGCCATAGTGGAGTTTGGAGTGTGACGGTTTGAGGTTGTAGACAGGTGTCTTTTATACTGATAACAAGTTCAAACAGGTGCCATTAATACAGGTAACGAGTGGAGGACAGAGGAGCCTCTTAAAGAAGAAGTTACAGGTCTGTGAGAGCCAGAAATCTTGCTTGTTTGTAGGTGACCAAATACTTATTTTCCACCATAATTTGCAAAGAAATTCATTAAAAATCCTACAATGTGATTTTCAGGAAAACATTTTCTCCATTTGTCTGTCATAGTTGACGTGTACCTATGATGAAAATTACAGGCCTCTCTCATCTTTTTAAGTGGGAGAACTTGCACAATTGGTGGCTGACTAAATACTTTTTTTCCCCACTGTATGTCATGCAATAAAATGCAAATTAATTACTTAAAAATCATACAATGTGATTTTCTGGATTTTTGTTTTAGATTCCGTCTCTCACAGTTGAAGTGTACATATGATAAAAATTACAGACCTCTACATGCTTTGTAAGTAGGAAAACCTGCAAAATCGGCAGTGTACCAAATACTTGTTCTCCCCACTGTATATACAGTGAGGGAGAAAGGTATTTGATCCCCTGCTGATTTTGTACGTTTGCCCACTGACAAAGACATGATCAGTCTATAATTTTAATGGTAGGTTTATTTGAACAGTGAGAGACAGAATAACAACAAAAAAATCCAGAAAAACGCATGTCAAAAATGTTATAAATTGATTTGCATTTTAATGAGGGAAATAATTATTTGACCCCTCTGCAAAACATGACTTAGTACTTGGTGGCAAAACCCTTGTTGGCAATCACAGAGGTCAGACGTTTCTTGTAGTTGGCCAACATATTTGCACACATCTCAGGAGGGATTTTGTCCCACTACTCTTTGCAGATCTTCTCCAAGTCATTAAGGTTTCGAGGCTGACGTTTGGCAACTCAAACCTTTAGCTCCCTCCACAGATTTTCTATGGGATTAAGGTCTGGAGACTGGCTAGGCCACTCCAGGACCTTAATGTGCTTCTTCTTGAGCCACTCCTTTGTTGCCTTGGCCGTGTGTTTTGGGTCATTGTCAGGCTGGAATACCCATCCACGACCCATTTTCAATGCCCTGGCTGAGGGAATGAGGTTCTCACCCAAGATTTGACGGTACATGGCCATGTCCATCGTCCCTTTGATGCGGTGAAGTTGTCCTGTCCCCTCAGCAGAAAAACACCCCCAAAGCATAATGTTTCCACCTCCATGTTTGACGGTGGGGATGGCGTTCTTGGGGTCATTTCTCCTCCTCCAAACACGGCGAGTTGAGTTGATGCCAAAGAGCTCGATTTTGGTCTCATCTGACCACAACACTTTCACCCAGTTCTCCTCTGAATCATTCAGATGTTCATTGGCAAACTTCAGACGGTCCTGTATATGTGCTTTCTTGAGCAGGGGGACTTTGCGGGCACTGCAGGATTTCAGTCCTTCACGGTGTAGTGCGTTACCAATTATTTTCTTGGTGACTATGATCCAAGCTGCCTTGAGATCATTGACAAGATCCTCCCGTGTAGTTCTGGGCTGATTCCTCACCGTTCTCATGATCATTGTAACTCCACGAGGTGAGATCTTGCAGGCCGAGGGAGATTGACAGTTATTTTGTGTTTCTTCCATTTGCGAATAATCACACCAACTGTTGTCACCTTCTCGCCAAGCTGCTTGGCGATGGTCTTGTAGCCCATTCCAGCCTTGTGTAGGTCTACAATCTTGTCCCTGACATCCTTGGAGAGCTCTTTGGTCTTGGCCATGGTGGAGAGTTTGGAATCTGATTGATTGATTGCTTCTGTGGACAGGTGTCTTTTATACAGGTAACAAGCTGAGATTAGGAGCACTCCCTTTAAGAGTGTGCTCCTAATCTCAGCTCGTTACCTGTATAAAAGACACCTGGGAGCCAGAAATCTTTCTGATTGAGAGGGGGTCAAATACTTATTTCCCTCATTAAAATGCAAATCAATTTATAACATTTTTGACATGCGTTTTTCTTGATTTTTCTTGTTATTCTGTCTCTCACTGTTCAAATAAACCTACCATTAAAATTATAGACTGATCATTTCTTTGTCAGTGGGCAAACGTACAAAATCAGCAGGGGATCAAATACTTTTTTCCCTCACTGTATATATATATATATATACACACACACACACTACATGGCCAAAAGTATGTGGAGTCGTGCTTGTCAAAACTTCTCATTCCAAAATCCTGGACATTAATATGGAGTTCTGTGAAGGCTTTCCACTAGATGTTGGAACATTGCTGTGGGGACTTGCTTCCATTCAGCCATAAGAGCATTAGTGAGGTCGGGCACTGATGTTGGGCGATTAAGCCTGTCTTGCAGTCGGCGTTCCAATCCATCCCAAACGTGTTCAATGTGGTTGAGGTCAAGAACACCTGCTCTTTTAAAGACAGACTGACCAGGTGAAAGCTATGATCACATATTGGTGTCACTTGTTAAATCCACTTCAATCAGTGTAGATGAAGGGCAGAAGACAGGATAAAGAAGGATTTTTAAGCCTCGAGACGATTGAGACATGGATTGTGTATGTATGCCATTCAGAGGGTGAATGGGCAAGACAAAATATTTAAGTGCCTTTGAACGGGGTATGGTAGTAGGTGCCAGGTGCAACGGTTTGTGAACTGCAACGCTACAGCGTTTTTCACACTCAACAGTTTCCCGTGTGTATCAAGAATGGTCCACCACCCAAAGGACATCCAGCCAACTTGACAACTGTGGGAAGCATTTTCAACATGGGCCAGCATCTCTGTAGAACACTTTCCACACCTTGTAGAGTCCATGCGGATTAATTGAGGGTGTCCTGGGCAAAAGGAGGGGTGCAATTCAATATTAGGAAGGTGTTCCTAATGTTTGGTATACTCAGTGTATAATGTTGTACAAAATGTCATTGTTTTTTGTTTTTTGTTGCATAAAAAAAAAGAATAGGGGTTTGACTGCTCTGGGGGTTGATCACTTACATCTTGTGCTCTTGACTTTCAGAGTTGCAGAATTGGGATGAAAGGATCTATTTTTTCCTTATAGCTAGCAAGCTAGCTGGCTGTTTGGATTCAAATAATACAGCCCCGGCTTTAGTTTTTCATCTGTCAGGAAGAATTACAACAAGTAATGCATGCTGTGTCCAGAGATGGCAAAAGAGCCTCAGGGACTGTTCTTAACCACTGTCTAGATGTGGTGGCTTTTCAGCACCCGTGGCTTCACCCAGGTGGGTGCTACATGTTCTGCAATGGAGGACCAGTACCTACGGAGGAGCGGGTCCTATGGAGGACTTGACCGTCGGAGAAGCAGATGTGGTGCACTGATGAAGTGCTGTCTTTTTTTCTCTCTACCTGTACCATCAACGCACCCTCTGCAGAAGTTACACCCTCTGCTGAAGTTACACTGCCTTTCCAATCTTAACTCCCAGCCTTTCATCTGAAGCTAAATGGAGACATTCAATCTCCATCTCTACCATCTCAATTTAAAGGTGTTGTTTGTTTAGCTTTTTATGCACTTCTGATTATTTTTGTAAGGATAAATTATTATTATTAGATTCCAACATAGCACAGCTGCTTACCTTCAGAGGAAACTTTTTCTTGTACTGTTCAACATGAACAAAGGAGTTGATAACCCCATGGATTACTTTCTGATTTGGGTCCTCGCCACACCGGTCACTGGAAGAGAAGAGCACAAGCTCTATTAGTGATACTATTTCTGTTGAGCATTAACCTGTGCCTAGCTAAAGAATGTGAATAAAAGAGTAAAAGGTGACTTGTGGTTTTAAATGACATTTCAATAAGTAGCCTAACAGTAACCTTGAACTGGATTAGCCTGCTACAACACAATAATAGATACTGTCAGAACAGAGCAAATGTTCATCCTTTACCTTCACAAAAACCAACCTCGAGACCAAGTCATTATGACAATCACAAACCGCTAAATAAGAGCACTGAACATTTTAGACATACAGTGCATTCAGAAAGCATTCAGACCCCTTGACTTTTCCCACATTTTACATTACAGCCTTATTCAAAAATTGATTAAATTGTTTTTTTCCCCTCGTCAATCTACACACAATACCCCATAATGAAAAAGCAAAAACAGGTTTAGAAATCTTAGCAAAACTTTTACAAATAAAAAACGGAAAAATAACATTTACATAAGTATTCATACCCTTTACTCAGTACTTTGTTGAAGCACCTTTGGCAGCGATTACAGCCTCGTTTCTTCTTGGGTATGACGCTACAAGATTGGCACAACTGTATTTGGGGAGTTTCTCCCATTCTTCTCTGCAGATCCTCTCAAGCTCTGTCAGGTTGGATGGGGAGCATCGCTACACAGCTATTTTCAGGTCTCTCCAGAGATGTTCGATCGGGTTCAAGTCCGGGCTCTGGCTTGGCCACTCAAGGACATTCAGAGACTTGTCCCGAAGCCACTCCTGCGTTGTCTTGGCTGTGTGCTTAGGGTTGTTGTCCTGTTGGAAGCTGAACCTTCACCCCAGTCTGAGGTCCTGAGCACTCTGGAGCAGGTTTTCATCAAGGATCTCTATGTACTTTGCTCCGTTCATCTTTTCCTCTATCCTGACTAGTCTCCCAGTCCCTGTAGCTGAAAAACATCCCCACAGCATGACGCTGCCACCACCATGCTTCACCATAGGGATGGTGCCAGGTTTCCTCCAGGCGTGAACCTTCGCATTCAGGCCAGAGAGTTCAATCTTGGTTTCATCAGACCAGAGAATCTTGTTTCTCATGGTCTGAGAGTCTTTAGGTGCCTTTTCGCAAAGTCCAAGCAGGCTGTCATGTGCCTTTTACTGAGGAGTGGCTTCCGTCTGGCCACTCTACCATAAAGGCCTGATTGGTGCAGTGCTGCAGAGATGGTTGTCCTTCTGCAAGGTTCTCCCATCTCCACAGAGGAACTCTGGAGCTCTGTCAGAGCGACCATCGGGATCTTGGTCAGCTCCATGACCAAGGCCCTTCTCCCCCGATTGCTCAGTTTGGCCACAGTGTTCTTGGGTACCCTTCCCCAGATCTGTGCCTCGACACAATTCCGTCTCGGAGCATTCTAAAAAACCTGTTTTCGCTCTGTCAATATGGGGTATTTTGTGTAGATTTTGTAAAATATTGAATCCATTTTAGAATAAGGCTGTAACATAACAAAATGTGGAAAAGTCAAGGGGTCTGAATACTTTCCGAATGCATTGTACTTCAAGCACTTCTCCTCCCAAGCTAGCCCTGCTGAATCCTACTGCACATATAAACCAATAACTACTGTGCATATAAACCAAGAACAAACTTTTTGATTTCGTTCAGCAGCATCCGGATCAGGACAGCTTGCAGTGGCTCAATCATCAGCTTCCTCCACATGTCTAGTGCTAGCTGAAATGACAAAGTGGGGTGAATTGTATGAGCACATCATATTTGAGTTCAGCACACATAGAAATGTAAACTGATATATTGTGACATTTGTACTGGATAACTGAGATTGTAAGTAATGAGATATGATTGGAGACTGTTACCTCTCCTATCTCCATAAGTGGTTCGTTCATGTCAACCCCTCCGTAGCCATACTGCAAGTCTGCCTCTGTCAGTTTGTTCTTCTTGATGAACTGTGTGTTGAGGTACCTATATTAGAAAGATGGGAGAGAAAGAGCATTACACAACATAATATTAAAATAATAACACTTGATAATAAGTCTGTTATGGATCTAGAGCTGCACCAAAGTATTGGGACGACTAGCTAGCTATGGGCAACCCATAACTCAATACAGATTCACTAGTGTGTGAATGGCCAAGATCCCAGGGCCAATCAGGCCACAGAGAGATAGCAGACAGAAACTGTCAGGCAGAAAGAAACACTAGCTCTGAAGGATGTCATCAGACTGATCTGAGCCTGGCTCTACATTCTACATGACAAGTTGTTTTCACAGCTGTGCTGTCCTCTTAGCATTAGCAGGATATAGAGTACCAGTCAAAAATGTGGACACACCTACTCATTCAAGGGTTTTTCTTTATTTTTACTATTTTCTACATTATAGAATAGTAGTGAAGACATCAAAACTATGAAATAACACATATGGAATCATGCAGTAACCAAAAAAGTGTTAAACAAATCAAAATATATTTTCTATTTGAGATTCTTCAAATAGCCACCCTTTGCCTTGATGACAGCTTTGCACACTCTTGGCATTCTCTCAACCAGCTTCACCTGGAATGCTTTTCCTACAGTCTTGAAGGAGTTCCCACATATGCTGTGCACTTGTTGGCTGCTTTTCCTTCACTCTGCCGTCCGACTCATCCCAAACCATCTCAATTACGTTGAGGTCGGGGGATTGTGGAGGCCAGGTCATCTGATACAGCACTCCATCACTCCTTCTTGGTAAAATAGCCCTTACACAGCCTGGAGGTGTGTTGGGTCATTGTCCTGTTGAAAAACAAATGATAGTCCCACTAAGCCCAAACCAGATGGGATGGCATATCGCTGCAGAATGCTGTGGTAGCCATGCTGGTTAAGTGTGCCTTGAATTCTAAATAAATCACAGTGTCACCAACAAAGCACCCCAACACCATAACACCTCCATGCTTTACGGTGGGAACTACACATGCGGAGATCATCTGTTCACCCACACCGCGTCTCACAAAGACATGGCAGTTGGAACCAAAAATCTTCAATTTGGTCCAGACCAAAGGACACATTTCCACTGGTCTAATATCCATTGTTCGTGTTTCTTGGTCCAAGCAGGTCTCTTCTTATTATTAGTGTCCTTTAATAGTGGTTTCTTTGCTGCATTTCGACCATGAAGGTCTGATTCACACAGTCCCCTATGAACAGTTGATGTTGAGATGTGTCTGTGACTTGAACTCTGTGAAGCATTTATTTGGGCTGAAATTTCTGAGGCTGGTAACTCTAATGAACTTATCCTCTGCCGCAGAGGTAACTCTGGGTCTTCCATTCCTGTGGCGGCCATCATGAGAGCCAGTTTCATCATAGCGCTTGATGGTTTATGCGACTGAACTTGAAGAAACTTTCAAAGTTATTGACATTTTCCGTATTGACTGACCTTCATGTCTTAAAGTAATGACGGACTGTCGATTCTCTTTGCTTATTTGAGCTGTTCTTACCATAATATGGACTTGGTCTTTTACCAAATAGGGCTATCTTCTGTATACCCCCCTACCTTGTTACACCACAACTGATTGGCTCAAACGCATTAAGAAGGAAAGAAATTCTTTTAAGAAGGCACACCGGTTAATTGAAATGCATTCCAGGTGACTACCTCATGAAGCTGGTTGAGAGAATGCCAAGAGTGTGCAAAGCTGACATTAAGGCAAAGGATGGCTATTTGAAGAATCTCCAAAGAAAATATAACACTTTTTTGGTTACTACATGATTCCATATGTGTTATTTCATAGTTTTGATGTCTTCACTATTATTCTACAATGTAAAAAATAGTAAAAATAAAGAAAAAACGTAGAATGAGTAGGTATGTCCAAACATTTGACTGGTAGTGTATACAAAATCCTGGGATGACAACGTGCTAAATGACTGTTAAAAAATGGTCGAAAGGAGCTTGTTGTAAGAAATTATGATATCTAAAGCTGTCACTGTGGTGTGAGGTAGCCAAAGTCTTAATTTCCCAAAACATCTGCCAATGTGATATATGAAATATCTGTACCTAAGAAAATTTAGTTTAGCCTAAATCAATACCCCAGAGAGGTATTACATCTATTTTTGTATGTTCATAAATAGCTTTATGAACTAACATTCAGTAGATAACAGATACAAATATTTTCTCCAAATTAAGAATCTTAAAAGTGGCAAAGTGTTCTTTACTCATGGTGCCAATCTCAGACTATATCAGGAAATACAATTGGCTGAGTGATAAGTACCAGCTACACAATAGCGGTACATTTGGATCGGTTTGGGGTTCCGCGGACCGATGCACTCATATCTTAAACATTTGAACAAGGACCGATGCGTATTGTATCGGTGAATCGTTACATCCCTAGAAAATACCTCTCAATTTTTGACTACTGATGCATCCTCTCCTTCAGTGTCTAACTGCATGTAACTGTGTTGACAGTCATTGTGCCCAGCTTCGCGAGGTAGGCAGCCTGTTCCTGATCTTGCACATCTGCGCGGCACCTTCAGCATTCAAATGCTAAAATGGCTTGCGTGTAATTATGCATTATTAGTTGAGTGACAACCTATGTAATTTGCATCTATGCACTGTTGAAAATGTTGTTTTCCGGAATAAAAGTAAGATACCGGAGACAACTCTCATCTGGCTATACCTGCTCAACGGGGCTCGCAATAGATTTTAATTTGTTTGTTCAGGTTCACCATCAGCAATAGTTTTGGTAGTTTTGCTTTAAACAATCGTTGTATATGGTCTTTTTTGTATATAAAGTGGGGGAAAAAGGTATTTAGTCAGCCACCAATTGTGCAAGTTCTCCCACTTAAAAAGATGAGAGAGGCCTGTAATTTTCATCATAGGTACACGCCAACTATGACAGACAAATTGAGAGAAAAAAATCCAGAAAATCACATTGTAGGATTTTTAATGAATTTTTTTGCAAATTATGGTGGAAAATAAGTATTTGGTCACCTACAAACAAGCAAGATTTCTGGCTCTCACAGACCTGTAACTTCTTCTTTAAGAGGCTCCTCTGTCCTCCACTCGTTACCTGTATTAATGGCACCTGTTTTAACTTGTTATCAGTATAAAACACACCTGTCCACAACCTCAAACAGTCACACTCCAAACTCCACTATGGCCAAGACCAAAGAGCTGTCAAAGGACACCAGAAACAACATTGTAGACCTGCACCAGGCTGGGAAGACTGAATCTGCAATAGGTAAGCAGCTTGGTTTGAAGAAATCAACTGTGGGAGCAGTTATTAGGAAATGGAAGACATACAAGACCACTGATAATCTCCCTCGATCTGGGGCTCCACGCAATATCTCACCCCGTGGGGTCAAAATGATCACAAGAACGGTGAGCAAAAATCCCAGAACCACACGGGGGGACCTAGTGAATGACCTGCAGAGAGCTGGGACCAAAGTAACAAAGCCTACCATCAGTAACACACTACGCCGCCAGGGACTCAAATCCTGCAGTGCCAGACGTGTCCCCCTGCTTAAGCCAGTACATGTCCAGGCCCGTCTGAAGTTTGCTAGAGTGCATTTGGATGATCCAGAAGAGGATTGGGAGAATGTCATATGGTCAGATGAAACCCAAATATAACTTTTTGGTAAAAACTCAACTCATCGTGTTTGGAGGACAAAGAATGCTGAGTTGCATCCAAAGAACACCATACCTACTGTGAAGCATGGGGGTGGAAACATCATGCTTTGGGGCTGTTTTTCTGCAAAGGGACCAGGACGACTGATCCGTGTAAAGGAAAGAATGAATGGGGCCATGTATCGTGAGATTTTGAGTGAAAACCTCCTTCCATCAGCAAGGGCATTGAAGATGAAACGTGGCTGGGTCTTTCAGCATGACAATGATCCCAAACACACCGCCCGAGCAACGAAGGAGTGGCTTCGTAAGAAGCATTTCAAGGTCCTGGAGTAGCCTAGCCAGTCTCCAGATCTCAACCCCATAGAAAATCTTTGGAGGGAGTTGAAAGTCCGTGTTGCCCAGCGACAGCCCCAAAACATCACTGCTCTAGAGGAGATCTGCATGGAGGAATGGGCCAAAATACCAGCAACAGTGTGTGAAAACCTTGTGAAGACTTACAGAAAACGTTTGACCTGTGTCATTGCCAACAAAGGGTATATAACAAAGTATTGAGAAACTTTTGTTATTGACCAAATACTTATTTTCCACTATAATTTGCAAATCAATTCATTAAAAATCATACAATGTGATTTTCTGGAGAAAAAAAATCTCATTTTGTCTGTCATAGTTGACGTGTACCTATGATGAAAATTACAGGCCTCACTCATCTTTTTAAGTGGGAGAACTTGCACAATTGGTGGCTGACTAAATACTTTTTTTTGTACAAGGTAAAGTTGATAATTTCATAACGAAGACAGCAATCACTTTTGAGAGGCGCACTGCATGGGCAAAGCGAGAGGAAAAGAGAAGATCACGCCGTAAAAACTCCCAAACGGTTGTGGGGTGGTAGATGCCTAATCTCCCTTATGGCTCAGCTCAGGTGCCGACATAGTACACACACTATAGACATACAAATTTACACACACACACACAGATAGAGAAGTCAGCTCAGACAGATCCAGCTCAGAGAGGCCCAGCTCATGAGCTCCATCAGCAGTAGATTTTTTATTTAGAATGGAAAATTAATGTTTATGCAAAAAATGTTAGTGCATCGAATAGTGTCGCATCGATTCGTTCTCTAATCAAACCGAATCATTTCAAACTAAAACGTATCGTTCCTGTATCATATCGGAGAACTTGTATCTAGATATGTATCGAATCACCTTGAAAGAAAAAGATGCACATCCCTAATATTACCTGTACAAGCAATCCATGTAATCTGCTCCCTTGCTGTACTCCTCCCAGTATCTGTGGTACATCACTAAAACTTTCTCCTCAGACTCCAGAACTTTCTGAAATTACAGATTAGAGACACAATATCAGTTTATTACCTTGGAACCTCAATGACAAGCAGACAACCAACAAATACTGCTATTAGGCTATCCAACGCTGAGCAATGGGAAATTAGTCTGAATTGAGTGAAAATGGCATTATGAACTAACATTCAGTAGATAACAGATCTTATATATTTTCCCCATATGATTAAACGTATTTACCTTGTACAACTGTCTGACATGGTTCTCCAGGAATACCTTGGTCTCTGTGTACAACCTTTCACCCAAAGGCTCTGGGTATGCAACACACAAAGCATAGATGTCACTGATTTTAGAGTAAAGGACTCCAACACATTCATCTGTAACACTGAGGAAGAAAACATGCAGACAATTTATTTTCTACTGGAAAAGTGAACTTCAGAATTTCCTCAAGTTAAACCTTAAAGGGATACTTCGGGATATCTACTTCCACAGAGTCAGATGAACTTGTGGATACCATTGTTAGGTCTCTGTGTCCAGTATGAAGGAAGTTGGAGGTAGTTTTGCAAGTTGATGCTAACTAGCATTAGCGCAATGGCTGGAAGTCTATGGGTATGTGCTAGCAGATACCCATAGACTTCCAGACACTGCGCTAACGCTAGTTAGCATTGGCTTGCGAAACTACTGCTAACATTCTTTATACTGGACACTAACCATGTTTCCATCCACAGCTTTTATGCTAGTAAAGCCATATTGTATAAAAACAAATCACGACAGCTGTGATGATAACAGGAAGTTTTGGTGTGTAATTTGTTCATTCGACTTGGTGGGATCCTTTTGTGACGGTAAAATTAGTTATGCGGTTAATGGCGGTAGAAACACCTTTATGCACAAATATTGATATAATAACCATCATATTAAAACAAATTTGGAGTCACGCGATGATATGGTCCTCCTACTACGACTTGGGAAACCATGCAGTTTATTAGGTTACAGATTAAATAAATTATGGTAAACTTCACAGAGTGGTGAAAGTGCACGGTGATCTTGATGCTCCTATCCAATAAATATCGAGGGTCTTATTCTGGTTACATGATGATCGATTCTTGACTGCAGTTTGACAAATACAAATATTATCCATAATAACCTCATCATGTAGACTAGAGACCCCGAACAGCCTACCCGCACTGTATCTGCGAGCTGTTGGCTAGAGTGCAGGTGCCAAGACCAGAGTAGGCACATTTGCTATTCAACACAAGTTTTTGTGACAAAACTATCGGTTGAGTTTAAAATGCGATGGAAACGCATTGAACTTTAGATTTTTATTCGGTATATGACAACGTAAACGAAAAAGTACATTTTGCTATTTTTATCCGCAACAAGTCAATTTGGTAGAAACATACCACTGGTGGGAAAATGCACATATTTTATTTATGCAGATTCTAGAATATTCGCATGAAAATCTGTCGCCAATTGGATGGAAACCTTTTTACAGACACATAAAAATGGTATCCATGAGTTCATCTGACTCTAGGGTAGATAAAGGACCTCAATGCCAAAATCCTGAAGTATCCCTTTAATGGCTTGACTATGTAGGCACAGATCAGTGGCATTTTAGCCTACTAAATCAATGGTAAACTAAACCACCGAACACAGAAAGTTCAGAAACTCTTTTCTGTAGAGCTGAATCGAGGTAGGATACGAAAATCTGTCATTCCATGTGGCCCTCTCCACATAATCAAGCATCACCACAGCCTTGATTGTCGTCAGTAGCTTGTTCCATGTTTCATCAAAGTCCACCACCCGCGGCTTCAAGGACATTGTACGGCTTCTTCTTCAGGCTGATGTAAAGAGGTAAAAAGAGCAGGGTTATTGGTGTGATTGGACAGTACTGGAATATTGGAGCAAGGTGTTTAGAATTATAAATGCAAATTCTTCATGTATGGATGTTGAATCAAGTAATACACTAAGCCAAATGTAATCAATCCAACTGCAATTAGGAATGATCTTTCCTCTTCAGGTTGGATAAACTGCTACATAATGTCTCAATAATTAAACAATACTTTGGCATACAGATAATTTACTGATCTGCCTGTAGCATAATTAACTCTGATTATAAGTACTATGCTTGCAATTACAATCTCAAACATGGTGTTGTGATAACAAGGTTATGACTTATTAATTGCCGAATGACAGTTTCAAATGGGTTCACAACTTAAACTCTAACTAAAAGACATATCAAAATATGTCATGTAAAAATGTGCAGGGGATGATATAAATATTGCTGTATCTCGTACTCAATATAGTGAAAGCACAAATGTAGTTATCACTATCATGTGAGATTTAACGTTAGGCCTAAATACAATTACACCTCAACATACAAACAATCAATGAAATGTCCTATTAATAGTTAGCTAGAAGGTAATAAAATGGACTGTTCCACCCTTGTTCACGGGCGGTTGCTAGAAAGCTAACGTAGCTAAAGTTAATTGACAGTGTAAACAGTCCAATCACCAGAATATTAGTCATGCTACCCAAATCATATGTAGCTAGCTAGTTAGCAAAGCGATTTGCTAACAATATGCAGGCATTCGTTACATTCACGTTAAGTTGAACAGGTAACAGGGTGAGTCTAATGCCAACGTTAGATATCCTGCAAGATTTTTACAAGAAGGCCTGGCTAGCTCTCTAGCAGCTATCAATTTCATTCGTCATTCAAGCCAGCAAGCTAAAGTTAGCTTGTCAGTTTTGGAGAATATTGCAACATGCTGCAGACATATTTGGCTTACCCACTGAAGTCACGAACAGTCAAATTTTTCTCGAATAATGTCATACATTTACTAACTAACCATGTAGCTAGCTAGGATTAGGAAGAAGCACCAAAATAGTTAACGTTAGGTACTAGTAGTAGCTAGCTGCTGGCTTTGAGATCCAGTTAGCTAGAGCTAGGCACGTAGTTCTAACTAGTAGCGACCGATTTGGGGTAGCTAGCTAGGTAAACACGTTTACAAGGTCAAATGGAGATGTCCAATATACACATACCTCTAATAAATATATATATGTTATTAAAAAGTCAAGTTTCTCCGCTGTCACAGGCTTGATCTCTCACTTACAGCATTACCAAACCTTACGGAATATACCATTGTATCAGCTGTAGGTGTACGGTATTGGAGTAGTTATGAATGTAGTAGTCATTAGCATTTAATATACTCATATTCGACAAATTAAATGTGTACCGTGCACAATAAAAATATTAATATCCAACAAAAGTCACAATTACAGATGGCGTCGATTCAAATACTTATAAAAAATAAAAACATTGCAAAGCAAGACCCCTATTTTGTAATGGTGTCGGCACAAACTACGGGTACCCGTTTGGGAGCTGTATGGGAGAGCAAAAAGTCCTTTATGAAAACTAGAAAGTAAACGTTTCCTTCAGCCGTATAAATACAAACTGTGAAGTAGAAATACTAAGAGATGTTAAGTTGCGTCAATTCAAATCTGGTATTTGGGACAAAAGAGGTCATTACACAGTATCCAAGTTAGTGTAGTATTTATTAATGCAAATACTTCAATGGTAAATATGATGTTCGTATATACGGGCTCACTGAAATACCACGCAGGGCAGACAGAGAACTGATCCATTGTTACAGGTTCTTCCTCAAATACTCTGACAGAGAGAGAGAGTTCCCACCTCTCTGCTGGCCAATCAGAGTAGACACTGAGCATGGTTTAGACTTACTCAGCCAATCCGTTGGCACACGGGCTGGTCCCATCCCCTTGGCGCATCCCTGTTGCCAGGTGTCTAGTTGTTATCCAGAAAGTCAGTTATTTTGCAGTACACGTCCTTGGACGGTTCACAGATCACAAAGAGAGAGTGTTCGGGTATTGTGAGACACAAGTTCTTATCTGTCCTACCCCCTAACGTTCCTTACATGAATCACAGCCTGTTATGTGAAACAATTTATATCAGTATAGTACCAACCTTCTATGCTTATCATTAATGCATTCCTTCTAAGCTATTCATCACATACAGATCCAATTATGAGAAAACAAATTCCAACAGAGATATGCAAGATTATTAGTATGATTGAAAGGGATAAGAACCAGTGTACATTAAAAGTATTGGGTCATTCAAGTGGACTTGAATATTGACTGTGTTACATTTTACATTTACATTTTAGTCATTTAGCAGACGCTCTTATCCAGAGCGACTTACAGGAGCAATTAGGGTTAAGTGCCTTGCTCAAGGGCACATTTACGTCATTTAGCAGACGCTCTTATCCAGACGCTCTTATATATTTATTTTTTTTTTTGGGGGGGGGGTAGAATGATTACTTTATCCTATCCCAGGTGTTCCTTAAAGAGGTGGGGTTTCAAATGTCTCCGGAAGGTGGTGAGTGACTCCGCTGTCCTGGCGTCGTGAGGGAGCTTGTTCCACCATTGGGGTGCCAGAGCAGCGAACAGCTTTGACTGGGCTGAGCGGGAACTATGCTTCCGCAGAGGAAGGGGAGCCAGCAGGCCAGAGGTGGATGAACGCAATGCCCTCGCCTGGGTGTAGGGACTGATCAGAGCCTGAAGGTACGGAGGTGCCGTTCCCCTCACTGCTCCATAGGCAAGCACCATGGTCTTGTAACGGATGCGAGCTTCAACTGGAAGCCAGTGGAGTGTGCGGAGGAGGGGGGTGACGTGAGAGAACTTGGGAAGGTTGAACACCAGACGGGCTGCGGCATTCTGGATGAGTTGTAGGGGTTTAATGGCACAGGCAGGGAGCCCAGCCAACAGCGAGTTGCAGTAATCCAGACGGGAGATGACAAGTGCCTGGATTAGGACCTGTGCCGCTTCCTGTGTAAGGCAGGGTCGTACTCTCCGAATGTTGTAGAGCATGAACCTGCAGGATCGGGTCACCGCCTTGATGACTGATCCATTGTTACAGGTTCTTCCTCAAATACTCTGACAGAGAGAGAGAGTTCCCACCTCTCTGCTGGCCAATCAGAGTAGACACTGAGCGTGGTTTAGACTTACTCAGCCAATCCGTTGGCACACGGGCTGGTCCCATCCCCTTGGCGCATCCCTGTTGCCAGGTGTCTAGTTGTTATCCAGAAAGTCAGTTCTTTTGCAGTACACGTCCTTGGACGGTTCACAGATCACAAAGAGAGAGTGTTCGGGTATTGTGAGACACAAGTTCTTATCTGTCCTACCCCCTAACGTTCCTTACATGAATCACAGCCTGTTATGTGAAACAATTTATATCAGTATAGTACCAACCTTCTATGCTTATCATTAATGCATTCCTTCTAAGCTATTCATCACATACAGATCCAATTATGAGAAAACAAATTCCAACAGAGATATGCAAGATTATTAGTATGATTGACTGTAAATTATATTAAATCAAACTTCTATTTATTATATTAAGTTCACACGAAATACACATCTTTCATTTGACACTATCACTAAAAACAAAAAATGTGTCAATGTAATGTATTTCCCTACAGGTAATTTTTATGAATTAAATTAGGAGCGCATAAACAATTTAGCACCTGCCTGCCCAAAATGTTTAAAATGAACATAGGCCTATTTTATTTATTTGTTATTTGGCTTTGCACACTCTTGGCATTCTCTCAAACAGCTTCACCTGGAATGCTTTTCCAAAAGTCTTGAAGGAGTTCCCACATATGCTGAGCACTTGTTGGCTGCTTTTCCTTCACTCTGCCGTCTGACTCATCCCAAACCATCTCAATTGGGTTGAGGTTGGGGGATTGTGGAGGCCAGGTCATCTGAAGCAGCACTCCATCACTCTCCTTCTTGGTAAAATAGCCCTAACACAGCCTGGAGGTGTGTTGGGTCATTGTCCTGTTGAAAAACAAATGATAGTCCCACTAAGCCCAAACCAGATGGGATGGCGTATCGCTGCAGAATGCTGTGGTAGCCATTCTGGTTAAGTGTGCCTTGAATTCTAAATAAATCACAGACAGAGTCACCAGCAAAGCACCCCCACACCATAACACCTCCTCCTCCATGCTATACGGTGGGAAATACACATGCGGTGATCATCCGTTCACCCACAGCACGTCTCACAAAGACACAGCGGTTTGAACCAAATTTGGACCAATCAGACCAAAGGACAGATTTCCACCGGTCTAATGCCCATTGCTCTTGTTTCTTGGCCGAAGCAAGTCTCTTCTTATTATTGGTGTCCTTTAGTAGTGGTTTGTTTGCATCAATTTGATCATGAAGGCCTGATTCATGCAGTCTCCTCTTAGCAGTTGATGTTGAGATGTGTCTGTTACTTGAACTCTGTGAAGCATTTATTTGGGTGCAGTTAATTGCCAATTTCTGAGGCTGGTAACTCTAATGAACTTGTCCTCTGCAGCAGAGGTAACTCTGGGTCTTCCTTCCCTGTGGCGGTCCTCATGAGAGCCAGTTTCATCATAGTGCTTGATGGTTTTGCGACTGCACATGAAAAAACTTCCAAAATTCTTGAAGCTTTCCGGATTAACTGACCTTCAGGTCTTAAAGTAATGATGGATGGTCGTTTCTCTTTGGATAACAAAGTTGACGAGCTCAGGGCAAGGGTTTCTTTCCAGTGAGACATCAGGGTCTCTAACATACTTTGTTTCACGGAAACATAGCTCTCTCTGGATATTCTGTCGAAATCGTTCCAGCCAGATGGGTTGCAGTTCATTGCACAGACATAAATAAATATCTCTCCGGGAAGCAGAAGGGCGGAGGTGTGTGTTTCATGACTATGACTCATGGTGTAATTGTAGTAACACACAGAAACTCAAATCCTTTTGTTCAACCGACCTAGAATACCTCACAGTCAAATGCAGACTGTTTTATCTCCCAAGAGAATTTTCCTCGGTTATAGCCACGGCCGTTTATGTCCCCCCTCAAGCCGATACCACGACGGCCCTCAAAGAACTTCACTGGACTTTATGCAAACTAGAAACCACATAACCTGAGGCTGCATTTATTGTAGCTGGGGATTTTAACAAAGCAAATTTGAGGACTAGGCAGAAACTCAAACAGGAAGTACCCGTGCTAAGAACTATTCACTGCTGGTCTGACCAATCGGAATCCACGCTTCAATATTGTTTTGATCACACGGACTGGGTAACTGAACTAAATGACTGTTGCCCCGTAGCACTCACCTCTGTCATCATGAAGTGCTTTGAGAGTCAAGGATCATATCACCTCTAACTTACCTGTCACCTTAGACCCACTTCAATTTGCTTACCGCCCCAATAGATCCACAGACGATGCAATCGCCATCACACTGCACACTGCCCTATCCCATCTGGACAAGAGGAATACCTATGTAAGAATGCTGTTAATTGACTATATCTCAGCATTCAACACAATAGTACCCTCCAAGCTCCTCATTAAGCTCAAGGCCCTGGGTCTGAACCCTGCCCTGTGCAACTGAGTCCTGGACTTCCTGACGGGCCGCCCCCAGGTGGTGAAGGTAGGAAACAACACCTCCACTTCACAGATCTTCAACACTGGTGCCCCACAAGGGTGCGTGCTCAGCCCACTCCTGTACTTCCTGTTCACCCATGACCGCGTGGCCAAGCACGCCTCCAACTCAATCACCAAGTTTGCAGACGACACAACAGTAGTAGGCTTGATTACCAACAATGACGAGATAGCCTACAGGGAGGAGGTGAGGGCTCTGGGAATGTGGTGCCAGGAAAATAACCTCTCACTCAACGTCAATAAAACAAAGGAGATGATCGCTGACTTCAGGAAACAGCAGAGGGTGCACCCCCCTATCCACATCGACGGGACCGCAGTGGAGAAGGTGGAAAGCTTCAAGTTCCTTGGCGTAAACATCACTGACAAACTGAAATGGTCCACCCACGCAGACAGTGTGGTGAAGAAGGCGCAACAGAGCCTCTTCAACCACAGGAGGCTGAAGCAATTTGGCTTGGCACCTAAAACCCTCACAAACTTTTACAGATGCACAATTGAGAGCATCCTGTCAGGCTGTATCAACGCCTGGTACGGCAACTGCACCGTCCGCAACTGCAGGGCTCTGTTATGGGTGGAAGATGGCACAATGATGCCATCTGTTGGTAAATGTTAATTACTGCAACTTCTGTGTTTTACCGGTGTACTTGAGATACCCGGATGTATTGCAATATACTGAACAAGACTGGTTACTCGCATCAATGCCTCTGTCTCGTCATTTAACATTCAAACATGGTGTCAGAGTCAGATAACTAACCATGCTTTCCGCAAATTAGAGTCACCTGTTCTGGTTTACAAAAAAAAAAAAGCTTAGTTGAGTAAAACTTAGCCGGAATTGTCCTTAGCTAGATTGAGTTTGCTAGTTAGCTTCAGTGTTGTTAGCACCGTTTAGACATGGCAGCGAACATTCCCCCTCCCGCCGTTATGAAGCTCAGCGGAGATTGGAGCACAAACTGGGATACGTTTAGAGGTGAATGGGAGGACTATGCACTAGCAACGGGACTTCGGGAAAAGGACGATGAGGTAGTGGCTGCCACTTTGAGGACTATAATGGGAGCTGAATGCCGACACATATACAAACACAACCTGAACCTAACAGAAGCTCAGCATGGTAACGCTACAGCTATTCTTGATGCTCTCGAACTTTACTTTAAGCAAGCAAAGAACGTTATCTACGAGCGTTATGTTTTCGGTTGTTGCAAACAGGAGGACGGGGAGTCCATTGACAGCTTTGTCACTAAGCTAAGGGAAAAGGCAGCTACATGTGACTATGGTGCTTTAAGAGATGAACTGATCAGAGACAAGATAGTGCTTGGCATAACTGATGAGGGCACCCGCAGACGTTTGCTGAGAGAACGTGACCTGACACTGGTCTTGGCAGTGGAGACATGCCGTGCAGTAGAGCTTACGGATATACGGATATGAAGCTAGAAAGGCAACATACAGTGGGGAAAAAAAGTATTTTGTCAGCCACCAATTGTGCAAGTTCTCCCACTTAAAAAGATGAGTGAGGCCTGTAATTTTCATCATAGGTACACGTCAACTATGACAGACAAAATGAAAAAAAAATATTCCAGAAAATCACATTGTAGGATTTTTAATGAATTTATTTGCAAATGATGGTGGAAAATAAGTATTTGGTCAATAACAAAAGTTTCTCAATACTTTGTTATATACCCTTTGTTGGCAATGACACAGGTCAAACGTTTTCTGTAAGTCTTCACAAGGTTTTCACACACTGTTGCTGGTATTTTGGCCCATTCCTCCATGCAGATCTCCTCTAGAGCAGTGATGTTTTGGGGCTGTCGCTGGGCAACACGGACTTTCAACTCCCTCCAAAGATTTTCTATGGGGTTGAGATCTGGAGACTGGCTAGGCCACTCCAGGACCTTGAAATGCTTCTTACGAAGCCAATCCTTCGTTGCCTGGGCGGTGTGTTTGGGATCATTGTCATGCTGAAAGACCCAGCCACGTTTCATCTTCAATGCCCTTGCTGATGGAAGGAGGTTTTCACTCAAAATATCACGATACATGGCCCCATTCATTCTTTCCTTTACACGGATCAGTCGTCCTGGTCCCTTTGCAGAAAAACAGCCCCAAAGCATGATGTTTCCACCCCCATGCTTCACAGTAGATATGGTGTTCTTTGGATGCAACTCAGCATTCTTTGTCCTCCAAACACGACAAGTTGAGTTTTTACCAAGAAGTTATATTTTGGTTTCATCTGACCATATGACATTCTCCCAATCCTCTTCTGGATCATCCAAATGCACTCTAGCAAACTTCAGACGGGCCTGGACATGTACTGGCTTAAGCAGGGGGACACGTCTGGCACTGCAGGATTTGAGTCCCTGGCGGCGTAGTGTGTTACTGATGGTAGGCTTTGTTACTTTGGTCCCAGCTCTCTGCAGGTCATTCACTAGGTCCCCCCGTGTGGTTCTGGGATTTTTGCTCACCGTTCTTGTGATCATTTTGACCCCAAGGGGTGAGATCTTGCGTGGAGCCCCAGATCGAGGGAGATTATCAGTGGTCTTGTATGTCTTCCATTTCCTAATAATTGCTCCCACAGTTGATTTCTTCAAACCAAGCTGCTTACCTATTGCAGATTCAGTCTTCCCAGCCTGGTGCAGGTCTACAATTTTGTTTCTGGTGTCCTTTGACAGCTCTTTGGTCTTGGCCATAGTGGAGTTTGGAGTGTGACTGTTTGAGGTTGTGGACAGGTGTCTTTTATACTGATAACAAGTTCAAACAGGTGCCATTAATACAGGTAACGAGTGGAGGACAGAGGAGCCTCTTAAAGAAGAAGTTACAGGTCTGTGAGAGCCAGAAATCTTGCTTGTTTGTAGGTGACCAAATACTTATTTTCCACCATAATTTGCAAATAAATTCATTAAAAATCCTACAATGTGATTTTCTGGAGAAAAAAAATCTCAATTTGTCTGTCATAGTTGACGTGTACCTATGATGAAAACTACAGGCCTCTCTCATCTTTTTAAGTGGGAGAACTTGCACAATTGGTGGCTGACTAAATACTTTTTCCCCCACTGTATGGACAATGTCAATGCTACATTCAGGCAGCCAGTAAAGAAATTCCCTTTTGCCACAGCTAATGCTAATACTACAGCCAACTCTGCAGTAGACAACCCCAATGCATGCCGATATTGTGGCATTTCTCATGGACGAGGAAAAGAACACTGCCCAGCCTATGGAAAAATATGCAAATCCTGTGGTACAGCTAATCACTTCGTAAGGGCCTGCATGAAAAGCAAGAGAAAGGAGGGTAAAGTGCACTCCATTGAAATAAACAAAGATGAAGGGAACAACAGCACAGAGGATGTATATGCTAGCGAGTGCATAGGGGCAGTAAGGGCAAAATGAAAAAAATTGTTTGTCACTCTGCTACTTAATAATAAACCACAGCAATGCCAGCTAGATTCAGGGGCCACATGTAACGTTATGAGCCTTAAAGATAAAAGGAGGCTCGCGCCCAGAGACAAACTC
Source organism: Coregonus lavaretus (assembly GCF_964263955.1). Classification (NCBI taxonomy): domain Eukaryota; kingdom Metazoa; phylum Chordata; class Actinopteri; order Salmoniformes; family Salmonidae; genus Coregonus; species Coregonus lavaretus. The sequence continues at coordinate 66,703,478 of NC_139989.1, forward strand.
ACACAGAGTAGCACCAAGCTGAAACTGTATTCAGGCCAGTTCTTTAGGCCTGTTTGTGACAGAGTGTGTTTTACGTGGCCAGAAACACACTCTTGAGTTTGAAATAGTTGAGGCTAGTCAACAGCCATTACTGTCAGGTTCTACATGCGAGCGCCTTGGGCTTATTAACTTCACCATCCCAGCTGATCTTAACATTATAGACAAAGTCCAGGCTGGGCCCTTGAGCAAGGAGACTCTCCTAAGCAAGTCCCATGATGTCTTCAACGCACCGGTCGAGTCAGTTCCTGGCGAAGTCAACTTTGAGTTGGATGCAGCAATCCAGCCTGGCCAGTGTGCACCCCGCAATGTACCAGTGGCCATGAAAGTAGCTACGAAGGCTCAGCTTGACAAATATGAAGCAGATGGCCACATCATATCCGTCACGAGCCTACAGACTGGATAAGTAATATGGTTATCGTCAAGAAACCAGACAAGCTACGGATATGCATGGATCCTAAACACCTCAACCGGGCTCTGAGACGTTCACATTACATTATGCCCACGTTGGAGGATGTTCTTTACAAGCTCCCAAAGGCCAGAGTCTTCACGCTCGTGGACGCCAGAGATGCCTTCCTGCAGTGCAAGCTTGACGAGCCCAGCAGCTACATGACCACCTTTTGGACACCCTGGGGCAGGAAGAGGTGGTTGAAGCTCCCGTTTGGTGTCTCCGTGGCTCCAGAGGTGTATCAGCGGAAACAGCACGAGCTGTTGATGGGACTCAGCGGCGTGGAACCCATAGCAGATGACATCCTCGTAGTGGGCTGTGGGGACAGTGATGAGGAGGCAGAATGTGACCATGACGCCAAGCTGGTGGCCCTGATGGTCAGATGCAGACAGGACAAGCTAAGGCTAAGCAAAAAAAAGCTTCAGTTTAAAGTGCCAGAGGTTCGCTTTCATGGGCACATCTTGTCCTCCACCGGATTGAAGGCGGATCCAGAAAAAGTGAAGGCTGTCTTGGATATGCCCCACCCATCTGACGTGAAGGCAGTGCAGCGCTTCGTCGGATTCGTCACCTACCTGGCCAAGTTCCTACCGCGGCTCTCTGAAGTGTGTGAACCACTAAGGAGGCTCATGGACAAGGACACCATCTGGCATTGGCTCCCAAAACATGACACAGCGGTGAGGGAAATAAAACAACTGGTCACCCAGACACCTGTACTGCGATACTACGATGTGTCAAAACCTGTCACGATTCAGAGTGACTCAAGCCAGTATGGACTGGGCTGTTGCAAGAGGGCCAGCCTGTGGTATTCACCTCTAGGGCACTCACTCCAACAGAGCAGAACTATGCCCAGATAGAGAAGGAGTGCCTCAGCATTGTGTTTGCATGCCAACGCTTCCACCACTACCTGTACGGGCGTGACAATATTACCGCAGAGACCGATCACAAGCCCCTTATTGCTATATTCAGCAAGCCTCTCCTGAATGCCCCGAAACGACTGCAGAGCATGCTACTGGCCCTACAAAACTACAACCTCAAGGTGGTGTATAAGCCAGGGCCAGAGATGTATGTGAGTGACACGCTCAGCAGGGCTACTGCATCAGGCTCTCACACACGCTCCATGCATGAACAACACGCAGTGTGCAGCTTACAAACAGAGCAAGTGGATGTTGAACACATCAACCAGGCTGATTACCTCAATGTTACGGACCAGCGCCTTATACAAATCAGACAGCACACAGACAGGGACGAGCAACTCCAGGCATTGAGGTCTGTGATTCTAATGGGCTGGCCCGACTGCAAGGAAGAAACTGCTTTAGCCATCAGAGAATATTGGCCAGTCAAAGAAGAGCTCAGTTTTCAAAAGGGAGTAATATTCAAGGGTCAGAGAGTCGTTATTCCCCGGTCTCTGCGCCCTGAGATGTTAGCGCGCGTGCACTCAAGTCACATAGGAGGTGAGGCCTGTTACAGACAAGCACGTGACACACTGTATTGGCCAGGAATGCAGAGTGAAATCAAAGACTATGTCAGTAAATGCACAATCTGCAATGAATATGCCATTGAGCAACAGAGAGAGACGATGATGTCCCACGAGCTACCAATGCGCCCCTGGCAGATAGTAAGTCTAGATCTCTTCCAGCACAGTGGCAAAGACTTTCTGCTGGTAGTTGATCATTACTCAGACTTCTGGGAGATTGACCTCCTCCCCGACCTCTCAGCAGAGACAACGATCAAACGCTGCAAGGCTCAGTTTGCCCGCTATGGCCAGCCAGATAGGGTAATTTCAGATAATGGACCCCAATTCTCGGGATGTGAGTTCCGAAAATGTGCTGCAGAATGGGAATTCGAGCACGTCACTTCATCACCACGACACCCAAAAGCTAATGGGAAGGCTGAGTCAGCAGTAAAAATCGCAAAGAACCTCTGCAAAAAAGCTCTGCGAGAGGGCAAAGATGCCTAGAAAGCAATCATGCAGTGGCGCAATACCCCGACAGAAGGCATGGATAGCAGCCCGGCCCAGCGCCTCATGGCACGGCGTTTAAAAGCAGCTCTGCCAGTAGCAAGCACTCTCCTGGAGCCATGTTTGTTGACAGACGTGCTGGTGAAGCTACGTCACAGAAGACAGGTCTCCAAGTTAATCTACGACAAATCAGCAAAAGACTTACCTGAGCTCAGGGTGGGTGAAACTGTGTGAATGAAGCCACTACCAGGGGACCGGATGGGCCTCTGGAGACTCGGATCCTGTGTACAGAAAGTGGCACCACGCTCCTACTTGGTCGAAGTGAATGGATCACTGTACCGTTGTAACAGGGTTGACCTTCAGATTGCTGAGCCAGCATCTACTCAGAACTCTGATGGTCATAGGGGTTGCATGACAAAAGACGGAACCCCAGCAAGTCACATGGGGCCTGAGGCACTGGGCGAAGAGCCAGGGGATCACAGGTCGGCCACTCCCTCGCCCATCAATACTCCCCTTAGACAGTTAGGTGACACGCCTGTGCCCGCAGTCCACGCAGACAAGCCCCCTGTCTTTTCACGCTGCGGACGTCTGTCCCAGCCACCAAAAATACTTAATCTGTAGGTTTCCCATTAGGGATTGTTGACAGACAGAGATAAAAGTGAAGAGAGTATCAAAATGTGGTTAACAAAAAAAAAGTCTAAAAATAGGTTTGTTTTGTTAGTGAATTGACAGCTCCTGTCCTATTTTATAAAAGGGAAGATGTTATGGGTGGAGGATGGCACAATGATACTATCTGTTGGTAAATGTTAATTACTGCAACTCCAGTGTTTTACCGGTGTACTTGAGATACCCGGATGTATTGCAATATACTGAACAAGACTGGTTACTCGCATCAATGTCTCTGTCTCGTCATTTAACATTCAAACAGGCTCTCCAGAGGGTGGTGCGATCTGCCCAACGCATTACCGGAGGCAAACTACTCTCCCTCTAGGACATCTACAGCATGCGATGTCACAGGAAGCCCAAAAAGATCATCAAGGACATCAACCAACCGAGCCACTCCCTGTGCACCCCAATATCATCCAGAAGGCGAGGTAAGTACAGGTGCATCAAAGCTGGGACCGAGAGACGGAAAAACTGCTTCTATTTCAAGGACATCAGACTGTTAAATAGCCATCACTAGCACATTAGAGGCAGCTGCCTATAGACATAGACTAGAAATCACTGGCCACTTTAAGAAATGGAACACTAGTCACTTTTAATAACGTTTACATATCTTGCATTACTCATCTCATATGTATATACTGTATTCTATAATATTCTACTGTATCTTGCTTTCAATTTTCGCCTAAAATGACATACCCATATCTAACTGCCTGTAGCTCAGGACCTGAAGCAAGGATATGCATATTCTTGATATAATTTGAAAGGAAACACTTTGAAGTTTGTGGAAATTTTTAATTAATGTAGGAGAATACAACACATTAGATCTGGTAAAAGATAATACAAATAAAATAACATGTGTTTTCTTTTTTTTTTTGTTCAATAATCTTTGAAATGCAAGAGAAAGGCCACAATATGGTCCTCTGTAGCTCAGTTGGTAGAGCATGGCGCTTGTAACGCCAGGGTAGTGGGTTCGATCCCCGGGACCACCCATACGTAAAAATGTATGCGCACATGACTGTAAGTCGCTTTGGATAAAAGCGTCTGCTAAATGGCATATTACTATTATTATTATATAATATTGCAGTTTAGTCGCAATTTAGATTTTGGCCACTAGATGGAAACAGTGTGTGTGCAAAGTTTCAGATTGATCCAGTAAAGCATTGCAATACTGGACTATTTTGTATCAAGTCTGCCAAAATGTGCCGAATTGGTCAATTGATACATTTTCAAGTACATAACTATAGAGAACATACAAAAATGATACGGTAATACCAAATGTAAGTTTACACACTCCCAGGAATCTCATACATGATGGATCAATAGCTTATACACTAACTTTCACACATCTAGATGGCTGGGCGGGGTGGATGTGGAGCCAGAGACAGCAGGGGTTCAAACTGTAGAACCCAGTTCCAACATTTGACTATAAAAATTGATTTTATCAAACAAAACTATGCTACATTTTATCTCTGGGACCCTTAGGATGACAAATCAGAGCAAGATTACTGACTGTAAGTACATTACACTTACCTTCAGAGGTGAATGTATCAAACCAGTTGCTGTGATAAGTTTTTTGTTGTTGTGAATTCTCCTCAAACAATAGCATGGTATTTTTCACTGTAATAGCTACTGTAAATTGGACATTGCAGTAAGATTGACAAAAATGTAAGCTTTCTGCCCATATAAGACATGTCTATGTCCTGGAAAGTTTGCTGTTACTTACAACAGTCATACTAATCACATTAGCGCATGTTAGCTCAACCGTCACGCATACGGGACACCGATCCCGTATGGGATAAAAGTTAAGTAAGTTGTGGAATTTCTTTCCTTCTTAATGCGTTTGAGTCAATCAGTTGTGTTGTGACAAGGTAGGGGTGGTGTACAGAAGATAGCCCTACTGGTAAAATACCAAGTCCATAATTTAGCAAGAACAAGCTCAAATAAGCAAAGAAAACTACATCCCATCATTCCTTTAAGACATGAAGGTCAGTCAATACGGAACATTTCAAGAACTTTGAAAGTTTCTTCAAGTGCAGTCGCAAAAACCATCAAGCACTATGATGAAACTGGCTCTCATGAGGACCGCCACAGGAAAGGAAGTCCCAGAGTTACCTCTGCTGCAGAGGATAAGTTCATCAGAGTTACCAACCTCAGAAATTGCAGCCCAAATAAATACTTCACAGAGTTCAAGTAACAGACACATCTCAACATCAACTGTTCAGAGGGGATTGTGTGAATCAGGCCTTCATGATCGAATTGCTGCAAAGAAACCACTACTAACAACAATAATAATAAGAAGAGACCTGCTTGGGCCAATTAACATGAGCAATGGACATTAGACCGGTGGAAATGTGTCCTTTGGTCTGGAGTCCAAATCAGAGATTTTTGGTTCAAACCGCTGTGTCTTTGTGAGATGCGGTGTGGGTGAACGGATGATCTCCGTATGTGTAGTTCCCACCGTAAAGCATGGAGGAGGAGGTGTTATGGTGTGGGGGGTGCTTTGCTGGTGACACTGTCTGTGATTTATTTAGAATTCAAGGCACACTTAACCAGCATGGCTACCACAGCATTCTGCAGCGATACGCCATCCCATCTGGCTTGGGCTTAGTGGGACTATCATTTGTTTTTCAACAGGACAATGACCCAACACATCTCCAGGCTGTGTAAGGGCTATTTTACCAAGAAGGAGAGTGATGGAGTGCTGCATCAGATGACCTGGCCTCCACAATCCCCCGACCTCAACCCAATTGAGATGGTTTGGGATGAGTCGGACGGCAGAGTGAAGGAAAAGCAGCCAAGAAGTGCTCAGCATATATGGGAACTCCGTCAAGACTGTTGGAATAGCATTCTAGGTGAAGCTGGTTGAGAGAATGCCAAGAGTCTGCAAAGCTGTCATCAAGGCAAAGGGTGGCTATTTGAAGAATCTCAAATATAAAATATATTTTGATTTGTTTAACACTTTTTTGATTAGTACATGATTCCATATGTGTTATTTCATAGTTTTGATGTCTTCACTATTATTCTACAATATAAAAAATAGTAAAAAATATAGAAAAACCCTTGAATGAGTAGGTGTGTCCAAACATTTGACTGGTACTGTATATATTCTTAATTCCATTCCTTACTGAAATTGTGTGTATAGGGTATATGTTGTGAAATTGTTAGATATTACTTGTTAGATATTACTGCACTGTCAGAGCTAGAAGCACAAGCATTTCACTACCCCCCGCGATAACATCTGCTAAACACTTGTATGAGACAAATCAAATTTGATTTGATTTTGATTTGATTTGAGCTGTTCTTGTCATAATATGAACTTGGTCTTTTACCAAATAGGGCTATCTTCTGTATACCAACCCTACCTTGTCACAACACAACTGATTGGCTCAAATGCATTAAGAAGGAAATACATTCCACGAATTCACTTTTAACAAGGCATACCTGTTAATTTAAATGCATTCCAGGTGACTATGCTCACATGCAGGAACGCCCTGAATTGCGGCCCGCAGTTATGCACTATTGACCAGAAGAGCAGCTTTTCTAAGGACCGTCCCTTTGATTTGGCGCGCGCAAAGAGGACACATAATGGGATGTAATGATGCAGCCGACCACTGGATGGAGCCAGAGACATGTTTATTCGACAGAAAAGCCTCTGATTATCCTAGAACTGTCTATGACTTATAAAACAGTGGGTAATTAATAAAATAAGACATGTAAACATATTATCAGTAATTACCTGTAAATCTAGTGCCCAAAGTCGGCAATGTAAGCTTAAAGGGACATTTCCCTGCTGTTTTTTTAATGTATATCTCCATTAATATGTTATTAACATAAAAGTGTCCCAAAAAAATTTGAATTTCAACACTACACGCACATACGAGCGTTTCTGCATCTCACCGGTAGAAACGGGCCATCTACATTTCCTGGTTGTAAGCAAATCGCAATATACAGAATTCATAGCGATTTCAGGACATAGAACCGCCCCTGTCAAGGTGGATCCAGTTGAGAATGGGAGTCAACTCACTGGACCAGCGACTCGTTCATAGAACATCAGCTTGCGAATAACTATTGATTTTTCTTGTTGTGTCGACAACAACTGTAAAGTTTAGTCATGGTGTTGTGCTCAATACCTGGATGTGCAATCTACAAGCAAGCACAGGCTGCTGGGGTAACATTTAATTGGTTACCTAAGAAGCTAGCCAGCGAACTTGATATGATGTGTTTGCTGAAGGATTTGTTAATGTGTTTGATATTACGTGTTACATAGGATTTTGAGGATGAGGACATTCCATTTATTTATGTCACTGGTGGGTGCCAGAAGGTATGCGTGCCAAGGAGGTCTAGGGGGCCCACTTGTGGTAATCTTAGAATGAGTACGTGATGGAATGGCCTGACTGGGGTGCAAGATGACTGGGTTGCAAGATTATACTATTGTAGTTGGGAGTGACACCCAATAATGGTTGGCAACTGTGGGCGTTATATAAACTGAGAGATTTTCTATGTGTTCATTCAAATGGCAAGAGGCAATTCACGTGCAGCTTGTTGTGTTGAATCCGGTACTATATCTATTAAATACTTTGTCTCAACTCTCCATAAAATGGTTTAAGTATATTCTTGCATCCTGAATTACTTGATACCAGAGAAACACATCATAACAGAACATTTGTTTAACTAAACCAAAATCTAGCTAGCTAGCTTTCATGATACGCTGGCTAGACATTTATAAGCAAATCAATGTAATTAACCAACTGCTAATTGGCGTTGTGGTTTGTAGCCTTTGCAAGCTAATGTTAGCTATGTTAGGTTACGTTAGCTACAGCCTACTGGACCGTATCTAACTGTAAGCTAGCTAGCTAACTAACTACCGCAAGGGTAGTTGTCATAGTTGGTGTGTTTATAAGTAGGCTAGCTACAACTTCTACTGTAGTTTTCACAGTATTATGGAGGCTTAGTTAATTTTTTATGCAAAGCTTGAAATCTAAATTGGAGAAAAGGAGGGTTATTAGTAAGGAGGGGATGGTATGGGTGACAGATCGGTGTCTGTTGGGGTGGGTATTGTGTGTGAAGGTTAGTATGCATGAACTATTGACACGAGGGGAATGAATGGATATAGTACCATGTTTGAGTGTGTATTGATGGGGACAAAGTAGTAAAATGTTGGCTAATCACTGACTAGTGTGTGTCCTACTCCTGCTGCTACTGATTATGACCTTGACACCAGCTTTAGTTAGTTGTACAGATCCTGTAAACCCATTTGATGAACGCTTTTAGCCGGGAACAAGCTCAACATCATCAGCCAACACAACATCCATATTCAGTTAGACTGATGTTGTTGTATAATATAGAATGACTAGTATGCTCACAACTGCATTGTGGTATAGATATGGCTAGCTATACCATATATGAAATGTTTTATATAATATTTTTTACAAGTGTACTGACAAGTGACTAAATGATTCCAGCTGCATCAGAAACCAATAAAGTGTTGACTTCAACTTCTGGATCAAATCATTGTGATATTCATGAAATGTATTTGGAAGTAACTAGCTACAATCTTACTGCAAAAAAATAGGATGCAGGGAGTTGGTGTATCATTTCAACTTTAATTTGTTGGCAAGTAAACATAAAAGTAGATTAGTCTGTCAATGTAGCAAATAAGTAGACATGACTTGTATTCAAGACAATGTTTATTTGCTCTGCAGACCGAGGTGAGTTTACACAGTAGTATGCAGGAACAGTTATGGCAATATATGACATATATACAGTAGAAGACAAATGTACTACTAACGTCTATAATAAATACTTGTCACAACTTCCTCCGAAGCTGCCTCCCCTCCTTGTTCGGGCAGGCTTCGGCGTTCGTCGTCACCGGCCTTCTAGCCACTGCCGCTTCTCATCTCATCATTCCATTTGTTTTGTCTTGTTTATTACACACACCTGGTTCATATCCCCTCATCAGTACCTGTATAAGTGTTCCCTCTGCCCCGTTGTCTTTGTGTGTGATTGTTTATTGTGGAGGTATTATAGCTCGTGGAGCTACTTTGTATTTTTATCGCCGGGATATTCACCCGTGTGCCTTGTAATCTCCAGTGCGTGGTATTTACCACACTGTAGTGTATTACGCATTGATGCGTACTGCTGTGTTCCTGATTAAACTATATATTCTGTGATTTACCCTCCTGCGCCGTTCGAAATCACCCGCCACAGAATCACACACCCGAACATGGAGTCAGCATGAGAAATAAACATGCCTGGAGTCGTGGCGTGGGTCCGGGAGCATTCTACTATGCTAGCCAGCTTGGGAGAAGCAATGGATCGGGTTACCCAGGTCATCCAACGCCTGGAGAGGAGAGGACCCGACCCTTCAGGACCAGCTGAGCGACCGGATCCAGCCACCCATACCCCAGCACCACGAGGGATTCACCTATCCCGACCAAGGGAGTATAACGGGACAGCTGCCCGCTGCCAGGGATTCCTCCTGCAGCTGGACCTCTACTTCTCAACCATCAGCCCGGCTCCATCGGAGCGGGAGAAGGTGTCCGCCCTCGTCTCCTGCCTCTCGGGGAAAGCCCTGGAGTGGGCCAACGCGGTCTGGAGTGAAGGAGGAGACAACTACAGGGATTTCGCTCGCCTCTTCCGGGCAGTCTTGATCACCCGCCCGAAGGAAGAGAGGCGGGCGAGCAGCTGGTCCAACTGAGGCAGGGGACGAGGACCGCGCAGGATTTTGCCCTGGAGTTTGGGTGGAACGAGCGGGCCCTCATCGACAGTTTCCGGTGCAGCCTGCGAGAGGACGTCCGAAGGGAGCTAGCCTGCTGTGAAACCATGTTGACTTTGGACATGGTCATCCGGTTGGACAACCTGCTAGCTTCAAGAGGACGTCCTGGAAGGGGCCTGCCCATTTCAACTCCCTTCAACACGGATTCCATTCTGATGGTCTGGGTGGTGCAGCGATCCGGGAGAACGGAGGACGGCAGCTCCAGTGTCACTATTGTGGCAGGAGAGGACATTCTGCGACACGCTGTCGTCAGGGTTCTGATGGGTCTGGAGGCGGCAGGCAGGGCACTCTCGCATCACCCCTGGTATTGCAAACCCACACTCGTTCAGAGCCCTCTGCTGCGCACTGCACCATACATGTCAACTTCCCTGATTACCCAGTAGTTCCCCAGTGTAAGGTGCTGGTCGATTCAGGCACAGCTGGGAACTTTATGGACAGAGCTTTAGCTATTAGTCTCTGTATTACATTGGTTCCCCTACTCATTCCACTGCCCATCAAAGCACTTGACAGTCGACCATTAGGGTCAGGTTTTGTTAGGGAAGTTACAGCACCAGTGACAATGGTTACGCAAGAGACCCATAGAGAGTAAGTCACCTTTTTATTATTGAGTCTCCCGATTTCCCTGTTGTGTTGGGTCTGCCCTGGTTAGCACTACACAACCCCACCTTTTCATGGCCGCAGAGGGTTCTCACAGGGTGGTCGCGAGAGTGTCAGGGTGGGTGTCTAGCTGTTTCCGTTGGTGCAACCACGGTGGAATGTCAAGACATTACCTCCACCGTGCGCATTCCCCCTGAATACCTCGATTTGGCGCACGCATTTTCCAAAACGCAGGCGACCAAATTACCACCTCCTCGGATGGGGATTGCGCGATAAACCTCCGGGGAGACGCTATGCCTCCCAGGAGTCATGTATATCCCCTGTCGCAGGCTGAAACGGAGGCGATGGAGACATACGTCTCCGATTCCCTGCGCCAGGGGTTCATACGTCCCTCACCTTCGCCCTCCTCCTCGAGTTTATTTTTTGTGAATAAGAAAGACGGATGTCTGCGCCCTTGCATTGATTACTGAGCACTTAACAAGGGGACAATTCGTTATAAATATCCTCTACCCCTCATTCCATCTATAATCGAGTCAATGCATGGGGCGCGCTTCTTCACAAAATTAGATCTCTGGAGTGCGTACAACCTGGTGCGTGTCCGAGAAGGGGACGAGTAGAAGACAACATTCAGCACAACCACAGGGCATTACGAATACCTAGTGATGCCGTACGGTTTGATGAATGCTACATCAGTCTACCAGTCCTTCGTGAACGAGGTGTTTCGGGACATGCTTGGTCGCGGTGTGGTGGTCTACATTGATGACATTGTGGTGTATTCCACTACGAGTGCAGAGCATGTGTCCCTGGTTCGCAAAGTGCTGGGCCGACTGTTGGAACATGACCTTTATGCCAAGGCAGAAAAGTGTCTGTTTTTCCAACAGTCCTTCTGTCACGCTCTGGCTCCGGGACTTTGTGTGTTGAGCCAGGGTATGTTCGTTTCGTGGTGTTTTGTTTGGTTGGGTGGTTCTATGTGTTGTATTTCTTTGTTTGGTTCAGTGACTCCCAATCGGAGGTAACGAGTGTCAGCTGTCGGCTCGTTATCTCTGATTGGGAGCCATATTTATCTGTATGGTTTCCTGTGGGTGTTGTGGGTTTTTGTTCCGTTTCAGTCATAGTCACTGTTGGACTTCACTATCGTCTTTTGTTTTGTATTTACGTGTTTTTTTCATTAAAGTCATCATGTTCACTCAACGCGCTGCGTATTGGTCTGCTCCTGTTTTAGACGATCGTGACAGAAAAACCCACCTTAAAAGGACCAAGCAGCGTGTCAAGCGGCAACAGGACCTACCTACACAGGATTTATGGACGCCTCCAAAGGATTCATGGACATGGGAGGAGATACGGGCTGGAAAGGGTCCTTGGGCACAACCGGGAGAATATCGCCGCCCTCGTGAAGAGCTGGAGGCAGCTAAAGCCGAGAGGAGGTGGTATGAGGAGGCAGCACGGAGTCGAGGCTGGAAGCCCGTGGGTACTACCCAAAAATTTCTTGGGGGGGGGGCTAAAAGGGAGTGTGGCGAAGTCAGGTAGGAGACCTGCGCCTACTCCCTGGACTGACCGTGGAGAGCGAGAGTACGGGCAGACACCGTGTTACGCAGTAGAGCGCATGGTGTCTCCTGTACGCAGGCATAGCCCGGTTCGGTACATTCCAGCTCCACGTATCGGCCGGGCTAGATTGAGCATTGAGCCGGATGTCATGAAGCCGGCCCAACGCATCAGGCCACCAGTGCGTCTCCTCGGGCCGGCTTACATGGCACCAGCCTTACGCATGGTGTCCCCGGTTCGCCTACATAGCCCGGTGCGGGTTATTCCTCCTTCCCGTACTGGTCGGGCGACGGGGAGTATACAACCAGGTAAGGTTGGGCAGGCTCAGTGCTCAAGGGAGCCAGTACGCCTGCACGGTCCGGTATTTCCGGCGCCACCTCCCCGCTCCAGTCCAGTACCACCAGTGCCTACACCACGCACCAAGCCTCCTGTGTGTCCCCAGAGTCCTGTGCGTCCTGTTGCTGCTCCCCGCACTAGCCCTGAGATGCGTGTCCTCAGCCCGGGACCACCAGTTCCGGCACCACGCACTAGGCCTTATGTGCGTCCCCAGGGTCCAGCATGCCCTGTTGCTACTCCCCGCACTAGCCCTGAGATGCGTGTCCTCAGCCCGGGACCACCAGTTCCGGCACCACGCACTAGGCCTTATGTGCGTCCCCAGGGTCCAGCATGCCCTGTTCCTTCTCCCCGCACTAGCCCTGAGATGCGTGTCCTCAGCCCGGGACCACCAGTTCCGGCACCACGCACCAGGCCTATCGTGCGTCTCGGCCGGCCAGAGTCTGCCGTCTGCCCAACGGCGCCTGAACTGCCCGTCTGCCCAACGGCGCCTGAACTGCCCGTCTGCCCAACGGCGCCTGAACTGCCCGTCTGCCCAACGGCGCCTGAACTGCCTGTCTGCCCAACGCCGTCTGAACTGTCCGTCTGCCAAGCGCTGCATAAGCCGCCCGTCTGCCATGAGCCTTCAGAGCCGTCCGCCAGACCGGAGCCGCTAGAGCCTTCCGCCAGACAGGATCAGCCAGAGCCTTCCGCCAGACAGGATCAGCCAGAGCCTTCCGCCAGACAGGAGCCGCTAGAGCCTTCCGCCAGACAGGATCAGCCAGAGCCTTCCGCCAGACAGGATCAGCTAGAGCCTTCGGCCAGCCATGAGCAGCCAGATCCGTCGGCCAGCCATGAGCAGCCAGATCCGTCGGCCAGCCATGAGCAGCCAGATCCGTCAGCCAGCCATGAGCAGCCAGATCCGTCAGCCAGCCATGAGCAGCCAGTTCCGTCGGCCAGCCATGAGCAGCCAGATCCGTCGGCCAGCCATGAGCAGCCAGATCCGTCGGCCAGCCATGAGCAGCCAGATCCGTCGGCCAGCCATGAGCAGCCAGATCCGTCAGCCAGCCATGAGCAGCCAGATCCGTCGGCCAGCCATGAGCAGCCAGATCCGTCAGCCAGCCATGAGCAGCCAGATCCGTCAGCCAGCCATGAGCAGCCAGATCCGTCAGCCAGCCATGAGCTGTCCAGCCAGGATCCGCCAGAGCCGTCCAGCCGGGGTCCGCCAGCCAGCCAGGATCCGCCAGAGCCAGCCAGCCAGGATCCGCCATTCAGTCCGGTGCTGCCCCTTAGTCCGGTGCTGCCCCTTAGTCCGGTGCTGCCCCTTAGCCGGGTGCTGCCCCTTAGCCGGGTGCTGCCCCTTAGTCCGGTGCTGCCCCTTAGTCCGGTGCTGCCTCTTAGTCCGGTGCTGCCCCTTAATCCGGTGGGGGTAAGTTGGAGGGTGGCCAGTTGGAGGAGGCTACGGAAGCGGGTAGTGACTATGGTGGGGTGGGGACCACGACCAGAGCCAGAACCACCGCCGAAGAGGTATGCCCACCCAGCCCTCCCTTGGTTAGCCCTAGTTGAGGCGCGGTCGCAGTCCGCGCCTTTAGGGGGGGGTACTGTCACGCTCTGGCTCCGGGACTTTGTGTGTTGAGCCAGGGTATGTTCGTTTCGTGGTGTTTTGTTTGGTTGGGTGGTTCTATGTGTTGTATTTCTTTGTTTGGTTCAGTGACTCCCAATCGGAGGTAACGAGTGTCAGCTGTCGGCTCGTTATCTCTGATTGGGAGCCATATTTATCTGTATGGTTTCCTGTGGGTGTTGTGGGTTTTTGTTCCGTTTCAGTCATAGTCACTGTTGGACTTCACTATCGTCTTTTGTTTTGTATTTACGTGTTTTTTTCATTAAAGTCATCATGTTCACTCAACGCGCTGCGTATTGGTCTGCTCCTGTTTTAGACGATCGTGACACCTTCTCCTTCCTCAGATACCGCATCACCACCTCAGGTGTGGAGATGGAGGGAGACCGTGTTTCAGCCGTGTGTAATTGGCCGACTCCAACCACGGTAAAGGAGGTGCAGTGCTTTATTGGCTTTGCCAATTACTATCGGAGGTTTATCCGGGGCTTTGGCAAGGTCGCAGCTCCCATCACATCTCTGTTGAAGGGTGGGCCAAACCGGCTCCGCTGGTCTGCTGAGGCTGACAGGGCTTTCAGTACCTGAGGGTTCTGTTCACCTCAGCCCCGGTACTGGCCCATCCCGATCCATCACTACCATTCGTAGTGGAGGTGGATGCGTCTGAGGTAGGAATAGGCGCTGTCCTATCTCAATGCTCGGGCACTCCACCCAAGCTCCGCCCCTGTGCTTTCTTCTCCAAGAAGCTCAGCCCGGCGGAGCAGAACTACGACGTTGGTGATCGGGAGCTGTTGGCTGTTGTCCGAGCCCTGACCATGTGGAGGCACTGCCTCGAGGGGGCGAAACACCCTTTCCTCATTTGGACGGACCACCGTAACCTGGAGGAGATCCGGGCAGCGAGGAGGCTGAACCCTCGCCAGGCCAGGTGGGCCTTATTCTTCACCCGGTTTGATTTTACACTATCTTACATCCCGGGTACGAAGAACGTGAAGGCAGATGCACTGTCACAGCTGTAAGACACAGAGGAGAGGCCCATAGACAACACCCCCATTCTCCCGGCCTCCTGCATTGTTGTGACAGTAGTATGGGCGATGGACGCGAACATAGAGCGATATTATGGCAAGAACAGCTCAAATAAGCAAAGAGAAATGACAGTCCATCATTACTTTAAGACATGAAGGTCAGTCAATCCGGAACATTTGAATAACTTTTCAAGTTTCTTCAAGTGCATTCGCAAAAACCATCAAGCACTATGATGAAACTAGCTCTCATGAGGACCGCCACAGCAAAGGAAGACCCAGAGTTACCTCTGCTGCAGAGGATAAGTTCATTAGAGTTAACTGCACCTCAGATTGCAGCCCAAATAAATGCTTCACAGAGTTCAAGTAACAGACACATCTCAACATCAACTGTTCAGAGGAGACTGTGTGAATCAGGCCTTCATGATCGAATATCTGCAAAGAAACCACTACTAAAGGACACCAATAAGAAGAAGACACTTGATTGGGCCAAGAAACATGAGCAATGGACATTAGACCGGTGGAAATCTGCCTGATGAGTCCAAATTTGAGATTTTTGGTTCCTACCGCCGTGTCTATGTGAGACGCAGAGTAGGTGAACGGATTATCTCTGCATGTGTGGTTCCCACTGTGAAGCATGGAGGAGGAGGTGTGATGGTGTGGGTGTGCTTTGCTGGTGACACTGTCAGTGATTTATTTAGAATTCAAGGCACACTTAACCATCATGGCAACCACAGCATTCTGCAGCGATATGCCATCCCATCTGTTTTGCGCTTAGTGGGACTGTCATTTGTATTTCCGCAGTGAGCAGCACATGGAGTAGACGCTTCTCTGACTACCTACTTCTCACCCCTGCTTAAATTTGATTAAAATTCCACTCTTGCCCAACCAAACTGCTACAATGAGCAACCCTATGAGAAACATGGCCAAGGGGAAACTAAATAATCAAAAAACAACCGTCAAGAGAGATGACAAAGTCCCTACCGTCGTGTCTAAACCCACCACAGCACAAGACGAGGATGGCGATGCTTGCATTAGCTTGGCCATAATGGCTAGCATGGCTAACCCTGACTTGGAGCCTTCACCGACTATCATATTAGCAGCTATCAAGAAATTGGAAGAGGATATGAACACTCGATGTAATCATCTGTACTCATCCTTACAATCAGTGCAAACCTCCCTGGCTGACCACACAACCTGCATTTTTGCCCTGGAAGGAAAAGCAGGTGACCACGAGACACGCATCACCACCCTCAAGGGCAGTATGAAGAGCTACTAACAGCAAACAAAGCTATTCAACTCAAGCTAATTGACCTCGAGGGACATTCAAGACGTTCAAATATCAAAATCATAGGCTTGGATGAAAAAATTGAGAAGGGCAGACCAACTCAGTTTGTGGCAGAACTCATACCAAAACTGTAAGTGATTGACAATTTCCCCCAAGGCCTAGAAGTCGACCGAGTGCACCGCATCGGCGTGCTCTCCACTACGCGGCCCCGTGTCATGATTGCCAAAATCCACCACGACCCCAAGAAGGAAAAGATTCTGCACCTGTCCCGCCTGTAATTTCCCCTGTCCTTCAACAGGGCTGGGTTAACATATACCCAGACTACACTGATGAGGTAACCAAGCAGTGCCTTCGATGGAGCAAGGAAGAAACTCAGAGACGCAGGAATCAGACTATTCATTATTTTATAAGAGCAATTGTTATAGACATAAGGGTGAGGGGGCCCAGTCGGACCAGCTGAAGGTACGCTCATTTCGTTTCATTATAAATTGCTTAGCTAGCCTATGTCTCCTTGTAGTGTCCAGCAGTTCCACAGTGTTATGGGGGAATTTATATTCCACTTCGTTTTGGGGAAGTGGATGGGGGGAAGGAGGTGGAGAATGTTTTTTTGTGTTTTTCATTTGTCCTTTGCGCTTTACGTGTTGCGCCAGCCTTACTGCTACAATTTCTATGTACTTGAGGACCAAATAATTATTTATTATGGCTACTAGTAACTCTACCACTTCGCTACTGTGTGGCAACATTACTCTTCTTTCATGTAATGTACAAGGTTTGAGAACAAATTTGAAAAGAGTTAACGTTTTTTTCACATTTGAAATCTTTATCTGGAGACATTGTTTTTACAAGAAACTCACATAAAGCATACTGAACAATGGAGATTACAATGTAGTTTTGATTTATCAATCAAAAACTGTCCCATTCAAACAGACGGGCAGCAGCGTTCTGGATAAGTTGTAGGGGTTTAATGGCACAGGCAGGGAGCCCAGCCAACAGCGAGTTGCAGTAATCCAGACGGGAGATGACAAGTGCCTGGATTAGGACCTGTGCCGCTTTCTGTGTAAGGTAGGGTCGTACTCTGCGAATGTTGTAGAGCATGAACCTGCAGGATCGGGTCACCGCTTTGATGTTAGCGGAGAACGACAGGGTGTTGTCCAGGGTCACGCCAAGGTTCTTTGCACTCTGGGAGGAGGACACAATGGAGTTGTCAACCGTGATGGCGAGATCATGGAGCGGGCAGTCCTTCCCCGGGAGGAAGAGCAGCTCCGTCTTGCCGAGGTTCAGCTTGAGGTGGTGATCCGACATCCACACTGATATGTCTGCCAGACATGCAGAAATGCGATTCGCCACCTGGTTATCAGAAGGGGTAAAGGAGAAAATTAATTGTGTGTCGTCTGCGTAGCAATGATAGGAGAGACCATGTGAGGATATGACAGAGCCAAGTGACTTGGTGTATAGAGAGAATAGGAGAGGGCCTAGAACTGAACCCTGGGGGACACCAGTGGTGAGAGCACGTGGTGCAGAGACAGATTCTCGCCACGCCACCTGGTAGGAGAGACCTGTCAGGTAGGACGCAATCCAAGAGTGAGCAGCGCCGGAGAAGCCCAACTCGGAGAGGGCGGAGAGGAGGATCTGATGGTTCACAGTATCAAAGGCAGCGGATAGGTCTAGAAGGATAAGAGCAGAGGAGAGAGAGTTAGCTTTAGCAGTGCGGAGAGCCTCTGTGACACAGAGAAGAGCAGTCTCAGTTGAATGACCAGTCTTCAAACCTGACTGGTTTGGATCAAGAAGGTCATTCTGAGAGAGATAGCAGGAGAGTTGGCTAGAGACGGCACGCTCAAAAGTTTTGGAGAGAAAAGAAAGAAGGGATACTGGTCTGTAGTTGTTGACATCGGAGAGATCGAGTGTAGGTTTTTTGAGGAGGGGTGCAACTCTCGCTCTCTTGAAGACGGAAGGGACATGGCCAGTGGTCAAGGATGAGTTGATGAGCAAGGTTAGGTAAGGGAGAAGGTCTCCGGAAATGGTCTGGAGAAGAGAGGAGGGGATAGGGTCAAGCGGGCAGGTTGTTGGGCAAGATTTCATGTGGAGAGAGAGGGGAGAAAGAAGTCAAAGCATAGGGTAGGGCAGTGTGAGCAGGACCAGCGGTGTCATTTGACTTAATAAATGAGGATCGGATGTCGTCAACCTTCTTTTCGAAATGGTTGACGAAGTCATCCACAGAGAGGGAGGAGGGAGGGGGAGGAGGCGGAGGATTCAGAAGGGAGCAGAAGGTGGCAAATAGCTTCCTAGGTTTAGAGGCAGAGGCTCGAAATGCACCAATTTGTATGTCGCTCTGGATAAGAATGTCTGCTAAATGATGTAAATGTAAATGTAAATATGAGGCTACCATGAAAAAATGTAAGCAGAGAAGATTATTAGAAATTGAGGCACAGCTCCCGGTGCCTGAGAGAGATCAGGGGTGCAAATTTCACTGGGGACGAGGGGGACATGTCCCCCCACATTCTGAAATTGCATTTTTGTCCCTCCCAGTTTTATCATTGGAATGTGATATTAAACGAGGCAACGGTGTGCTTTAGGACCATGCGTATGCCTCCGAGCAGTCGGGTAGGCTGTTTGTAGTGTTTATCCGACTGGATTAAAATATATATACAGTGGGGGAAAAAAGTATTTAGTCAGCCACCAATTGTGCAAGTTCTCCCACTTAAAAAGATGAGAGAGGCCTGTAATTTTCATCATAGGTACACGTCAACTATGACAGACAAATAGAGATTTTTTTTCTCCAGAAAATCACATTGTAGGATTTTTAATGAATTTATTTGCAAATTATGGTGGAAAATAAGTATTTGGTCACCTACAAACAAGCAAGATTTCTGGCTCTCACAGACCTGTAACTTCTTCTTTAAGAGGCTCCTCTGTCCTCCACTCGTTACCTGTATTAATGGCACCTGTTTGAACTTGTTATCAGTATAAAATACACCTGTCCACAACCTCAAACAGTCACACTCCAAACTCCACTATGGCCAAGACCAAAGAGCTGTCAAAGGACACCAGAAACAAAATTGTAGACCTGCACCAGGCTGGGAAGACTGAATCTGCAATAGGTAAGCAGCTTGGTTTGAAGAAATCAACTGTGGGAGCAATTATTAGGAAATGGAAGATATACAAGACCACTGATAATCTCCCTCGATCTGGGGCTCCACGCAAGATCTCACCCCGTGGGGTCAAAATGATCACAAGAACGGTGAGCAAAAATCCCAGAACCACACGGGGGGACCTAGTGAATGACCTGCAGAGAGCTGGGACCAAAGTAACAAAGCCTACCATCAGTAACACACTACGCCGCCAGGGACTCAAATCCTGCAGTGCAAGACGTGTCCACCTGCTTAAGCCAGTACATCTCCAGGCCCGTCTGAAGTTTGCTAGAGTGCATTTGGATGATCCAGAAGAGGATTGGGAGTGTCATATGGTCAGATGAAACCAAAATAGAACTTTTTGGTAAAAACTCAACTCGTCGTGTTTGGAGGACAAAGAATGCTGAGTTGCATCCAAAGAACTCCATACCTACTGTGAAGCATGGGGGTGGAAACATCATGCTTTGGGGCTGTTTTTCTGCAAAGGGACCAGGACGACTGATCCGTGTAAAGGAAAGAATGAATGGGGCCATGTATCATGAGATTTTGAGTGAAAACCTCCTTCCATCAGCAAGGGCATTGAAGATGAAACGTGGCTGGGTCTTTCAGCATGACAATGATCCCAAACACACCGCCCGGGCAACGAAGGAGTGGCTTCGTAAGAAGCATTTCAAGGTCCTGGAGTGGCCTAGCCAGTCTCCAGATCTCAACCCCATAGAAAATCTTTGGAGGGAGTTGAAAGTCCGTGTTGCCCATCGACAGCCCCAAAACATCACTGCTCTAGAGGAGATCTGCATGGAGGAATGGGCCAAAATACCAGCAACAGTGTGTGAAAACCTTGTGAAGACTTACAGAAAACGTTTGACCTGTGTCATTGCCAACAAAGGGTATATAACAAAGTATTGAGAAACTTTTGTTATTGACCAAATACTTATTTTCCACCATAATTTGAAAATAAATTCATTAAAAATCCTACAATGTGATTTTCTGGATTTTTTTTTCTCAATTTGTCTGTCATAGTTGACGTGTACCTATGATGAAAATCACAGGCCTCTCTCATCTTTTTAAGTGGGAGAACTTGCACAATTGGTGGCTGACTAGATACTTTATTATTGTATATATATATATATATATTATTATTATTATTATTATTATTATTATTATTATTATTATTATTATTATTATGTCCCCCCACTTGTAAAACCAAAGTTGTGCCCCTGAGAGAGATAGAAGTGCCCTTATATTTATTGAATGACATAATAAAACTCAAATATGAATACAATACTATTCTCTCTAACCAAGTAAACACAATGCTATTAAAGATTAAACAAAAACATTTCGAGTTGGGTGACAAGCCGGATAAACTACTGGTGCGCCAGCTGAGATGTATACAGGCCAATAGAGCTATTCATAAAATGTAATCTAGTACAAGTACAGGAGCTGTTACTACGGATCCAAAATAGGGTATATAACAAAGTATTGAGAAACTTTTGATGCATGTTTTGACACATAAGGCTGGCCTTGGGCTGATTTAAATGTGTAAAGTCTGCAGCCTTCTCATCATCATTAGGATAATGTACGTCATTTACAGGTATGCAAGTTAGTTAACACTCCATCTACTGATCACATTGTTTCCATTGTTTCGCTTAAGCAGTTAGCTTCTCACCTAATCACCTGCTAATACTACTGTAAGTCGCTCTGGATAAGAGCGTCTGCTAAATGATGTAAATGTCACTACTGTAAGTTGCTCTGGATAAGAGCTCTGTTAAATGATGTAAATGTCTAATAGTCGGAATTTGGCACCTCCATTATAGGAAAAGCCAAGAGTGCAAGTGCACTGGAAACAAACAAAGAGTAAGCTAAAATAGTTGTATTCCTTTGTAAAAAATATGAAGTCCTGAATTAGTCAATCAGCAGAGAGTTAAAGTGACAGTACAAAAGTGCAGACTGGACCCTGGTTTTATGGACTCAATCAATCGTTTTTATTGTACAGTACTATATTTGTACCATACAGTGCCTTCAGAAAGTAGTCATACCCCTTGACTTATTCCACATTTTGTTGTTACAGCCGGAATTCAAAATTGATTAAATTCATTATTTTTCTCACCCATCTAAACATAATTTTAAAAAATGTATAGGAAATGAAATACAGAAACATCGAATTTACACTGAACAAAAGTATAAAAGCAACATGTGTTGGTCCCATTTTTCATGAGCTGAAATCAAACATCCCAGAAATGTTCCATATGCAAAAAAATTGTGATATGAAACTTTTAAGTTGCATGCATTTGCAACAAAAGCTTAGTTCTCAAATTTTGTGCACACATTTATTTACATCCCTGTTACTGAGCATTTCTCCTTTGTCAAGATAATCCATCCACCTGACTGGTGTGGCATATCAAGAAGCTGATTAAACAGCATGATCATTACACAGGTGCACAGGTTTGGTCAAACAACACAATGCCACTGATGTCTCAAGTTTTGAAGGAGCGTGCAATTGGCATATTGACTGCAGTAATGCCCACCAGAGCTGTTGCCAGAGAATTGAATGTTCATTTCTCAACCATAAACTGCCTCCAATGTCGTTTTAGAGAATTTGGCAGTACATCCAAACCAGCCTCACAACCGCAAACCACATGTATGGCGTAGTGTGGGCGAGGGGTTTGCTGATGTCAACGCTGTGTACAGAGTGCCCCATGGTGGCGGTGGGATTATGGTATGGGCAGGCATGATTTGAAGGAGTAAGGCGCAGGAGGGTAAATCACAGAATACAGAGTTTATTCCGGAATACAGAGTTACGCAGGATAGCGTCAAACAGTCCAGTGCGCAAAACTATCCTGCGTAACTCTGTATTCCGGAATAAACTCTGTATTCTGTGATTTACCCACCTGCGCCTTACTCCTTCAAATCACCAATCGCAGGCATTGGAAAACCTCCCTGGTCTTTGTGGTTGAATCTGTTTGAAATTCTCTGCTTGACTGAGGGACCTTACAAATAATTGTATGTGTGGGGTACAGAGATGAGGTAGTCATATTTAGTCTTGCCATAACAAAGGGGTTGAATACTTATTGACTAAAGACATTTGAGCTTTTCGTTTTGTATTAATTTGTAAACATTTCTAAAAACATAATTCCACTTTGACACCAAATCTCAATGTAATTCATTTTAAATTCAGGCTATAACAAAATGTGGAAAAAGTCAAGGGGTGTGATTACTTTTTGAAGGCACTGTTTTGTATGCTAGGGACTCTAGTGAGTAGGCTGGACTCTGGTTCTATGGACACATAATCAACTATGTACGGTGCAATATTTATGTCCAATATAAAAAAAAACATACTGTATTTCAACTGATTGGCCACTCTTTAAAGGCCGCAAAATGAGCAGCGATCCTCCTCTGGGTGTAAACTCTGTGGATTTGGAAACTATAAGTGCTCCAGAGTAGAAAGGACACCCCTTTTACTGCAACACAACATACAGACAATTGTGTATGGTGCAATAATAATAGGAGTACACACACAAAAAAAACATAGGTGACCATTTAGACTAGGGGTTTCAAACTAATTCCATGGAGGGCCTAGTGTCTGCTGGTTTTGTCTTTTTCCTTTCAATTAAGACCTAGACAATCAGGTGAGGGGAGTTCCTTACTAATCAGTGACCTTAATTCATCAATCAAGTACAACTCCGTGGAACGAGTTTGACGTGGAACGAGTTTGACGTGATTTAGGCAATAAAAACACATACAATATCATCATATCTTATAGAAATATTTGTGTAAAATATATCGATACTTCTGCACATTTTGTATAATTTTCGCCCTAATTATTCATTTGCAAAGTATGCAGGACAATACTTTTATTCTGAATGATTCCAAAAATCCGTGACCAGGAACTACTTTGTATTCTTACCTGCTTGACACACTGATAATAAGAACGGCTTCACAGCGTTTCTTTCTGCTACACTGACAAGCGATGCATCTGTTACGATGTGTCTTTTCACCATATCATTTTTATTAGAATAGTAAAAAAAAATAAGATTGAAACAAAATTGCAGATTTGGCTCGAATTGTAACAGCTGACAGTAAACCTTCTGATTGCGTGGGCAGAGCATATTTCTGAGTCCGCGGGTTGATTTGGCCAAAGGGGAGTAGCATTCTGATTAACTTTTTCCTTTTAGTTTTAAATGGCTCTATGTTACAACTGCTGCAAGTCAGGACCAGACAATGGTGTGTAACTGGACTGATATTTTGGGAGTTATTTCTACCCACGCACTGACCAAGTCGCCTAGTCCTATCCGCATTTACGCCCCATCTCTCTCATCCGTTCATTTCGTGATTGACTAGGTAGACACCGACGGAATATATATTGTAGTCTTTCTAGCCGTAGCTTACTACAGTGACCTAATCGATGGGGAATATCACCTCCTGCTGCATATCGTCGAGCCCCAAGATCCGGAGAAATGCCCATTGGAGGCTAGAACCCTACCGCCCCGAACCGGAGCTGAGTAAAGAGAATAAGGCTGCAACCTAGAACACATCAGCGATAGGGAGAATATCGACGGTAGGGCATAAATCATATGCGTTTATGCTTTTCCCACACTTATGCGAAGTTTAAGTGGTATTTAATGTAACATGGTAGGCTTAGGCTAAAGTCAATTTATGGTTAATATCATTATGGAAAACCACAACATAGACGGGGCTATGCACATGAAACATAGAAACAACAACTAAAACAAAAATAATGTTCTTGCAATGCAGTCATTTTTCTTATACCCAGAAAAAAATAACCTGTGTTGAAAACAAAAAATCCCCAAACTTGCTCATTCAGTTCCCCATTCTGAAAAGTCCCCCACCATGGGATTCAGTCTCCCAAATGGCACCCTATTCACAGGGTCCATAGGGCTCTGGTCAATTGTGCACTATATCTGGATTAAGGTGCCTTTTAGGATGCATCCTGTTATGCCTCTGTCAGAGCCTGTGGGACCTGGGCTGGATGGCCTTCCTGGGTTGGGGTGTGTGTTGGTAGGGACTATGGAGAGTCTGGTCCCCTTCCTACGGCCTCTCCATACAATTGGTGTGCAGTATGAGGATCAAAGGGCATCTGGAGTCCGCCATCACCTCTGAGCGTGTGTATCTGGCCCCAGCCTGTGTGTGTTTGTGGAGCTGACCAGGTCACTGTCCGAATCTGGTGTGAGTTTAATGCAGCGAGTGTGCTCTACAGCAGTTACAGTGCATTTGGAAAGAATTCAGACCCCTTTTTCCACATTTTGTTACGTTACAGCCTTATTCTAAAATGGATTAAATAAATAAAAATCCTCATCAATCTACACACAATACCCCATAATGACAAAGTGAAAACCGGTTTTTAG
Source organism: Coregonus lavaretus (assembly GCF_964263955.1). Taxonomy (NCBI): domain Eukaryota; kingdom Metazoa; phylum Chordata; class Actinopteri; order Salmoniformes; family Salmonidae; genus Coregonus; species Coregonus lavaretus. The sequence goes on from NC_139989.1 coordinate 66,728,221, forward strand.
AAATTGTTGGTAATGTATTAAAATAAACAGAAATACCTTTATTTACATGCCATCAAGGAAAACGCTATGTCTGGCGCAAACCCAACACCTTTCATCACCCCGAGAACACCATCCCCACAGTGAAACATGGTGGTGGCAGCATCATGCTGTGGGGATGTTTTTCATCGGCAGGGACTGGGAAACTGAGCTCAGGTGCATCCTGTTTCCATTGATCATCTTTGAGATGTTTCTACAACTTGATTGAAGTCCACCTGTGGTAAATTCTATTGATTGGACATGATTTGGAAAGGCACACACCTGCCTATATAAGGTCCAACAGTTGACAGTACATGTCAGAGCAAAAACCAAGTCCTGAGGTCGAAGGAATTGTCCGTGGAACTCCGAGACAGGATTGTATCGAGGCACAGATCTGGGGAAGGGTACCCCAAAAAATTCTGCAGCATTGAAAGTCCCCAAGAAAACAGTGGCCTCGATCATTCTTAAATGTAAGAAGTTTGGAACCACCAAGACTCTTCCTAGAGCTGGCCGCCCTGCCAAATGGCACCTAAAGACTCTCAGACCATAAGAAACAAGATTCCCTGGTCTGATGAAACCAAGATTGAACTCTTTGGCCTGAATGCCAAGCGTCATATCTGGAGGAAACCTGACACCATCCCAACGGGAGTTTATTATAGCTTTAGCCTCAGCTTAGACATTTTTTAACTTCTTATTATTGTAAAATTATGTAGAATTGCATGAAATGCGTTAATAAAAACCAAATAATTTCCCGGACCCAAGGCTTACATCCCTCCCCCCCAATCAATTGGTCCACATTTCTTTACGTGTATTTTTCCATATATACAGTGCCTTGCGAAAGTATTCATCCCCCTTGGCGTTTTTCCTATTTTATTGCATTACAACCTGTAATTTAAATGGATTTTTATTTGGATTTCATGTAATGGACATACACAAAATAGTCCAAATTGGTGAAATGAAATGAAAAAAATAACTTGTTTTCAAAAATTCTACAAAATAAATAACGGAAAAGTGCTGCGTGCATATGTATTCATCCCCTTTACTATGAAGTCCCTAAATAAGATCTGGTGCAACCAATTACCTTCAGAAGTCACATAATTAGTTAAATAAAGTCCACCTGTGTGCAATCTAAGTGTCACATGATCTGTCAGATGATCTCAGTTTATATACACCTGTTCTGAAAGGCCCCTGAGTCTGCAACACCACTAAGCAAGGGGCACCACCAAGCAAGCGGCACCATGAAGACCAAGGAGCTCTCCAAACAGGTCAGGGACAAAGTTGTGGAGAGTACAGATCAGGGTTTGGTTATAAAAAAAAATATCCGAAACATTGAACATCCCACGTAGCACCATTAAATCCATTATAAAAAAAATGGAAAGAATATGGCACCACAACAAACCTGTCAAGAGAGGGCCGCCCACCAAAACTCATGGACCAGGCAAGCAGGACATTAATCAGAGAGGCAACAAAGAGACCAAAGATAACCCTGAAGGAGCTGCAATGCTCCACCGCAGAGATTGGAGTATCTGTCCATAGGACCACTTTAAGCCGTACACTCCACAGAGCTGGGCTTTACGGAAGAGTGGCCAGAAAAAAAGCCATTGCTTAAAGAAAAAAATAAGCAAACACGTTTGGTGTTCGCCAAAAGCCATGTGGGAGACTCCCCAAACATATGGAAGAAGGTACTCTCGTCAGATGAGACAAAAAATGGAGCTTTCTGGCCATCAAGGAAAACGCTATGTCTGGCGCAAACCCAACACCTTTCATCACCCCGAGAACACCATCCCCACAGTGAAACATGGTGGTGGCAGCATCATGCTGTGGGGATGTTTTTCATCGGCAGGGACTGGGAAACTGGTCAGAATTGAAGGAATGATGGATGGCTCTAAATACAGGGAAATTCTTGAGGGAAACCTGTTTCAGTCTTCCAGAGATTTGAGACTGGGACGGCGGTTCACCTTCCAGCAGGACAATGACCCTAAGCATACTGCTAAAGCAACACTCGAGTGGTTTAAGGGGAAACATTTAAATGTCTTGGACTGGCCTAGTCAAAGCCCAGACCTCAATCCAATTGAGAATCTGTGGTTTGACTTAAAGATTGCTGTCCATCCTTCTGCTCTCCAGGTCGCTGAGGTCCTGTTCCAACAGGTCTTCCGGCATTATGGACTTCCGGAGGACATCGTCTCGGACCGAGGCCCCCAAATCACCTCCCGAGTGTGGAAGGCTTTCCTGGAGAAGATCGGGGCCACGGCCAGCCTCACTTCCGGGTATAGGCCTCAGTCGAATGGGCAGGTGGAGTGCATGAACTAGGAGCTGGGGAGGTTTCTTTGTTGCCACTGTCAGGACCGGCAGGGTGAGTGGGCGAGATTTCTGCCCTGGGCAGAATATGCCCAGGACTCCCTCGTTCACTCCTCCACGGGGCTCACTCCCTTCCAGTGTGTCTGGACAGGTCTGGGACGCCGCCCATCTCCATCTCCAGAGGGCCATTCGTCGGCAGAAGGACCAAGCCGTCGCCACCACAGTGAGGCCCCCGTATTCCAGCCTGGTGATCGTGTCTGGCTGTCCACTAAAAACCTCCCTCTCCCCCTGGTGGACTGGGAGGGGTATGGTCCTGAGGAGAAGAGCTGGGTTCCGGCTGGGGACGTTCTGGACCCCAACCTAATTCGGGACTTCCATCGTCGCCGCCCTGACTGGCCCTGTCCTCGTCTTCTGGGTCGTTTTCCTGGATGGTGATGTCCTGCGGCGGGAGCCGCGCGTCCGGGGTGGGGGGGTACTGTCACGTCTCCTCCCATTGTTCCCCTCCGGCGGTCTACTGAGCCACCGGTCTGAGCGCAACACCGGAATGGAAACCCAACGCACCCTAATAACCTCCAGCGCACCTGCACCTCATCATCTCATCACCACCCCTATATAGCCCTGGACAGTTCAGTGTTGTGTTGTGTGTGATTGTTATGTCTTGTCGTGTACTCACGCTTTGTTGTTCTCTTGCTCAGTGTTAAGTAAACCTTTACATTGTTGATTCCTGCCTCTTCGTATCCTCAGTACTCATCACAAAGAGATTGTCAGCAGATGTGGTTTTCCTGCAAGAGTTACATAAACAAAGAGAAATTGAATATTTAAAGAGGAGCTGGGTTGGAGAGGCCCATGCTGCAACCTACTGTAGTAACAGCAGAGGTGTAGGCATCCTGATAAATAAGAATACACCCTTTTCCCTTACATCCCAGGAAATGGACCAAGAAGGCTTTTTTCTAATGTTGAATTGTACCTTACATGGGGAAAAATACACATTGATTTAATAGTTTATCCCACCACGGGAAAATGTGGGGTTTTTAGAAAGAATTCAAGCTATATTAGATCAAATCCAGAACTATTATTTTAACAGGCAACCTAAATCATACATTCCATTAGATTGACAGACGTAGCAATAAAAAATATCAAATTCAAAGAGCCTCCAAAGAGGCTGAAAATGTAAACTCTACAAATAATTTACAGGACACCTGGCAATTTACTATTCCCAACTACAAAATAGTAATCCTTTTTTATCCTCAAAGTAAGAAAAGCTATTCAAGAATTTACTACATTTGTATTTCCCAAAATGCACTCAACATTTTACTGATTTAAAAAAATCAGTGATAGTGATATCGGATCATTCTCCGGTATCATGATTAATTACACCAACAGAAAATACACTTAGCGACAGAATATGGAGAATGAACAGAATATGGAGAATGAACAGAGCGCATTTTCAAGATGCGAAATGTATCAAATACACTGAACTAAAATATAAACGCAACATGCAGCAATTCCAACGATTTTACTGAGTTATAGTTCATATAAGGAAATCAGTCAATTTAAATATATTTATTAGGCCCTAATCTATGGATTTCACATGACTGGGCAGGGGCGCTAGGCCCAGCTAATCAGAATGGGTCTTGCCACACAAAAGGGCTTTATTACAGACATAAATACTCCTCAGTTTCATCAGCTGTCCAGGTGGCTGGTCTCAGACGATCTTGCAGGTGAAGAAGCCGGATGTGGAGTTCCTGGGCTGACGTGGTCTGCGGTTGTGAGGCCGGTTGGACGTTCTGCCAAATTCTCTAAAACGATGTTGGAGGCGGCTTATGGTACAGAAATAAACATTCAATTATCTGGCAACAGCTCTGGTGGACATTCCTACAGTCAGCATGCCAATTGCACACTCCCTCAACTTGAGACATCTGTGGCATTGTGTTGTGTGACAAAACTGCACATTTTAGTGGCCTTTTATTGTCCCCAGCACAAGGTGCACATGTGTAATGATCATGCTGTTTAATCAGCTTCTTGATATGCCACACCTGTCAGGTGGATGGATTATCTTGGCAAAGGAGAAATGCTCACTAGCGGGGATGTAAACACATTTGTAAAACAATTTGAGAACTAATCTTTTGCATGCAAATGCATGCAACTTAAAAGTTTCATATCACAATTTCGATTTGAAATCTTTTAGACATCAGAGCAATGTTGAGGGAATCGTATTTGAGTCAGTAAAGTGTGTGTGTATGTATGTATGCATGTACTGTATGTATGTGTCACGCCCTGACTCTGGGGACTCTTATTTGTTGAGTCAGGGTGTGATTTTCTATGTTGTGATTGTCTATGTTGTATATTCTAGTATGTGTATTTCTATGTTGGCCGGTGTGGTTCCCAATCAGAGGCAGCTGTCGCTCGTTGTCTCTGATTGGGGACCATACTTAGGCAGCCTATTGGCACTAGTGGGTTGTGGGATCTTGTTCCGTGTTGAGGTATATTGTTTGTGTACCTTGGACTTCACGTTTCGTTTGTAGTTGTTTATTTGGTTCAAATAAACATGTATGCATATCACGCTGCGTCTTGGTCTGACCCGTTCATGAACGAACGTGACAGTATGTATGTATGTATATATATATATATATATATATATATATATATATATACAGTGAGGGAAAAAAGTATTTGATCCTCTGCTGATTTTGTAAGTTTGCCCACTGACAAAGACATGATCAGTCTATAATTTTAATGGTAGGTTTATTTGAACAGTGAGAGACAGAATAACAACAATGTCAAACATTTTATAAATTGATTTGCATTTTAATGAGAGAAATAAGTATTTGACCCCTCTGCAAAACATGACTTAGTACTTGGTGGCAAAACCCTTGTTGGCAATCACAGAGGTCAGACGTTTCTTGTAGTTGGCCACCAGGTTTGCACACATCTCAGGAGGGATTTTGTTCCACTCCTCTTTGCAGATCTTCTCCAAGTCATTTGAGTTTCGAGGCTGACGTTTGGCAACTCGAACCTTCAGCTCCCTCCACAGATTTTCTATGGGATTAAGGTCTGGAGACTGGCTAGGCCACTCCAGGACCTAATGTGCTTCTTCTTGAGCCACTCCTTTGTTGCCTTGGCCGTGTGTTTTGGGTCATTGTCAAGCTGAATACCCATCGACGACTCATTTTCAATGCCCTGGCTGAGGGAAGGAGGTTCTCACCATGTTTGATGGTGGGGATGGTGTTCTTGGGGTCATAGGCAGCATTCCTCCTCCTCCAAACACGGCGAGTTGAGTTGATGCCAAAGAGCTCGATTTTGGTCTCATCTGACCACAACACTTTCACCCAGTTCTCCTCTGAATCATTCAGATGTTCATTGGCAAACTTCAGACGGCCCTGTAAATGTGCTTTCTTGAGCAGTGGGACCTTGCGGGCGCTGCAGGATTTCAGTCCTTCACGGCATAGTGTGTTACCAATTGTTTTCTTGGTGACTATGGTCCCAGCTGCCTTGAAATCATTGACAAGATCCTCCCGTGTAGTTCTGGACTGATTCCTCACCGTTCTCATGATCATTGCAACTCCACGAGGTGAGATCTTGCATGGAGCCCCAGGCTGAGGGAGATTGACAGTTCTTTTGTGTTTCTTCCATTTGCGAATAATCACACCAACTGTTGTCACCTTCTCACCAAGCTGCTTGGCGATGGTCTTGTAGCCCATTCCAGCCTTGTGTAGGTATACAATCTTGTCCCTGACATCCATGGAGAGCTCTTTGGTCTTGGCCATGGTGGAGAGTTTGGAATCTGATTGATTGATTGCTTCTGTGGACAGGTGTCTTTTATACAGGTAACAAACTGAGATTAGGAGCTCCTAATCTCAGTTTAACCTGTATAAAAGACACCTGGGAGACACCTGGGAGACAGAAATCTTTCTGATTGAGAGGGGGTCAAATACTTATTTCCCTCATTAAAATGCAAATCAATTTATAACATTTTTGACATGCGTTTTTCTGGATTTGTTTGTTGTTATTCTGTCTCTCACTGTTCAAATAAACCTACCATTAAAATGATAGACTGATCATTTCTTTGTCAGTGGGAAAACGTACAAAATCAGCAGGGGATCAAATACTTTTTTCCCTCACTGTATATACTATTGGTCAAAAGTTTTAGTACACCTACTCATTGAAGGGTTTTTCTTTATTTTTTACTATTTTCTACATTGTAGAATAATAGTGAAGACTTAAACTATGAAATAACACATATGGAATCATGTAGTAACCAAAAAAGTGTTAAACAAATAGCCACCCTTTGCCTTGATGACAGCTTTGCTGACATGTATTGTGAGACTGGTATCGTCATAGCCCTAATAAATATAGTACTTTAATCCTATGCGTGTCAATTTGTTAGTCAAGGCAAAGTTCATACTGCTCTGACGTGCGTAAGCACAAAATACTCACATATGCCTTCTGAATATAGGATCTGAATCTTGCAACAGTGACAAAGAATTGCACTGCCTATATATTAGGCGTATACTGTACTCCATTTTATATTCATCTGTACTGTATTGCACCATGGCTTGAAATGTCTCTGGCTGCACTTTGGGGTCTCAATTCCCGACAAACTCCTAGTGCCTGCTATGGCATTTGGCTGCTATTTAATGCTTTAAATTCAGCCTGACATCCCACTGCCACCTCCAAGGTAAATGCATTTTATGATGCTGACTGCTCAGCACAGGTACAGAAACCCCTCAACCGTGCTGTGCTGGATCAACCAATGGAAAAACATCATCTGAAAATGTCTGTCCATCCCAGCTGTAAATATATTACCTCTGAAATGTTTACAGAAAATGACCTATGAAGGTGCAAGGTCATATTAGAAAGCTTCACACAGGACGTGTATGTAAGTAAAAACTCCAGCGTTCAAAGATGGCAAAGGATTGATCTGGGAAGGGTAAGGCACCGTTAAACAGTGGGGCATTTTCTCAATTGGATTTGCTCAACTCCTGCATCCTCTCGCCTCCGTCTTCTCTCACCTCCTTTTTGAAAAAGGTCAAAGGTAATCGAGCAGAGGTTGGCGAGGAGAGGAAACGTGGATAAAAATGCATCATTATCCACTCGCGTGTCATCAGGCAAATTACATTTACAGGGGTGGATCCCAAAATAAATGTGAAAAAAAAGTGACAAACTAAGTTAATTGTGCAAGACATTTGATAGATAAAATGATAAGTAGCATATTATTTTTAAACATGTGCATTCTTTTCTCCTCACCGTGCCCCATGTTGTTCCCCCTGTAAATACTTTGGTTCCACCCGAGGTTGTTAGTAGTTGATGCAGCTCCTCTTCTGAGACAGGAACAGGCCCCATAACTTGGCCGATGATGCTCTCTCAGTGGTACATATGGTAATAAAAAACATCCAAGCTTGTCCCATTCAAGAGTGCTGTCATATGTTCCGTATTTCCATATGTTAGGTTTTTGTGTGCATTCATTGTAATGCATATAGCATCCATATGTGAGTGTGTTTGGATATTGGGCTCAACAGCAATTAGATTTGGTGCTGGTCTATGCAAGAGGTAATTTTCAAGTGGCAGGGCTGTACACAGATTAGTGCTATTTCTACTCTTCATTGTAAAATGTGTGTTTGATATGTCCAGCCTCTTTTGGGTACTATTACTACTACGACTACTACGACTACTACGACTACTATGACTACTACGACTACTACGACTACTACTACTACTACTACTACTACTACTACTACTAATACTACTAATACTAATAATACTAATAATAATTATAATTAGTAAAGCGCTTTTCTCAGACCCAAGGCGCACATTCTTTTAATAATAAAAACAATCCAGAACATAGAACACCAGACAACAATCAATGTCAGGGCCGTGTAGAAATGGTGTGGTGTGGAATCAGGTGCAGAAGCAGATTGATAGTCCAATAATCTTTACTGGAAAGTGCGAGGCAATAATCCAAAAACAGCCAGAGGCAAAACGCACACAGGCGTAAAATACAAGCGCGCATAAACAGGCGCGCAAAACTCTTCTCAACCGAGAAGTAAGCAATACAGTAGTGGCGTACCAAACACAGGTACGAAATGACACCTAACACGAAACAATTACACACAACACTACACTAACAACAAGGAAACTAAATAGGGTGCTTAATTAGACATAACACAAGACAGGTGTGGCTAACAGACAAAACTAGTCAAACAGAAAACATAGAGCGGTGGCAGCTAGTACTCCGGAGACGACGACCGGCGAAACCTGCCCGAACAAGGAGGAGGAGCTGCCTCGGCCGAAACCGTGACAGTACCCCCCCTTGACGCGCGGCTCCAGCCGTGCGCCGACTCCGGCCTCGGGGACGCCCAGGAGGGCGCGGCGCCGGGCGCGTAGGATGACCACGATGGAATTCGGTCATCAGGGACGGATCCAGAATATCCCTCCTCGGCACCCAGCACCGCTCCTCCGGACCGTACCCCTCCCACTCCACGAGATATTGGAGACCCCCCATCCAGCGTCTGGAATCCAGGATGGTCCGAACAGTGTACGCCGGAGCCCCCTCGATCTCCAACGGGGGCGGAGGAGTCTCCTCAATCTCGAAGTCCTGGAGTGGACCAGCTACCACTGGCCTGAGGAGAGACACATGGAATGAGGGGTTAATATTCTTGTAATCAATAGGTAGTTCTAACCTGTAACACACCTCATTCAATCTCCTCAGGACTTTAAAAGGCCCCACAAACCGCCGACCCAGCTTCCGGCAGGGCAGGCGGAGGGGTAGGTTTCTGGTTGAGAGCCAGACTCGATCTCCAGGTGCGTACACTGGCCCCTCACTGCGGCGTAGGTCGGCGCTCGTCTTTTGTCGACGTATGGCACGCTGCAGATGGACGTGAGCAGCGTTCCACGTCTCCTCCGAGCGCCTTACCCACTCATCCACAGCGGGGGCCTCGATCTGGCTCTCATGCCACGGTGCCAGAACCGGCTGATACCCTAAGACACACTGAAAAGGGGTTAGTCTAGTGGAGGAGTGACGGAGAGAGTTCTGTGCCATCTCGGCCCAGGGCACATATCTCGCCCACTCCTCCGGCCGGTCCTGACAATATGACCTCAGAAACCTACCCACATCCTGGTTGACTCTTTCGACCTGCCCATTGCTCTCCGGGTGGTAACCCGAGGTAAGGCTCACCGAGACCCCCAAACGTTCCATAAATGCTCTCCAGACTCTGGAGGTAAACTGGGGGCCTCGATCAGACACTATATCCTCGGGTACCCCGTAATGCCGGAAGACGTGAGTAAATATAGCCTTAGCGGTCTGTAGGGCATTAGGAAGACCCGTCATGGGAAGGAGACGACAGGCCTTAGAGAACCGATCCACAACGACCAGGATGGTGGTATTCCCCTGAGAGGAGGGAAGATCGGTAACAAAATCCACCGATAGATGAGACCAGGGTCGCTGTGGAACGGGCAGGGGCTGTAATTTACCCCTGGGCAAATGTCTGGGTGCCTTACACTGGGCACATATTGAGCAGGAGGAGACATAAACCCTCACATCCCTGGCTAATGTTGGCCACCAGTACTTCATACTAAGGCAGTGCACCGTCCGGCCAATACCCGGATGTCCAGAGGAGGGAGACGTGTGAGCCCAATAAATCAACCGATCCCGGACCTCGAGCGGGACGTACGTCCGACCCACCGGACACTGTGGAGGACTAGGGTCGGTACGTAACGCCCGCTCGATCTCCGCATCGACCTCCCACACCACCGGTGCCACCAGACACGACTCCGGTAGTATGGGAATGGACTCCACGCACCTCTCCTCCGCGTCATACCGGCGGGACAGAGCATCTGCCTTCCCGTTCTGGGACCCAGGGATGTAAGTGATCTTAAACACAAACCGGGCGAGAAACATAGTCCATCGAGCCTGGCGAGGATTTAGTCTCCTAGCGGCCCGAATATATTACAGGTTACGGTGATCGGTCAGAATAAGGAAAGGGTGCTGAGCCCCCTCAAGCCAATGCCTCCACACCTTTAGGGCCTGGACTACGGCTAACAGCTCCCTGTCCCCTACGTCATAATTCCGCTCCGCCGGACTGAGCTTCTTAGAATAAAAAGCACAGGGGCGGAGCTTAGGTGGTGTACCCGAGCGTTGAGATAGAACGGCCCCAATACCGGCCTCGGACGCGTCTACCTCAACTTGAAACGGTAAAGTGGGATCCGGGTGCGCCAACACCGGAGCCGAGGTAAACAGGTCCTTCAGTCTTCCAAAAGCCCTGTCCGCCTCAGCCGACCACTGCAAGCGCACCGGACCCCCCTTCAGAAGAGACGTGATGGGAGCTGCCACCTGACCAAAACCCCGGATAAACCTCCGGTAGTAATTCGCAAACCCCAAAAACCGCTGCACCTCTTTAACTGTCGTTGGGGTTTGCCAATTACGCACGGCGGACACTCGGTCCACCTCCATTCTCACCCCTGACGCAGACAACTGGTAACCCAAAAAGGAAACTGACTCCTGAAAGAACAGACATTTCTCAGCCTTGACATACAGGTCATGCTCCAACAGTCTCCTCAATACCCTGCGCACCAGGGCTACATGCTCGGCCCGAGTAGGGCTGTACACAAGAATATCATCAATGTACACCACCACCCCCTGCGCCTGCATGTCCCGGAAAATTTCATCTACAAACGATTGGAAGACTGATGGAGCATTCATTAACCCATATGGCATGACCAGATACTCGTAATGGCCGGATGTAGTACTAAATGCTGTCTTCCACTCATCGCCCTCCCTAATGCGCACCAAATTATATGCGCTCCTGAGGTCCAATTTTGTGAAGAACCGTGCCCCGTGCAATGACTCCGTCATAGTCCCAATCAGCGGGAGTGGATAACTATATTTAACAGTCACCTGATTGAGACCGCGGTAATCAATACACGGACGCAGACCTCCATCCTTCTTCTTCACAAAAAAGAAGCTCGAGGACGCGGGAGAAGTAGAGGTCCGTATGTATCCCTGTCTCAGAGACTCGGCAATGTACGTCTCCATTGCCTTTTTCTCCTCCTGTGACAAAGGATACACATGGCTCCGCGGGAGCGCTGCTCCTGTCTGGAGGTCTATCGCACAATCCCCCTGTCTATGAGGTGGCAACCTTGCCGCTCGGGTCTTACTAAACACGAGTGCCAAATCCTCATACTCAGGAGGAATGTGCAGTGCTGGCATCTGGTTCGGACTCTCCACCGAGGTCGCCCCTACGGAAACACCCAGACAAAACCCCTCACACTGAGCAGACCACCCTTGAAGAGCCTTCTCTCGCCACGAAATAGTAGGATCATGGGTGGTCAACCAGGGAAGCCCCAGTACCACCGGATACGCAGGAGAGTCAATCAGATAGAGTTGAATCGTCTCCTCATGACCCCCCTGCGTCATCATCCTAAGTGGCGCTGTGAGCTCCCCAATCCACCCAGATCCTAACGGACGACTATCTAAAGCATGTACGGGGAAAGGCTTATCGACTGGAAGGAGGGGAATCCCTAACTTAACACAAAATTTGCGATCTATAAAATTCCCAGCTGCGCCTGAATCGACTAGCGCCTTATGCTGGGAACGAGGTGCAACCTGTGGAAAACAAACAGGCAATGTAAAGTGGACGACAGAAAGCTCTGGGTAAGTAGGGCGCCTACTCACCTGGGAGGACTCCCCACTGTATGGCCTGCCATCTCCCTCCTCAGGGAACCCTCCCCAGCACCTAGCCGCGGTGTGCCCTCCGCGGCCACACTTGGTGCAGGAGACTGCTCCCCTCGGGTTCCTTCCTCTTTTCGTTCTAGCGCCAGCCCCTCCGAGCTCCATCGGACTCGGCTCGGAGGTGCTGGAGGGTGGAATGGGAGGCCCCCATCTGGGACGCCCGCGGGTCGTGAGTAGGTTGTCCAGACGAATAGCCATGTCCACAAGCTGGTCAAAAGTTAAAGTAGCGTCCCTACACGCTAACTCCCTGCGGACGTCCTCCCTAAGGCTACACCTAAAATGGTCTATGAGGGCCCTCTCATTCCACCCCGCGTCAGCCGCTAGAGTCCGGAACTCCAGTGCGAATTCTTGAGCGCTCCTCATCCCCTGTCGGAGGTGGAATAGACGTTCCCCCGCCGCTCTTCCCTCTGGTGGATGGTCAAAGACCGCACGAAAGCGGCGGGAGAACTCCGCATAGGTGACTGTGGCGGAGTCTATTCCCCTCCATTCGGCGTTGGCCCACTCCAACGCCTTGCCGGTGAGACAGGAGATGAGGGCGGAAACGCTCTCGTATCCCGAGGGCGCCGGGTGTATAGTGGCCAGGTAGAGCTCCACTTGCAAAAGGAAACCCTGACACCCGGCAGCGGAGCCGTCGTACGCCCTCGGGAGCGAGAGCCGAATCCCACTGGGTTCCGGTAGATGAGTAGGCAGGTTCTCTGGTGGTGATGGAGCGACCGGTGGGGCTGTGGGAACACCGCTGATCTCCCAGCGCCGAAGAGTGTCCATGACGCCCTCCAACGCGTGCCCGATCCGATTGATACGATGTTCCTGTCCCTGGAGACGTTCCTCCACGCTGTCGACTTGTGCTCCTGCTGATTCCATCGAAGTGGTGTGTAATTCTGTCAGGGCCGTGTAGAAATGGTGTGGTGTGGAATCAGGTGCAGAAGCAGATTGATAGTCCAATAATCTTTACTGGAAAGTGCGAGGCAATAATCCAAAAACAGCCAGAGGCAAAACGCACACAGGCGTAAAATACAAGCGCGCATAAACAGGCGCGCAAAACTCTTCTCAACCGAGAAGTAAGCAATACAGTAGTGGCGTACCAAACACAGGTACGAAATGACACCTAACACGAAACAATTACACACAACACTACACTAACAACAAGGAAACTAAATAGGGTGCTTAATTAGACATAACACAAGACAGGTGTGGCTAACAGACAAAACTAGTCAAACAGAAAACATAGAGCGGTGGCAGCTAGTACTCCGGAGACGACGACCGGCGAAACCTGCCCGAACAAGGAGGAGGAGCTGCCTCGGCCGAAACCGTGACAATCAAAGCTATATACAGGTGTCGCCAGATCCGGAGGACACGAGAACAGAATTAACAGATGTCCTTGAAAGCTTTTCTGAACAGTACGGTCTTGAGCTGTGCCTTAAAGCAGGACAGAGATTTTGCAGCCCTAATAGTGTCGAGGTGCGTTCCACAGCCGCGGAGCTGTGCAACTGAAAGCCCTGTCACCCATAGTTTTTAGTCTCCTGTGGGGCTGCGGAAGGGAGACTGACCTGGAGGAGTGAAGGGTGCGTGTGGGGCAGGAGGGTAGAATGAGGTCAGACATGTACTTGGATCCAGAGTTGTGGATAGCTTGGTAGGTGTGAACCAGGATTTTGTAGTCGATGCGTGCGCATATGGGGAGACAGCGAAGGTTAACAGCACTGGAGTGATGTGCCCGTGGGGGAGGTGTGGGTGAGGACACGTGCAGCACAGTTCTGGACATATTGTAGCCTGTTTTAGGCAGTTGGCAGATGCACCAACAAAAATGGTGTTACAATAGTCCAGACAGGATGAAATAAATGCGTGGATGAGTCACTCGGCGGCAGGTTGTGATAGAATAGGTCGTAACCTGGCAATGTTCCATAGATGGAAAAATGAGACTTTGGTCATACTCTTGATGTGGGCCTTAAATGAGAGCTGACTGTCAAATATCACATCCAGGTTGTGAACCTCAATGGAGGGGAGGACCTTAACACCATATAAAGTGGGAAGAACAAGTATTTGATACACTGCCGATTTTACTGGTTTTCCTACTTACAAAGCATGTAGAGGTCTGTAATTTTTATCATAGGTACACTTCAACTGTGAGAGACGGAATCTAAAACAAAAATCTAGAACATCACATTGTATGATTTTTAAGTAATTAATTTGCATTTTATTGCATGACATAAGTATTTGATCACCTACCAACCAGTAAGAATTCCGGCTTTCACAGACCTGTTAGTTTTTCTTTAAGAAGCCCTCCTGTTCTCCACTCATTAACTGAATTAACTGCACCTGTTTGAACTCGTTACCTGTTTAAAAGACAACTGTCCACACACTCAATCAAACAGACTCCAACCTCTCCTCAATGGCCAAGACCAGAGAGCTGTGTAAGGACATCAGGGATAAAATTGTAGACCTGCACAAGGCTGGGATGGGCTACAGGACAATAGGCAAGCAGCTTGGTGAGAAGGCAACAACTGTTGGCGCAATTATTAGAAAATGGAAGAAGTTCAAGATGACGGTCAATCACACTCGGTCTGGGGCTCCATGCAAGATCTCACCTCGTGGGGCATCAATGATCATGAGGAAGGTGAGGGATCAGCCCAGAACTACACGGCAGGACCTGGTCAATGACCTGAAGAGAGCTGGGACCACAGTCTCAAAGAAAACCATTAGTAACATACTACGCCGTCATGGATTAAAATCCTGCAGCGCACGCAAGGTCCCCCTGCTCAAGTCAGCGCATGTCCAGGCCCGTCTGAAGTTTGCCAATGACCATCTGGATGATCCAGAGGAGGAATGGGAGAAGGTCATGTGGTCTGATGAGACAAAAATATAGCTTTTTGGTCTAAACTCCACTCGCCGTGTTTGGAGGAAGAAGAAGGATGAGTACAACCCCAAGAACATCATCCCAACCGTGAAACATGGAGGTGGAAACATCATTATTTGGGGATGCTTTTCTGCAAAGGGGACAGGACGACTGCACCGCATTGAGGGGAGGATGGATGGGGCCATGTATCGCGAGATCTTGGCCAACAACCTCCTTCCCTCAGTAAGAGCATTGAAGATGGGTCGGGGCTGGGCCTTCCAGCATGACAACGACCCGAAACACACAGCCAGGGCAACTAAGGAGTGGCTCCGTAAGAAGCATCTCAAGGTCCTGGAGTGGCCTAGCCAGTCTCCAGACCTGAACCCAATAGAAAATCTTTGGAGGGAGCTGAAAGTCCATATTGCCCAGCGACAGCCCCGAAACCTGAAGGATCTGGAGAAGGTCTGTATGGAGGAGTGGGCCAAAATCCCTGCTGCAGTGTGTGCAAACCTGGTCAAGACCTACAGGAAACATATGATCTCTGTAATTGCAAACAAAGGTTTCTGTACCAAATATTAAGTTCTGCTTTTCTGATGTATCAAATACTTATGTCATGCCATAAAATGCAAATTAATTACTTAAAAATCATACAATGTGATTTTCTGGATTTTTGTTTTAGATTCTGTCTCTCACAGTTGAAGTTTACCTATGATAAAAATTACAGACCTCTACATGCTTTGTAAGTAGGAAAACCTGCAAAATCGCCAGTGTATCAAATACTTGTTCTCCCCACTGTATATTGAGGCTGTAGCTGCTGATGTTGTTTATGATGGTGCGAGTGCCAATCAGAATGACCTCTGTCTTTTTGCAGTGTATCTACAACTGCATCCACACTTTGATGTCCTGCTGGCAGTTGACCAGCAATGCAGTGGCAGTGTCATTGTTTTTGGAGAAATACAGCTGTGTCATCAACATAAAAGTGAAAGCCAAGTACGTGTTTCCTCAATATGTTTCCCAGTGGCAGCATGTAGATGCAAACCAGTAGTGGCCACAGGACAGAGCATTGAGGGATCACCTGTCGGAACACAACTGTGTCTGACCTACTTGGACTTAAGGCTACAAACTGGTAGCGATCAGTGAGATGGGACCTGAACCAGTCCAGGACAGTGTCTGACAGGCCCAGGAGCTTCTCCATGCGGTTCAGCAGGATGGTGTGGCAGACCGTGTTTAATGCTGCACTGAGGTCCAGCAGTATGAGGATGCTGGCAGCCCCAGAGTCAGCATTCATGAGGTCATTGGTGACCCTTACCAGGGCAGTCTCTGTTCTGTGTCTAGCTCTGAAACCCAACTGGAAGGGCTCGAGTAGGTTGTGTGGCCAGATGGTTTTGGAGTTGGCTAGAAACAGCAAGTTCGAGGAGCTTACTCAGGAAGGGCAGGTTGGAAATATGCCTATAGTTATGGAGGTTCTCAGGGTCAGATCCAGGCTTTTCAAGTACTGGTGTGACTGCGCCCAGTTTGAGCTGAGGAGGGACACATCCAGTGATGAGGGACTTGTTGATAATTTCTGTGAAGAAATGCTCCAGAGCAGGTAAGCAAGTCTTGACAAGGTAGGTGGGGATAGGGTCAAGTGAGCAAGTGGTGGGCCTCATTGTCCTAACCAGCTTAGTTACATCAGCTGCAGTGACTGTGGTGAATGTGGAGAACCTTGACTCAGGGAGCGTGGGACTGGGTAGCTCAACTACCGATATACCATAGATAGAGAGTGCTTAGGGCTAGACTAAAGACAGACTACTCAGCATTGTTCATCCGGTTACGGTGTCTGTATTCCACCCCTGGCTGCACCCTGTACAGTCTTCCACTCTTCTGCGGTGTTACTGTTTACTCCAGTGAGCTGCCGTAATGCTGGATTGGAGTGATGAAAAGCAGGCATTAGCAGTATGCGGCATCATTGTTTGAGCTGTGGCAGTGTTCTGGAACTGTGCATAACTATCTCCCAGCAGCCTTTTTATGTGGCCGCAAATAGAAGTGCCTTACAGACACAAAGCCATCTGGCCACAGGCCAGGTCTCCATCCATCTCCCTGTCTCTCACTCACTCACTCACTCACTCACTCACTCACTCACTCACTCACTCACTCACTCACTCACTCACTCACTCACTCACTCACTCACTCACTCACTCACTCACTCACTCACTCACTCACTCACACAAAGACAGTTAAAAGGCAACCTTGTTAGCCATCCAAACATATTATGAGAAAAAGAAATCTCTAGCCCAAATTCCTCCTCAGCCTTGAACATTTATTTTAGTCCCAGTTTAGATCCATTATCCCCTGAAGTGCAGGTAGTTAAAAGGTCTGTTCAATAATCCAAATGAAGAGGGCAATAGAGGAACCACTGACCGTAATGAGGTATTACCCTGACTAACCCTGTACCCTGTCTGAAGATTTGAAGGAAATGACATTAGTCTGACTACTGTACATTCCTCACAGAGAATATGAGCTGGAGCTAGCTGAGCAGGTGTCGTGACGTGACTTTTATTAATATGGTGACTGTTACTTATCGAATCAACTAACTATGTTTAATTGTCACTCGATTAAATTAATAATGTAACAATTAACTCATTAGGAATTTGGGGCACCACGGAATAAGTTATTTAATGAGTTAGCATCTCCCGAATTAAAGTCTTAAAAGATATATGTTATGTATTGATAACAGTCACTTATTAAATAATTACTTTTTATCAGTCTCATTCTGAACGTCGCATAGTCCTTGAACCTGCAAGAACCCTAACCTTATTGATGAATCAGCAATACACAAATTGGCTTAATTTTTTGTTTACTAACTAACTAAATAATAACACAATACAAACACACACACACACACACACAGGTTATTAAGTGGACTGGACTAACAATAGCATGAATGCTTGGTTAGAAGGAGGGGTCAGAGTGGAAGGGAGAGACAGAGATTCAAACTATCGTTGTTACTTTGGAAACTACGCTCACGGTAATCATAAAACTTCGCACCCTAATAATCCGCTCATTCGCTCAACATGTATTTACGTGTAGCTGTCTTCGATAGTTGAGTTGATGATGTAGGACTCTGGTTTGCCCACCAGAGATCCCAATGTCCTTGGTAGAGTTTCTGGTCGTAGTGGGGGTTAGAATGAATACTTCAGCGTACCCTGTAGTTCGTAGAGTTGATCTGTTAGAATAGATACTTCAGATGTACCAACGGTTGTCTGAGAGGGATTGTCCTTCCCAACTCGTGTCTTTAGTGAAAGTTCTCTAGATGACTATACATGCCAGCTGCAGACTGAGATGATAAGGTCTAGTGCATTGTCTTCTTCTTCACCTCATGTAGAGGTTGAGAGTTTCAGAGTTTCTCACCATTTCAGACGTGCAGTCGCCACTCTCACGTTTTCTGGTCTGTCTGGTCTAACCATCTTAAGCTGTGTAGCTTCAGCTTCACGCTTCCTGGTCTGGTAGAAATTCAACCATTTGCAACATCCGGCTTATACCGTAGTCTGCTTGGTCTTTTCCTTTGGTAATGGAGTTGTAAACCATTTTGCCATACTCAGCTCGCGCTGTACTTCCGCGGGTCTAATGTAGATTTCGTCACGAGGGGTTTTATACTTGAGTGGAAAAGGGGGGTTTCATCATGTTTGTTCTCATCTGGGCGTGGCCACTGACTGAGAACAAGTCAATATGGAAAACAATCATCTCACCTAGAATGCTAAAATCACATTGTTATCTTCACAAAAGTATAATTGTATTTAATCATTCATTTTATATAACAATTAGATGCAAACCTCATAACCGGGAAGTGTACACCCCCAGAGATACTGTTATGTTGTTCCACCATCTTTAATGACATCACAACATAGTAACGAATTTGACATGATTGTTCTTTAAGTCCCCACCGACCATTACCCACATTCTTTGAAGTTGAAATATTGTTTCATTATCCACTTTTGGATGTTGGAGTCTTGGCGGGAAGACTTCCTTTGTACCAAAGGGAAATTGCCTCTCCCAATACTGCATGGCACGGAAGAGAACGTTTCTGCAAGGAATATACGACCGGTCATAAAACTGGCCCCCAGGAGAGGGGATGTTCAAACCTTTGCCTAGCCGGCATCTTTGATCCTCAACCCATGAGGGCAAGTCATGACACAGGTGTGTAGATAATTACCTTCAGTGGTAACGATGTCACACCCGTTTCCCAAAACACCACGCAGTACACTCGTTACAAAGTTAATCGTAACTGTGTCGTTACAGGAGCTGTCCCGTGCTGAAAAGGATTCCAGAATGTATGCTAAAGAGCTCGCTGTAGCTCTTAAAATGATTTAAGTCATAATATTTTTTTACACAATACAGTTTTCCCATCAAGATAAATAAGGTTCTGTAGGCTATTATGTATTTAAGTGTTTCTATAATGTTTTCCATGTGTTATGTATTCAAAGTGTTTTCTCATTGTCACGGATTCAGCCAAGGCTGCTCCTCCTCCTTGCTCGGGCAGGCTTCATCGTTCGTCGTCGCCGGAGTACTAGCTGCTACCGATCTATGTTTCTGTGATCTACTTGTTTTGTCTTTATTGTTCACACCTGGTTCCCATTATGTATTGATTTCTTCCCTATTTAACCCTCTGGCTCCCACTGTATTTTGTGCGTGTTTGTTCATGTTTGGTTGTCGTCTGGTGAGCGGGTTTGTTCCTCCCTGCGTGGAGGTTGTTATTTATGTTACCTATGAGTAAAGTACGTTTTCGATTAGCTCTGTGTCCTGCGCCTGACTTCGTCCTACCGCATCACACTGACAGCCTGACAGAAACACGCACCTTAAATGGAGTCAGCAGGTACATTCATTTCGTCCGGATCAATGGAGGAATGTGTCCAACAGCAGGCGACCATGATCCAGACTCTCGGCACCGCAATGGAGCGCGTGTTGAACACCATGGAGCGATGGGAGAGAGGTGGTTATCCTACACCTCCTCCAACTACACAACCACCCACACCGCTGTCCACCCCTTCGTCACCTGGTTCCAGTGGGATTCGTCTCTCGCTCCCGAGGGCATACGATGGTACAACTGCCGGGTGCCAGGGTTTTCTGCTCCAGGTAGAGCTCTACCTGGCTACCATCCACCCGGCTCCCTCGGGATACGAGAGCATGTCCGCCCTCATCTCCTGTCTGTCGGGAAGAGCGCTCGAGTGGGCCAACGCCAAGTGGGGAGGAATAGACGCAGCGTCAGTACGCTATGAGGATTTCACCGTAGGGGGAGAGTGGCGGGGTAACATCTATTCCACCTCAGACAGGGGAAGAGGAGCACACAGGACTTTGCACTGGACTTCAGGACTCTGGCTGCCAGCTCAGGATGGAATGAGAGGGCCCTGATCGACCACTACCGATGCAGTCTACGGGAGGACGTTTGTCAGGAACTGGCCTGCAGGGACACCACCCTTAACCTGGACCAACTGGTGGATATGTTGATAAGGCTGGATAACCTGTTGGCGACCCGCGGACGTCCGAATCAGGAGCCGTCCATTCCATCCCCCAGCACCTCCGACCCTACCCCTATGGAGCTTGGAGGTGCTGCGCTTAGAGAGACCGGAAGAAGGGCCATCTCCTGCACCAACTGTGGCCGCAGAGGACACACTGCTGGTCGGTGCTGGAGAGGGTCTTTAGGGAGTCGAGGCAGTAGGCAGAGCACTGGTGGACCGCCTCAGGTGAGTAGGCACCCGACTCACCCAGAGCTCCCTGTTGCGCATATGTGTATTGATATCGTATTTACAGAGTTTTCCCCTCATTCCCAGCATAAGGCGCTCGTAGATTCAGGCGCAGCTGGGAACTTTATTGATCATCAGTTTTCCCGTAGTTTAGGGATTTCTATTGTTCCTGTTGATGTGCCCTTCCCTGTACATGTCTTTAGATAGTCACCCTTTAGGGTCAGGCCTGATTAGGGAGGTCACAGCTCCACTCTGGATGAAGACGCAGGAGGGTCAGGAGGAGAAAATGTGTCTCTATCTAATTGATTCTCCTGCGTTTCCATTGGTGTTGGGGCTTCCCTGCTTAACTTCTCATGACCCCACGATTTCATGGCAACAGAGGGCTCTCAAGGGATGGTCAAGTCAGTGCTCGGGGAGGTGTGTAGATGTTTCCATAGGGGCAACTACGGTGGAAAGTCCAAACCAGGTCTCCACCATGCACATTCCCCCCGAATATGCCAATTTGGCTCTCACCTTCTGTAAAAAGAAAGCGACTCAATTATCATCGACAGGGTGATTGTGCAATAAATCTCCAGGTAGGCGCTGCACTTCCCCGGAGTCACGTGTATCCCCTGTCACAGGAAGAGACGGCGGCTATGGAAACATATGTCTCCGAATCTCTGGGGCAGGGATTCATTCGGCCATCCACTTCACCTGTCTCCTCAAGTTAATTTTTTGTGAAGAAGAAGGATGGAGGTTTATGCCCGTGCATTGACTACCGGGGTCTCAATCAGATCACTGTCAAGTACAGTTATCCACTACCGCTCATTGCAAGTATGACGGAGTCATTGCACGGGGCGCGCTTCTTCACAAAATTGGATCTCAGGAGCGCGTACAACCTGGTGCGTATCCGGGAGGGAGATGAGTGGAAGACGGCATTTAGTACCACATCTGGGCACTATGAGTACCTCGTCATGCCGTACGGGTTGATGAATGCTCCATCAGTCTTCCAATCCTTTGTAGATTAGATTTTCAGGGACCTGCACAGACAGGGTGTAGTAGTGTACAGTGAGGGAAAAAAGTATTTGATCCCCTGCTGATTTTGTACGTTTTCCCACTGACAAAGAAATGATCAGTCTATAATTTTAATGGTAGGTTTATTTGAACAGTGAGAGACAGAATAACAACAAAATAATCCAGAAATACGCATGTCAAAAATTTATAAATTGATCTGCATTTTAATGAGGAAAATAAGTATTTGAGCCCCTCTCAATCAGAAAGAGTTCTGGCTCCCAGGTGTCTTTTATACAGGTAACGAGCTGAGATTAGGAGCACACACCTAGGAGTGCTCCTAATATCAGCTTGTTACCTGTAAAAAAGACACCTGTCCACAGAAGCAATCAATCAATCAGATTCCAAACTCTCCACCATGGCCAAGACCAAAGAGCTCTCCAAGGATGTCAGGGACAAAATTGTAGACCTACACAAGGCTGGAATGGGCTACAAGACCATCGCCAAGCAGCTTGGTGAGAAGTTGACAACAGTTGGTGCGATTATTCGCAAATGGAAGAAACACAAAAGACCTGTCAATCTCCCTCGGCCTGGGGCTCCATGCAAGATCTCACCTCGTGGAGTTGCAATGATCATGAGAACGGTGAGGAATCAGCCCAGAACTACACGGGAGGATCTTGTTAATGATCTCAAGGCAGCTGGGACCATAGTCACCAAGAAAACAATTGGTAACACACTATGCCGTGAAGGACTGAAATCCTGCAGCGCCCGCAAGGTCCCCCTGCTCAAGAAAGCACATATACAGGGCCGTCTTAAGTTTGCCAATTAACATCTGAATGATTCAGAGGAGAACTGGGTGAAAGTGTGAGACCAAAATTGAGCTCTTTGGCATCAACTCAACTCGCCGTGTTTGGAGGAGGAGGATTGCTGTCTATGACCCCAAGAACACCATCCCCACCGTCAAACATGGATGTGGAAACATTATGCTTTGGGGGTGTTTTTCTGCTAAGGGGACAGGACAACTTCACCGCATCAAAGGGATGATGGACGGGGCCATGCACCGCCAAATCTTGGGTGAGAACCTCCTTCCCTCAGCTAGGGCATTGAAAATGGGTTGTGGATGGGTATTCCATCATGACAATGACCCAAAACACATGGCCAAGGCAACAAAGGAGTGGCTCAAGAAGAAGCACATTAAGGTCCTGGAGTGGCCTAGCCAGTCTCCAGACCTTAATCCCATGGAAAATCTGTGGAGGGAGCTGAAG
Source organism: Coregonus lavaretus (assembly GCF_964263955.1). NCBI lineage: Eukaryota > Metazoa > Chordata > Actinopteri > Salmoniformes > Salmonidae > Coregonus > Coregonus lavaretus. The sequence continues at coordinate 66,751,066 of NC_139989.1, forward strand.
GTTCGAGTTGCCAAACGTCAGGCTCGAAACCTTAATGACTTGGAGAAGATCTGTAAAGAGGAGTGGGACAAAATCCCTCCTGAGATGTGTGCAAACCTGGTGGCCAACTACAAGAAACGTCTGACCACTGTGATTGCCAACAAGGGTTTTGCCACCAAGTACTAAGTCATGTTTTGCAGAGGGGTCAAATACTTATTTCCCTCATTAAAATGCAAATCAATTTATAAAATTTTTGACATGCGTTTTCTGGATTTTTTTATTGTTATTCTGTCTCTCACTGTTCAAATAAACCTACCATTAACATTATAGACTGATCATGTCTTTGTCAGTGGGCAAACGTACAACATCAGCAGGGGATCAAATACTTTTTTCCCTCACTGTATACCACCCAAGCCTAGCGTGCATGCACTGGGACCTCACACAGAGGCATCCCTGTGCCCTGCCTGTGCTGCTGTGGCAACACAGTGGTCTGTAATTGTTATCATGTATGCCCTTTGGGCTCTGTGACGCGCCAGGCGATAACGCGTCACAGGTGGGATACCTTCTCCCTTTTCCACTGTGAGCAATTACAGATTAATCTATTTGTAGTAAGCTACAGTATGTAATGTACTCCACACAGTGGAGCTTTCCATTGTGTCAATTCTGATGCAAATTGAATGTAGCGTACACTCCCAGTCAAAAGTTTTAGAACACCTACTCATTTAAGGGTTTTTCTTTATTTTTACTATTTTCTACATTGTAGAATAATAGTGAAGAAATCAAAACTATGAAATAACAGAATCATGTAGTAACTGTTTAAAAAAAAAATGTAGTAACCAAAAATCTTATATTTGAGATTCTTCAAATAGCCACACCTTACCTTGATGACAGCTTTGCACACTCTTGGCATTCTCTCAACCAGCTTCATGAGGTAGTCACCTGGAATGCATGTCAATTAACAGGTGTTCCTTCTTAAAAGTTAATTTGTGGAATTTCTTTCCTTCTTAATGCATTCGAGCCAATCAGTTGTGTTGTGACAAGGTAGGGGAGGTATACAGAAGATAGCCCTATTTGGTAAAAGACCAAGTCCATATTATGGCAAGAACAGCTCAAATAAGCAAAGAGAAACAACCGTCCATCATTACTTTAAGACATGAAGGCCAGTCAATACGGAACATTTGAAGAACTTTGAAAGTTTCTTCAAGTGCAGTTGCAAAAACCATCAAGCGCTATGATGAAACTGTCTCTCATGAGGACCGCCACAGGAATGGAAGACCCAGAGTTACCTCTGCTGCAGAGGAGAGGATAAGTTCATTAGAGTTACCAGCCCAAATAAATGCTTCACAGAGTTCAAGTAACAGACACATCTCAACATCAACTGTTCAGAGGAGACTGTGTGAATCAGGCCTTCATGGTAGAATTGCTGCAAAAAAACACTACTAAAGGACACCAATAATAAGAAGAGACTTGCTTGGGCCAAGAAACACAAGCAATGGGCATTAGACCGGTGGACATTTTTTCATTTGGTCTGGAGTCCAAATTGGAGATTTTAGGTTCCAACCGCCGTGTCGGATGATCTCTGCATGTGTATTTTCCCACCGTAAAGCATGGAGTAGAAGGTGTTATGGTGTGGGGATGCTTTGCTTGTGACACTGTCTGTGATTTATTTATAATTCAAGGCACACTCAACCAGCATGGCTACCACAGCATTCTGCAGCGATACGCCATCCCATCTGGTTTGGGCTTAGTGGGACTGTCACACCCTGGCCTTAGTTATCTTTGTTTTCATTAATATTTTAGTTAGGTCAGGGTGTGACATGGTGAAGTATGTGTTTTGGTTTGTCTAGGGGTTTGTAGGTTTATGGGGTGATGTCTTGTCTAGGTGTTTGTATGTTGATGGCTGCCTAGATTGGTTCTCAATTGGAGACAGCTGTGGTTTATTGTCTCTAATTGGGAGCCATATTTAAGGCAGCCATGGGCATCATGTGTTTGTGGGTAATTGTCTATGTAGAACGTTTGTTGCTTGTCTGTGCACTTACGTTATTTAGCTTCACGGTCGTTTGTTGTTTTTTGTAAGTTTTGGATAGTGTTCGGTTTCGTGTTTTTCTCTCTTCCATAATTAAAGAGATGTATTTTGCACACGCTGCGCCTTGGTCCTCCTCTATGCTTGACGATCGTGACAGAATTACCCACCAAAGAAGGACCAAGCAGCGTGTCCAGGAGCAAGGAGACTGGACATGGGAGGAAGCGCCGGGTAAGGAGCTCGAGAGGCTGGCGATGGCCCAGGTGGGCAAATCGTGGTCCTGGGAGGACATGCTCGGGGGCAAGGGACCTTGGGGGAAGATCAAGGCCCTGGCGAGAGAGGAGCAACGGCGTCAGCAGGGTCATCGTCGGAAGGACGAGAGGCAACCCCAAAAAGTTTTTTGGGGGGGGCACATGGCTTGGGCGGCTGGGCAGCAGGAGGCTGCCACAGGGAGACGTGGAGAGAAGGCTACCGGATTACGGGAGCCATTGGCGAGTAGTGCGAGGGAAGTAGTGGAGGCACGGCGTAAGAGACTGAGGTGTGTTACCAGTCCGGTCCGGCCCGTTCCTGATCCCCGGTTAAGGCCAGTGGTGTGTGTTCCCAGTACGGACCGGCCTGTTCCTACTCCACGCATCAAGCCCACGGTGTGCGTCGCCAGCCCAGCCCGACCTGTTCCTACTCCACGCATCAAGCCCACGGTGTGTGTTCCCAGTACGGACCGGCCTGTTCCTACTCCACGCATCAAGCCCACGGTGTGCGTCGCCAGCCCAGCCCGACCTGTTCCTACTCCACGCATCAAGCCCACGGTGTGCGTGGCCAGCCCAGCCCGGCCTGTTCCTGCTCCACGTACTAAGCCGAAGTTGTGCGTCGCCAGCCCAGCCCGGCCTGTTCCTGCCACCCGCACCAAGTCTACGGGTCGTGTCGTCAGTCCGACCCGGCCTGTGCCTACACCACGCACCAAGCCTCCTGTGTGTCCCCAGAGTCCTGTGCGTCCTGTTGCTGCTCCCCGCACTAGCCCTGAGATGCGTGTCCTCAGCCCGGGACCACCAGTTCCGGCACCACGCACTAGGCCTTATGTGCGTCCCCAGGGTCCAGCATGCCCTGTTCCTTCTCCCCGCACTAGACCTGAGATGCGTGTCCTCAGCCCGGTACCTCCAGTTCCGGCACCACGCACCAGGCCTATAGGGCGTCTCGGCCGGCCAGAGTCTGCCGTCTGCCTAACGGCGCCTGCACTGCCCGTCTGCCCAACGCCGTCTGAACTGTCCGTCTGCCAAGCGCTGCATGAACTGCCCGTCTGTACTGAGCCTGCTAAGCCGCCCGTCTGCCATGAGCCTTCAGAGCCGTCCGCCAGACCGGAGACGCTAAAGCCTTCCGCCAGACAGGAGCCGCTAGAGCCTTCCGCCAGACAGGATCAGCCAGAGCCTTCCGCCAGACAGGATCAGCCAGAGCCTTCCGCCAGACAGGATCAGCCAGAGCCTTCCGCCAGCCATGAGCAGCCAGATCCGTCAGCCAGCCATGAGCAGCCAGATCCGTCAGCCAGCCATGAGCAGCCAGATCCGTCAGCCAGCCATGAGCAGCCAGATCCGTCAGCCAGCCATGAGCAGCCAGATCCGTCAGCCAGCCATGAGCAGCCAGATCCGTCAGCCAGCCATGAGCCGTCCAGCCAGGATCCGCCAGAGCCGTCCAGCCAGGATCCGCCAGAGCCGTCCAGCCAGGATCCGCCAGAGCCGTCCAGCCGGGATCCGCCAGAGCCGTCCAGCCGGGATCCGCCAGAGCCGTCCAGCCAGGATCCGCCAGCCAGCCAGGATCCGCCAGGGCCAGCCAGCCAGGATCCGCCGTTCAGTCCGGTGCTGCCCCTTAGTCCGGTGCTGCCCCTTAGCCCGGTGCTGCCCCTTATCCCGGTGCTGCCCCATATCCTGGTGCTGCTCCTTATCCTGGTGCTGCCCCTTATCCTGGTGCTGCCCCTTAGTCCGGTGCTGCCCCTTAGTCCGGTGCTGCCTCTTAGTCCGGTGCTGCCCCTTAATCCAGTGGGGTTAAGTTGGAGGGTGGTCATTTGGAGGAGGCTACGAAAGCGGGTAGTGACTATGGTGGGGTGGGGACCACGACCTGTGCCAGAGCCGCCACCGTGGACAGACGCCCACCCAGACCCTCCCCTAGACTTTATGCTGGTGCGCCCGGAGTTCGCACCTTAAGGGGGGGGTTATGTCACACCCTGGCCTTAGTTATCTTTGTTTTCATTAATATTTTAGTTAGGTCAGGGTGTGACATGGTGAAGTATGTGTTTTGGTTTGTCTAGGGGTTTGTAGGTTTATGGGGTGATGTCTTGTCTAGGTGTTTGTATGTTGATGGCTGCCTAGATTGGTTCTCAATTGGAGACAGCTGTGGTTTATTGTCTCTAATTGGGAGCCATATTTAAGGCAGCCATGGGCATCATGTGTTTGTGGGTAATTGTCTATGTAGAACGTTTGTTGCTTGTCTGTGCACTTACGTTATTTAGCTTCACGGTCGTTTGTTGTTTTTTGTAAGTTTTGGATAGTGTTCGGTTTCGTGTTTTTCTCTCTTCCATAATTAAAGAGATGTATTTTGCACACGCTGCGCCTTGGTCCTCCTCTATGCTTGACGATCGTGACAGGGACTATCATTTGTTTTTCAACAGGACAATGACCCAACACACCTCCAGGCTGTGTAAGGGCTATTTTACCAAGAAGGAGAGTGATGGAGTGCTGCATCAGATGACCTGGCCACCACAATCCCTCTGTCATGATGAGTTTCTGGTATCGAGAAGTTCAGGATGTAAGAGAATATGGGACACTTAGATAGAGATTTGATTCAGTCATTATTTAATTCAGTACTGGATTCAATGACAGGCGGTACGAACGTAGGCTCTTGCCATATGAATGACATCCATACAAAATCACTCAGTTTATATAATGCTCTCCGATCTACTTCTGTTCCACACAGTTGCCAACTATTATTGAGTGTCACTCATCTACCACAATAGCATCCACATACTTGGTATTGTGTGTCACCGTAGCCAGGCCATTCCATCACATACACCTTCTAAGATTAGCCCAAGTGGCCCCCAATCTATCTTGGCACACCGACCCTCTGTCATTCACCCGTGACATCAATAACACATGGCGTGTCCTTGTCCTCTCTCCCTCACATACAGCTTATGAGTTAACATACATTAATACTCTTGTATCAAACAGTCGTCATATCAATCCACCCTTTTCATTATTTTGATGTTGTAAGTGAAATGCCAAAAATATAACATTACTTGAACCAAACAACAAAACATACAAATTAATTCCTAACCTCTTGACATCATCCCATATAATATTGACTGATACATCTCTAGCTGTAATCACTGGCATGTTAGTAATCTTTTGTACAGATCTCAAAATCAATCACCAAAAAATGGGAAAACAACACCCCATAACTATGGCTACAAGAATTAATATGTCCACAAGTGGCCTTAGAATGCTTGCCATCCATGTTCCTATTGAATTACCACCATATTCCCCCACAATCTTTACATCTCTATTTGTACTCTTAATACCTTCCTGTATGTCTCTAATATTTCACATAGCTTTAGTTAAATTCCCAAGACCTTCCTATTCTGATGGCAATTATGTACAACATGATTCTCCCCCTATAATCGCATACATTCCCCCTTTATCTACTATAATAGCATCCAATGCTATGCGATTATCAATTGCATAGTGTCCCATGAGTGACATTCCACACCCAATTGCTTGAAAATCCAAGAATGTTAATAGGTACAATATTCAACTTTGTTCAACCCTGACTCTGTTCTCCTAATATGCCTGAGGAGAGATACACAGCATAACACTCTGGTTTCAGTCCCTGTTAAATCAGTACAGCCTTGGACTAGTTAGGATTGAGGAATTCAACCAAAAGTAAGATCAGATGAAAATAGCATAAACATTCCTATGTCTCAAATACCAAAACCCCATGATAGGAACCAATTAAATTATTGCCTAGCAACAGAGATATGTACCACTCTAAACATCCATATCAATACCTCCCAATACTTCAAATGTATGTAGTGACTAATATGTGAATACAGTAACTTAATAATCAACATATTCATCATTTCAGTCACAATCCTCACATTAACTTACATGTTTCAAACTACTCTAAATAAATCATATAAGTGTATCCTAAGACATTACCATAATGTATCGCTGTTTTAACCATAATATCTATATAAGACAGTTATCTCAATTGTACAAGGAATACCCTTCATGCTGAAAATATTTAGTTACTAATGTATACTAATGATTTACTTAAATCACTCAGTCATCTTATAAATTATAACCAAAACCAAATTACTTAACACGAACAAATTTAGAATGACAATTCTTAGTGATTCACATTGGTCCTATCACTCAAAGTTAAAACCCTCAACTTTTTCACCCATTACAACTGTCAGAAAGTACACTTCTATTAACATACAGTATAAATAGCCATAATTCTATTATGACCTTCCTCATCATGAGAATAACTACAGATCATCATCTCAATGCATTCCTAGTACTATTAATTTAGCAGTGTATATACCTCCTACTCAAATTAGCAAATTTAGATAAATCCAAATGTATTATCCAACCCCTGCTTTCTCCGGCACTTAAATCTTCTGGCATCTCTTCATTATGTACTTCAGACATCTTCATAGTTCAGAATGACTTGCCCATGACAATGTCCCAACTTCAATGTCTCATCAGAGTCACCACCATCTCTACACCCCATTGTCTTGTCCATTTGCCAACCATTATACCAACAACATGAGAAATGTTGTATTTGAACCAATCTTTCTCCATTCTCACTCAATGGTGGACTCCTGTCCCACTCTCTCGATATAAAAACATGAGAAAATCAGTTGATAGCTTCAATTGGCTGTTGTAGACCGGTTGCAGGTAGAAGTAGTGCTGTACAGGAACGTCTTCAACGTCTCTTATGTTCATCTTCAGCCGGTACAGAGGTTGTTTCTTTTTTAGGTTCACACCATTCTAGGCCAAATTATCCCTGCTATGCATCAAGTCACCATATAGAAATGAATGGTGTGACAGTCAGGTGATTTTTGAAATTCTGGAAGATCTTGAAGTTCTTGGATGTTCTTGAAGGTCTGTCCCTCCGCCGAGAGAATCTTCCAGAACACGTAGCTCATCAGTAGCATTCCCCTTGCCATCGTCTCCCATCACCTGATCCTTGTCAGCTCCAGCATCCTCAGCTCCCTCATCTCTAGGTTGTCGGATTCCTCGTAGTACTCAATTGCAGTGGTTTACATGATACCAGGTCGATCTCCCCTCTATCCATACATCCGTTGGTGTGGACTGGGTGATGATGTATGGTCCTTTTAGATCTGACCCTTCTTCCTTCACTAGGGTCTAGGATCATGCAGAGTCCTTCTCCATTTATCAACATCACTCTGTGGAGTGTGTCCTTCTGGCAGCGTACCAATAGGGAAGTTGAGAGTCCCTGCTGCAAAGACACACAGACATAGACACAAAAGAAAACAATGCTCATCAGTGGCGATGCCATCTTCCTCCTCTGGGTTTGAACACTCCTACAGTGGGACAAATAGATGCAGGTATCTCTCTCTGCTACTTTCCCCTCCATCGAGATAGCCAGCAACACCTAGTACTGACCTCCCCACCTAGGTTTTGTCCATCTCTGACTTCTTTAATCCTTTACCGCCAGTCTCCCAGGTGCATACAATGCCCAGATTCTCCTGCTAGGTTTGGCAGAGAAGCCTTCACCCTTTGGAAGAAAGTCTTAGCAACATTGTTAGGTGAGACACCATATGCTACTATACCCTGTCTTCATATCAGCCAGTAGAAGCCTTGATATTAGGAAGTTCACATTTTTGCATCTTGTTATAGGTCACTAGTTTCATAGACAGGCCTCCTCTACATCCTGCCTTATACCAAAAATACATTTTCACCTAAAACATTTAATCTAACCCATAACACATTAATTACTACTGCTCATATTCTTAATACAATTTGCATATTTACCAAAAAACCTCATTCGAGCAGTACTTCCCCCCTTTGGACACATGACTCACATCGTGATTAATGTGTTCAAAAACAAATCAACAACATTGCCTGTTAAACCAAAATAATAAATGAAACATTTGATAATACCTTAACTAAATTGTATCCCATAAAGTAACTCAAGTAATATCAAAATTGACTAGTGCCAGGTGTTCCTCATTCAGGACTAGCTCTCTCACTCTTACCTTATTATGGTCCGAATCATATACAGTGGTGTGAAAAAGTGTTTGCCCCCTTCCTGATTTCTTATTTGATTGCATGTTTGTCACACTTAAATGTTTCAGTCATCAAACAAATGTAAATATTAGTCAAAGATAACACAAGTAAACACAAAATGCAGTTTTGAAATTAAGGTTGTTATTGTTAAGGGAAAACAAAATCCAAACCCACATGGCCCTGTGTGAAAAAGTGATTGCCCCCTACAACCTATTAACTGGTTGGGCCACCCTTAGCAGCAACAATCAAGCGTTTGTGATAACTTGCAATGAGTCTTTTACAGCACTGTGGAGGAATTTTGAAATGGGGTGTTACTTTTACGCCAAAAAGTTCAACTTTTGTCTCGTCAGTCCACAGAGTATTTTCCCAAAGGTCTTGTGGATCATCAAGATGTTTTCTGGCAAAAATGAGACGAGCCTTAATGTTCTTTTTGCTCAGCAGTGGTTTTCGTCTTGGAACTCTGCCATGCAGGCCATTTTTGCCCAGTCTCTTTCTTATGGTGGAGTCATGAACACTGACCTTAACTGAGTGTTCCATGTTTTCGCCATTTGTGGATAATGGCTCTCACTGTGTCCCAAAGCTTTAGAAATGGCTTTATAACCTTTTCCAGACTGATGGATCTCAATTACTTTCTTTCTCATTTGTTCCTGAATTTCTTTGGATCTCGGCATGATGTCTAGCTTTTGAGGATCTTTTGGTCTACTTCACTTTGTCAGGCAGGTCCTATTTAAGTGATTCCTTGATTGAGAACAGGTGTGGCTGTAATCAGACCTGGGTGTGACTAGAGGAATTTAACTCAGGTGTGATAAACCACAGTTGAGTTGTGTTATAACAGGGGGGGCAAAACATTTTTCACACTGGGCCATGTAGGTTTGGATTTTGTTTTCCCTTAATAATAACAACCTTCATTTCAAAACTGCATTTTGTGTTAACTTGTGTTATCTTTGACTAATATTTAAATTTGTTTGATGATCTGAAACATTTAAGTGTGACAAACATGCAAACAAACAACAAATCAGGAAGGGGGCAAACACTTTTTCACACCACTGTATATATGACTATTGCCAAATTATAAACTTCTTCATAATTTCAGTATTATAAATTACCCTCAACTCGGTATAATAAATTACCTTAAATTCCTCATCCCATGCCTCTAAGCTTTCCAGTGTGGGTGATCAATTCACACTAGAAAGTCAGGACAGAGATCAAAGGTCATTCAAACCCTTCAAAGAAGTGTTTCATTCTATAGTAGACTAATCATTAACAACAGTGAAAACATTTCATAAATGTTATGTATCCCAAGTGACATGTAAGTCCTCATGACATTTCTTCCCAAAAGAAATCACGTGTTTACCCTGAACTCACTCATATATATATATATATATATATATATATATATATATATATATATATATATATATATATATATATATATATATTTATACAGTGGGGAGAACAAGTATTTGATACACTGCCGATGTTGCAGGTTTTCCTACTTACAAAGCATGTAGAGGTCTGTAATTTTTATCATAGGTACACTTCAACTGTGAGAGACGGAACCTAAAACAAAAATCCAGAAAATCACGTTGTATGATTTTTAAGTAATTCATTTGCATTTTATTGCATGACATAAGTATTTGATCACCTACCAACCAGTAAGAATTCCGGCTCTCACAGACCTGTTAGTTTTTCTTTAAGAATCCCTCCTGTTCTCCACTCATTACCTGTATTAACTGCACCTGTTTGAACTCATTACCTGTATAAAAGACACCTGTCCACACACTCAATCAAACAGACTCCAACCTCTCCACAATGGCCAAGACCAGAGAGCTGTGTAAGGACATCAGGGATAAAATTGTAGACCTGCACAAGGCTGGGATGGGCTGCAGGACAATAGGCAAGCAGCTTGGTGAGAAGGCAACAACTGTTGGCGCAATTATTAGAAAATGGAAGAAGTTCAAGATGACGTCAATCACCCTCGGTCTGGGGCTCCATGCAAAATCTCACCTCGTGGGGCATCAATGATCATGAGGAAGGTGAGGGATCAGCCCAGAACTACACGGCAGGACCTGGTCAATGACCTGAAGAGAGCTGGGACCACAGTCTCAAAGAAAACCATTAGTAACATACTATCCCGTCATGGATTACAATCCTGCAGCGCACGCAAGGTCCCCCTGCTCAAGCCAGCGCATGTCCAGGCCCGTCTGAAGTTTGCAATGACCATCTGGATGATCCAGAGGAGGAATGGGAGAAGGTCATGTGGTCTGATGAGACAAAAATATAGCTTTTTGGTCTAAACTCCACTCGCCGTGTTTGGAGGAAGAAGAGGGATGAGTACAACCCCAAGAACACCATCCCAACCGTGAAGCATGGAGGTGGAAACATCATTCTTTGGGGATGCTTTTCTGCAAAGGGGACAGGACGACTGCACCGTATTGAGGGGAGGAGGGATGGGGCCATGTATCGCGAGATCTTGGCCAACAACCTCCTTCCCTCAGTAAGAGCATTGAAGATGGGTCGTGGCTGGGCCTTCCAGCATGACAACGACCCGAAACACACAGCCAGGGCAACTAAGGAGTGGCTCCGTAAGAAGTATCTCAAGGTCCTGGAGTGGCCTAGCCAGTCTCCAGACCTGAACCCAATAGAAAATCTTTGGAGGGAGCTGAAAGTCCGTATTGCCCAGCGACAGCCCCGAAACCTGAAGGATCTGGAGAAGGTCTGTATGGAGGAGTGGGCCAAAATCCCTGCTGCAGTGTGTGCAAACCTGGTCAAGACCTACAGGAAACGTATGATCTCTGTAATGGCAAACAAAGGTTTCTGTACCAAATATTAAGTTCTGCTTTTCTGATGTATCAAATACTTATGTCATGCAATAAAATGCAAATTAAATACTTAAAAATCATCCAATGTGATTTTCTGGATTTTTGTTTTAGATTCCGTCTCTCACAGTTGAACTGTACCTATGATAAAAATTACAGACTTCTACATGCTTTGTAAGTAGGAAAACCTGCAAAATCGGCAGTGTATCAAATACTTGTTCTCCCCACTGTATATATATATATTAATTAATAAAAAAAATAAAAAAAATAAAAAACACTCATAAAGCTCCATGTGTGTGCTCCTTTAAGACGTATCATCTTTGACCTGTTAACCCCCCCTAAAATAAAAATACAAAGGGTATATAACCATTATAATAGGTTAGTTGTGTGTGGTTATTTGAAAAACCATATTGGAAAACATCAAACAAAATATCCAGGCCTTATTTAATTTGGTAGCTCCCTCTTATGACCTTATTATAAAACTGCTGAATTTTACTAACTGCTCCACCTAGCCCACAGACTTAGGAAACATCCCAATGAAAGATAAGGAAATCCCAATTTTCCTGGAAGAGAAAGTATACATTTCGTTAACATTCAATTATCATCAGCAATCCAAAAATATTAATTTCACACAAAACATGATGCAGATACACCCTGTCCTACCTCACATCAATAATAGTTTGTTTCAATCTAATTCCTCATAACTACTCCAGAAGAAGATTACCTAAAATCTTTCAAAAGATGGAAACCACTCAAGGTTTTTTTAGTGTACAATGAGTGTTTTTTAATGATTACTCTGTATACCTTATTCTTTTGAATTCTCACAATAATGATCAAAACCCAAAATCAGATTAATTTTATCCCATATCAAATCGTCATGGTATCGTTATTGGATGACTTACCCCTTAGATTGTTCCTGTCACCCCTCTAAATGTAATATTTGAGACATTCACAAATATAATCAATTACTACGCTTAAAGAATCAATGATATTCCAAGCGTCTATTAAAAAGTTGTTTGAGACCATCTCCTACGCCTTCCTTAACATACCACATTTCATTTTACTACACCTTCTCTCTAAATCTATAACCCCTTTTTGGTAATGTAATCATCCCACTTGTTGCATTGTTTAATAACTTCAGAACTTACATTAAATGTTTACTACTCCATCAGCCTAATAGTAAAAACTACTTCAACCTACTTCAATGTTCAACGTACCAGAAACAGATTATCGTTTTTAGAATTAATTAACAAATTGTCAAAGAACGTTCCCTATTCAACTATCTAGATGTCTGCTCCACATTACCCTCTGCGTCCTTTACATCCCGATATAGCACATCCAGCACGACTCTCTTTCACCCGTTTACTGAATCATGGCATTAGTAAATTATATCCACAAACCGCTACTACATAATAACATATTTTCATTGACCTTACAAGAAATAATTATTTTAATACCAGTCTACTTAAATGCAACATTTCTTAAATGCAACATTAATCATCTCCCAATTAACCTACTTTCTTTTTAACAGAGAAAACCCTCTACAATCTCTATTATCCTCTACCGCTGTCTTTCCATCTAATGGTACTTTAGCAGGTGACAAATGATTGTGAAGTTATAGTCAACACAAACAAAACATCTATTCACAGGTATGCCACTTTAATTACTATGTTATCCTATTCCGCCATGGGTTTCGTATAATCTTATCAATTCACCCAGTGATCTAGGTCAATAGCTTCAATGTAACAGTTTTGCTTCCTTCCCAACATGGGCTTGAACCAGGGACCCTCTGCACACATCAACAACAATCACCCTTGAAGCACCGTTATCCATCGGTCCACAAAATCCGCAACCCTTGTAAAGCAAGGCAAACAACTACTTCCAGGTCGCAGAGCAAGTTACGTCAGCACTCGAAACGCTGGTAGTTCACACCACTAACTAGCTAGCCCTTTCACACCAGTAACATTCACCCCCCTTTGACTTCCTCCTTTTTCGCATCAACCAGTGATCCGGGTACACCACATTTAACCCATTATAACACTTACAGCTCTCTCACGTTCAGTGAGCCCCATTCGCTAACACCCACAGATCAACACCTAGAAATTCTCCAGACAACAAATAAAAACCATTCTCAAACAGCGTTCTGCATTTACCTCTATCGTAGGGTTTAAAAACGAACTTAACAACTTTAACAATTGATTGCTGTAGTAGCTTCATGTTTGGTTCAGTTTATCTGTTACGATATTGTGTCAGTAATATTTCTGTAGTGACCTCAGCTACAAGTTCCTATATTCCTCAGTTAATGTTATCTTTAATACTCTGCTCCCTTCCAACACTGCTTCATAACCCCTGGTGTTTTTTTAAATACTCGATTTATTCTCTTTGTCCCCTTGCTTCACTTCCCATTAAGATAAGACACTCGCTTCCCTGTGCATCGTCCCTATACTACACAATTTTTATCCCCTTTATCAACAAAGATAAAACCAATCCGCCATTACTAGAAGTCATCAGATCTGGTAACTGTCCTTTCTAAGTAGGCTACAAGTAACAAATCAAACACTTGCTGTAGTTGAGAAGCATATATTGAATTTATATCCATAGTATCAATATCCAATTTATTGATTGACATTACACCACCATTCTCAATCGTCTAATCTAGCAAACCCGTAGGCAACGCAACAAAAAAATAATGACTACCACGAAATCGTCTCGCTATTCCTGTTAAATAAGTGAGTATTTCCATTTGAACCAAGCATGCTACAAACCTTCCATTCTACATCACCAAACCAAATACTTTGTAGTATCTGTCTAAGCAACACATACCAACAGTTGAATTACACTCAGAAACCCAGATTTTACTCTATGCCATTGACCCAATGCTATTGAAATGACAAATAAATCCCGCAAATAGCGCAATTACAATGGTATGTTGTCTTACCATCTGATACAAAATGAAGTTCCTTCACTTCACCACCTTAGCTCCGCAATGATAATTAGTTTAATGGAAACCCTAAATTGGCTTTGTACTATATTATAAGTTACGTCTATAAATTCCACTCCTTATGGGCAGTTCATTTCTTAAACCTTATCTCTATCAAAGGATCTAACAACGGTACAAACTTAGAAAACCCGTATTCATTATTTCCCACCCATGACATACGTCTACGTTTGGGTGAGCACGTTAATAATACATACATAGTGCTCTCATTAGAAACTTCTAGGTACTCACATCAAACAATCCCTTCGTGTTTATGTTTAACGATCCTCACTCAACACAAATCAACTTCTTGAAACATGCTCCCAGCGGAACCAAAAAATAATAATAACAGACTGGAGTTTCAAGGACACTGACCTTCCTGTCATTGGATCCTCACCGGTTCTCTAACCTTCAGGAAACCCCTTCAAAGTCAAGCCTCTCATTAAAACATATACTTCTCCATTAAACTCTAAAATAACCTCACGCTCTCCATACCACTCCTTGATATTATATGATGGGCATTGTTGTACGGACCCACAATATAATGTTATATCAAAGCTTATTATCCGAACTTATATCAACTTATCGTACACATTCATATAATTTATTATGCACCCTTTCAAATTAAAATTACTTTCTGCTCTTTGTTCATAAAATAGCCTGTTGTTCCATATACTTCGATGCCATCTGGTGAACAAAAAATGGTTGCATCGAGTTTACTTAAAAGGTCTCTTCCCATGAACGCCATAGTAGTTGTAGCGCTTACTATGAATGAATGTTGAAAATTTATATACTCCAAATCAGTTTGTAATGGGAGAGATATAGGATTAATTTGCGGAGTTCCACTAATTCCGATAGACTGGACCTTCTGATTACTTAAAGGACACCTTCAATCATGTTGAATAGATCACTCCTCTCTAGGTTTATTCTGGGAATTAGGGTGCGGTTGGGCAGGAGTCCAATTTCCCTCTCTCTATCTCCCTCGATTATTATCGTTCCCCTGCTTCAACGAAAAATTCCATAATTGTATTTGCTAATCTATTGTTTAAATCAGCATTTTGGTTTTGTTTGACTATTGTAAATATCATTTTATATTCATTTCCCACACACTCTCTCGTATATCTATTTTTTTCTATGTTTATTCGTCCTGTATGACCTCTAAACCTTCTTTCTGCCGCTTCGAAGGCCCTACCAGACCTTTGTAATGACAATGCCCTGCATACCTCGCGCCACTGTTTGATCTTAAAGTTATCTGTTTTAGCTATAGGAAACATATATTTTGACCTGAGTTTAAGAATAGCCCATGTGGACATGTAAATTATGTTGCTCCATTGCCAAATTACCTAATGTCCTAACTGACATTTCATTTTTTTTAAATCCCATTCTTTACACACCTCTTTCATATAATCTAGATCCCATTTCGGGTTGCTTATGGCTGTATTATCAATTATATACTTTTGCGCTACTTGTAATTTATCCCTTTTAAAACTACCATCTTGAGGATAGTCATTATCTGTCCATGCTGATAAATCACTAAGATAAAGTTCCACATAGAAAAATCCTAATTTACTTAACATCCATTTGCACATTGTCTGATTTTCACTACTTCTACAAGAGACTAAATGCGGATTTGTCTGTAATAATTTCGTAATTTCCTGTCTCTCTCTTCGAGGTAAATGAAGCTCTGATTTATATTTACATTACATTTACGTCATTTAGCAGACACTCTTATCCAGAGCGACTTACAAATTGGTGCATTCACCTTATAGCCAGTGGGATAACCACTTAACAATATGTATTCTTTTTTTTTTTTTTGGGGGGGGGGGGGGTTAAGGGGGGGTAGAAGGATTACTTTTTCCTATCCCAGGTATTCCTTAAAGAGGTGGGGTTTCAAGTGTCTCCGGAAGGTGGTGAGTGACTCTGCTGTCCTGGCGTCGTGAGGGAGCTTGTTCCACCATTGGGGTGCCAGAGCAGCGAACAGTTTTGACTGGGCTGAGCGGGAACTGTGCTTCCGCAGAGGTAGGGGGGCCAGCAGGCCAGAGGTGGATGAACGCAATGCCCTCGTTTGGGTGTAGGGACTGATCAGAGCCTGAAGGTACGGAGGTGCCGTTCCCCTCACAGCTCCGTAGGCAAGCACCATGGTCTTGTAGCAGATGCGAGCTTCAACTGGAAGCCAGTGGAGTGTGCGGAGGAGCGGGGTGACGTGAGAGAACTTGGGAAGGTTGAACGCCAGACGGGCTGCGGCATTCTGGATGAGTTGTAGGGGTTTAATGGCACAGGCAGGGAGCCCAGCCAACAGCGAGTTGCAGTAATCCAGACGGAAGATGACAAGTGCCTGGATTAGGACCTGTGCCGCTTCCTGTGTAAGGCAGGGTCGTACTCTTCGAATGTTGTAGAGCATGAACCTACAGGATTGTGTCACCGCCTTGATGTTAGCGGAGAACGACAGGGTGTTGTCCAGGGTCACGCCAAGGCTCTTCGCACTCTGGGAGGAGGACACAATGGAGTTGTGAACCGTGATGGCGAGATCATGGAACGGGCAGTCCTTCCCCGGGAGGAAGAGCAGCTCCGTCTTGCTGAGGTTCAGCTTGAGGTGGTGATCCGTCATCCACACTGATATGTCTGCCAGACATGCAGAGATGCGATTCGCCACCTGGTTATCAGAAGGGGGAAAGGAGAAGATTAGTTGTGTGTCGTCTGCGTAGCAATGATAGGAGAGGCCATGTGAGGATATGACAGAGCCAAGTGACTTGGTGTATAGCGAGAAAGGGAGAGGGCCTAGAACTGAGCCCTGGGGGACACCAGTGGTGAGAGCACGTGGTGCGGAGACAGATTTTCGCCACGCCACTTGGTAGGAGCGACCGGTCAGGTAGGACGCAATCCAAGAGTGAGCCGCGCCGGAGATGCCCAGCTCAGAGAGGGTGGAGAGGAGGATCTGATGGTTCACAGTATCAAAGGCAGCAGACAGGTCTAGAAGGACAAGAGCAGAGGAGAGAGAGTCAGCTTTAGCAGTGCGGAGAGCCTCCGTGACACAGAGAAGAGCAGTCTCAGTTGAATGACCAGTCTTGAAACCTGACTGGTTTGGATCAAGAAGGTCATTCTGAGAGAGATAGCAAGAGAGTTGGCTAAAGACGGCACGCTCAAGAGTTTTGGAGAGAAAAGAAAGAAGGGATACTGGTCTGTAGTTGTTGACATCAGAGGGATCGAGTGTTGGTTTTTTGAGAACGGTTGCAACTCTCGCTCTCTTGAAGACGGAAGGGACATAGCCAGTGGCCAGGGATGAGTTGATGAGCGAGGTGAGGTAAGGGAGAAGGTCACCGGAGATAGTCTGGAGAAGAGAGGAGGGGATAGGGTCAAGCGGGCAGGTTGTTGGGCAGATTTTATCTGGAGAGAGAGGGGAGAAATAAGTCAAAGCATAGGGTAGGGCAGTGTGAGCAGGACCAGCAGTGTCATTTGACTTAACAAACGAGGATCGGATGTCGTCAACCTTCTTTTCAAAATGGTTGACGAAGTCATCCACAGAGAGGGAGGGGGGGGGGGGGGGGGGGATTCAGCAGGGAGGAGAAGGTGGCAAAGAGCTTCCTAGGGTTAGAGGCAGATGCTTGGAATTTAGAGTGGTACAAAGTGGCTTTAGCAGCAGAGAGTCTAGTTTTCCTCCATTTCTGCTCGGCTGCCCGGAGCCCTGTTCTGTGAGCTCGCAATGAGTCATCAAGCCACGGAGCAGGAGGGGAGGACCGAGCCGGCCGGGAGGATAGGGGACATAGAGAGTCAAAGGATGCAGAAAGGGAGGAGAGGAGGGTTGAGGAGGCAGAATCAGGAGATTAGAGGGAGAAGGATTGAGCAGAGGGAAGAGATGATAGGATGGAAGAGGATAGAGTAGCGGGAGACAGAGAGTGAAGGTTGCGACGGCGCATTACCATCTGAGTAGGGGCAGAGTGAGTAGTGTTGGAGGAGAGCGAGAGAGAAAAGGATACAAAGTAGTGGTCGGAGACATGGAGGGGAGTTGCAGTGAGATTAGTAGAAGAACAGTATCTAGTAAAGATGAGGTCAAGCGTATTGCCTGCCTTGTGAGTAGGGGGGGGCGGTGAGAGGGTGAGGTCAAAAGAGGAGAGGAGTGGAAAGAAGGAGGCAGAGAGAAATGAGTCAAAGGTAGACGTAGGGAGGTTGAAGTCACCCAGAACTGTGAGGGGTGAGCCATCCTCAGGAAAGGAACTTATCAAGGTGTCAAGCTCATTGATGAACTCTCCAAGGGAACCTGGAGGGCGATAAATGACAAGGATGTTAAGCTTGAATGGGCTAGTGACTGTGACAGCATGGAATTCAAATGAGGAGATAGACAGATGGGTCAGGGGAAAAAGAGAGAATGTCCACTTGGGAGAGATGAGGATTCCTGTGCCACCACCCCGCTGACCAGATGATTTACTCTTAATGGTGACTGTTTTTCCAGATACCAGTCTACTAAGCTGGCCATTCATTACTGCTATTAGTTCATGCAATATTAGTAATCAAATACTTGAATCAAATCCCCACCTTGATCTTTATTAAAATTTAGTTTGCCTATTTTGTCTTTGGTGCTATGATTCAACAGGCTCACTTGTATCTACTCTGATTCTTTTTATGCAGTATGAGTTATTGTTCTCTCTCTCTTTCCTGGCCGTTTTGAGTAATTCACACAGGACTAATTCTCTCTTCACCCAGGTACTCTACCTCTCAGAAGGCTGAACCTCCTTAATTTGTACTTCTCCTCTATAGTGTTGTTACTCCCGTAATCAATATTTGAACTTCTAGGGGTTTTACAAAAGACTCTAACCTTAAACCAAGGATGTTAATCTTCAACCAAGGACTTGAACCGTCAACCAAGGACTTGAACCTTCAACAAAATACTAATTTTCTCATAGGGCTTTTATAACACGGTTGAGGCCTTGAACCTCCTTTCGTCACAGGACTTGAACCTATGAACAATGTTTATTCTTTCATAGGACTTGAACCTATGAACAATGTTTATTCTTTTGTCACAGGACTTGAACCTATGAACAATGTTTATTCTTTCATAGGACTTGAACCTATTTTATATATTTTATAATGGGTTTACTTCACTTAATAGGACTCAAACCTATTTTATAATGTCATACACTTTATAATCTCGTCATATTTTAGGACTCAAACCTCTGACCTATTTTATAATGTTGTACCCATTAAAAGACCCTACGCCCAATCTTGTTAAACCCACTCTCCTTCTCCTCTGTTGTTTTCTACTCATTACTCTGAACAAACCCTGCTTAGAATCATAGCACCATGTAATTTGATATTTCTCCTTACATCTATTTACGCATTCAAATACCACTCATCTGTTCCCCTCAAAAAAATTGAATTAAATGTTCGTTACAGCTCAGCTTTACCACAGATAAGCAGAATTTGACATAATCAAAAAAAATATGAAAGTCTGCTTAACTGTTAGATCAGCTGTAAACTGCCAATCTGTTATGATGAGTTTCTGGTATCGAGAAGTTCAGGATGCAAGAGAATATGGGACACTTAGATGGAGATTTGATTCAGTCATTATTTAATTCAGTACTGTATTCAATGACAGGCGGTACAGATGTAGCCTCTTGCCATATGAATGACATCCATACAAAATCACTCAGTTTATATAATGCTCTCCGATCTACTTCTGTCCCACACAGTTGCCAACTATTATTGAGTGTCACTCATCTACCACAATAGCATTCACATACTTGGTATTGTGTGTCACCCTAGCCAGGCCATTCCATCACATACATCTTCTAAGATTAGCCCAAGTGGCCCACAATCTATCTTGGCACACCGACCCTCTGTCATTCACCCGTGACATCAATAACACATGGCGTGTCCTTGTCCTCTCTCCCTCACATACAGCTTATGAGTTAACATACATTAATACTCTTGTATCAAACAGTCGTCATATCACCCCCGATCTCAGCCAAATTGAGATGGTTTGGGATGAGTCGGACCGCAGCCAACAAGTGCTCAGCATATGTGGGAACTCCTTCAAGACTGTTGGAAAAGCATTCCAGGTGAAGCTGGTTGGGAGAATGCCAAGAGTGTGCAAAGCTCTCATCAAGGCAAAGGGTGGCTATTTGAAGAATCTCAAATATAAAATATATTTTGATTTGTTTAACACTTTTTTGGTTACTACATAATTCCATATTAGTTATTTAATAGTTTTGAGGTCTTCACTATAATTCTACAATGTAGAAAATAGTAAAAATGAAGAAAAACCCTTGAATGAGTAGGTGTTCTAAAACTTTTGACAGGTAGTGTATGTCAATGGAACTCCCGTGATAATCGACATTGTCTGTTCATTGTTGAGCATTGCTAATCCTGTAGCAGCACAATGGTGAGATGTACGGTGCTTCGATTTCCCAGAGCATGGGGAGAGTAGCTTTCTCTGTACATCTCTCTGTCTCTCTCTTTAATGAGGATGGGCTTTGCAGACCAAGCTGAGTCTTTTCAAGCCTACGCTGCTTAGTTACATTGAGCGGAACGGGAGAAGAGTGTCTGTGAGTCTCAGCTAAACTTGTAGTGGATCATGGGGACAAACCCTCCCCCCTATCCCCTTCCTTGAATGCCAGTCCTCTGAGCTTCACTGGCAGGGTGCTGGGATCTTTTATGACCCCCTTTATCCTCCCACCCACTCACATCTCCAACTTTCCTATGAGCCGCACACTTCAGTAGATTTACTGTTCCCCGGAAGATGTCTTATTATTAATGCTGAAAATACGTTGACTTGAAATTTGGCCCACAAGGGATTTAGATCTGGTTTACAGAGGAATATGACTCAACTCATAACCTCTCAAGAAAGCTGTAGAAATTAGGAAACTGTCATAATAACGAGTGATTACTCTCACATGCATTCTGTCTGACTTCTGTCTGTC
Organism: Coregonus lavaretus; assembly: GCF_964263955.1. Lineage (NCBI taxonomy): Eukaryota > Metazoa > Chordata > Actinopteri > Salmoniformes > Salmonidae > Coregonus > Coregonus lavaretus. The sequence continues at coordinate 66,772,077 of NC_139989.1, forward strand.
ACATTGATCCTCAACACTGGGGCCCCTCAGGGGTGCATGCTTAGTCCCCTCCTGTACTCCGTTCACCTACAACTGCGTGGCCAAACACGACTCCAACACCATCATTAAGTTTGCTGACAACACAACAGTAGTAGGCCTGATCACCGACAACGATGAGACAGCCTGTAGGGAGGAGGTCAGAGACCTGGCGGTGTGGTGCCAGGTCAACAACCTCGCCCTCAATGTGAGCAAGACAAAGGAGCTGATCGTGGACTACAGGAAAAGGCCCCCATTAACATCGATGGGGCTGTAGTGGAGCGGGTTGAGAGTTTCAAGTTCCTTGGTGTCCACATCACCAACAAACTATCATGGTCCAAACACATCAAGACAGTTGTGAAGAGGGCACGACAACACCTTTTCCCCTTCAGGAGACTGAAAAGATTTGGCATGGGTCCCCAGATCCTCAAAAAGTTCTACAGCTGCACCATCGAGAGCATCCTTACCAGTTGTATCACCGCCTGGTATGGCAACTGCTCAGCATCTGACCGTAAGGCGCTACAGAGGGTAGTGCGTATGGCCCAGTACATCACTGGGGCCAAGCTTCCTGCCATCCAGGACCTATATACTAGGCGGTGTCAGAGGAAAGCCCAAACAATAGTCAAAACTCCAGTCACCCAAGTCATAGACTGTTCTCTCTGATACCGCACAGCAAGCGGTACCGGAGCGCCAAGTCTAGGACCAAAAGGCTCCTTAACAGCTTCCATCCCCAAGCCATAAGACTGCTGACCAATTAATCAAATTGCCACCCAGACTATTTACATTGACACCCCCTCCATTTGTTTTTACACTGCTGCTACCCGCTGTCTATTATATATGTATAGTCACTTTACCCCTACCTATATGTACAAATTACCTTGACTAACCTGTACCCCCGCACATTGACTCGGTACCGGTACCCCCTGTCATTAGCCTCGTTATTGTTATTTTATTGTGTTACTTTTTATAATTTTTTACTTTAGTTTATTTGGTCAACTGCATTTATTTATTGAACTGCATTGTTGGTTAAGGGTTTGTAAGTAAGCATTTCACAGTAAGGTCTACACCTGTTGTATTCGGCGCATGTGACAAATAAAGTTTGATTTGATTTGACTTACTCTTCTCATTTTGCTTGTGTGTGTGTATGTGTGTGCGTTAGGTTGCTTACGTGAGCTGGTCTTCTCCCTGCCTGTCCCTTTTCCAGCACAGAAGCATTAACCAGACTCATCATGCTTTGCTGGGTCTAAATGCTGAACGGTAACTAGCAGGGCTCTAGCTACTCATCTTCCATTGCTAAGGAGCATTGCCTGGCGGAGCGTCATACCTCACTGTCGCCAGTGGATGCACTGCTTCAACTCCCGGCGAATTGCAGCCATCTGTCTCCTCTAAACGATCCATCCCCAGTGCTAAAATAACAGGCTCCACAACGCTAACTAACCACATTGGTATGCATGACGAGATATACAGTGCCTTCGGAAAGTATTCAGACCCCTTGACTTTTTCCATATTTTGTTATGTTACATCCTTATTCTAAAATTGATTAAATTAAAACATTTCCTCAGCAATCTACACACAATACCCCATAATGACAAAGCGAAAACAGGTTTTTAGAAATGTTTGCGTATGTATTAAAAATTAAAAATAAAAATAACTTATTAACGTAAGTATTAAGACCCTTTGCTATGAGACTCGAAATTGAGCTCAGGTGCATCCTGTTTCCATTGATCATCCTTGAGATGTTTCTACAACTTGATTGGAGTCCACCTGTGGTAAATTCAATTGATTGGAAATGATTTGGAAGGTACACACGTATCTATATAAGGTCCCACAGTTGACAGTGCACGTCAGAGCAAGACATGAGGTCGAAATAATTGTCCGTAGAGCTCTGAGACCGGATTTTGTCGAGGCACAGATCTGGGGAGGGGTACCAAAAATGTATGTAGCATTGAAGGTCCCCACGATCAAAATGGCCTCCATTATTCCTAAATGTAAGAAGTTTGGAACCACCAAGACTCCTCCTAGTGCTGGCCGCCCGGCCAAACTGAGAAAACGGGGGAGAAGGGCCTTGGTCAGGGAGGTGACCAAGAACCCGATGGTCACTCTGACAGAGCTCTAGAGTTCATCTGTGGAGATGGGAGAACCTTCCAGAAGGACAACCATCTCTGCAGCATTCCACCAATCAGGCCCTTATGGTAGAGTGGCCAGACGGAAGCCACTCCTCAGTAAAAGGCACATGACAGCCTGCTGGAGTTTTCCAAAAGGCACCTAAAGACTCTCAGACCATGAGAAATAAGATTCTCTGGTCTGATGAAACCAAGATTGAAGTCTTTTTTTTACCTTTATTTAACCAAGTAGGCCAGTTGAGAACAAGTTCTAATTTACAACTGCGACCTGGCCAAGATAAAGCAAAACAGTGCGATAAAAACAACAACACAGAGTTACACATGGGATAAACAAAACATACAGTCTGTCACGATCGTTATGAGAAGCGGACCAAGGCGCAGCGTGATAGGCGTAAATACTTTATTGAAGTGTACACAACACGAACAAAAACAACAAAACGATACGTGAAGTCCTAGGTCATACAACAAACCCTACGGAACAAGTTCCCACAATAAACTAGTGAAAACAGGCTGCCTAAGTATGGTCCCCAATCAGAGACAACGAGCTACAGCTGCCTCTGATTGGGAACCACCCTGGCCAACATAGATCTAAACAATCTAGAACGAAAACATAGAAAATGTAACAGAAATTCCACACCCTGGCTCAACATTTAAGAGTCCCCCGAGCCAGGGCGTGACAGTACCCCCCCCCCCCCCCCCCCCCCAAAGGCGCGGACTGCGACCGCGCCACACCAACACAACGGGGTAGGGGCCGGGTGGGCATTCCGCCTCGGAGGCAGATCCGGCTCTGGGCGTGACCACCACTCTCTGTCTACCCCCCCGTAGCGCCCCTGGTCTGGTCTGGCCCTGCTGGCCGGAGCTGGACTGGACACCGGTGGAGCGGATTGCTCTGGCTCCGGTGTGGAGCAGCTGACCGGTGCCGGACCAGGCACCGGTGGAACAGGCACGGACCGTGCCGGACTGACGACGCGCACCACTGGCTTGGTGCGGGGAGCAGGAACGGGCCGGACCGGGCTGGCGACGCGCACCACTGGCTTGGTGCGGGGAGCAGGAACGGGCCGGACCGGGCTGACGACGCGCACCACTGGATTGGTGCGGGGAGCAGGAACGGGCCGGACCGGGCTGACGACGCGCACCACTGGCTTGGTGCGGGGAGCAGGAACGGGCCGGACCGGGCTGACGACGCACACCACTGGCTTGGTGCGGGGAGCAGGAACGGGCCGGACCGGGCTGGCGACGCGCACCACTGGCTTGGTGCGGGGAGCAGGAACAGGCCGTACCGGGCTGGCGACGCGCACCACTGGCTTGGTGCGAGGGACAGGAACAGGCTGGACCGGGCTGGCGAAGCGCACCACAGGCTTGGTGCGAGGGACAGGAACAGGCCGGACCGGGCTGGCGACGCGCACCACTGGCTTGGTGCGGGGAGCAGGAACAGGCCGGATCGGGCTGGTGACGCGCACCACTGGCTTGGTGCGAGGGACAGGAACAGGCCGGACCGGGCTGGCGACGCGCACCACAGGCTTGGTGCGGGGAGCAGGACCAGGCCGGACCGGGCTGGCGACGCATACCACAGGCTTGGTGCGGGGGACAGGAACAGGTCGGGCCGGACTGGGAACACACACCACTGGCCTTGTGCGGGAATCAGGAACGGGCCGGACCGGACTGGTGACACACACCACTTGCTTGGTGCGAGGAGCGGGACTGGGTTTCCTCATAAACCTCCGCTCCCTCTGCTGCCTAACCAGTTCCTCTCGCCGTGCCTCTACACTCTCCTTCTCCCTCGTGACCAATAGCCCCCGTAACCTGGTGGCCTCCTCTCCTGGGACCACGCAGCCGTCATACCGCTCAGGAAGGAGACGCGTTCTGTCTCCTAGAGATCAAATCAAATCAAATCAAATTGTATTGGCCACATGCGCCGAATACAACAGGTGAAACATTACAGTGAAATGCTTACTTACAGCCCTTAACCAACAGTGCATTTATTTTTAACAAAAAAAGTAAAAATAAAACAACAACAAAAAAGTGTTGAGAAAAAAAGAGCAGAAGTAAAATAAAATAACAGTAGGGAGGCTATATATACAGGGGGGTACCGGTGCAGAGTCAATGTGCGGGGGCACCGGCTAGTTGAGGTAGTTGAAGTAATATGTACATGTGGGTAGAGTTAAAGTGACTATGCATAAATAATTAACAGAGTAGCAGCAGCGTAAAAGCTCAGTTGGTAGAGCATGGCGTTTGCAACACCAGGGTTGTGGGTTCGATAAAATAATGTATGCACTAACTGTAAGTCGCTCTGGATAAGAGCGTCTGCTAAATGACTAAAATGTAAATGTAATGTAAAAGGATGGGGTGGGGGGGCAGTGCAAATAGTCCGGGTAGCCATGATTAGCTGTTCAGGAGTATTATGGCTTGGGGGTAGAAGCTGTTGAGAAGTATTTTGGACCTAGACTTGGCACTCCGGTACCGCTTACCGTGCGGTAGCAGAGAGAACAGTCTATGACTAGGGTGGCTGGAGTCTTTGACAATTTTGAGGGCCTTCCTCTGACACCGCCTGGTATAGAGGTCCTGGATGGCAGGAAGCTTGGCCCCAGTGATGTACTGGGCCGTACGCACTACCCTCTGTAGTGCCTTGCGGTCGGAGGCCAAGCAGTTGCCATACCAGGCGGTGATGCAACCAGTCAGGATGCTCTCGATGGTGCAGCTGTAGAATTTTTTGAGGATCTGAGGACCCATGCCAAATCTTTTCAGTCTCCTGAGGGAATAGGCTTTGTCGTGCCCTCTTCACGACTGTCTTGGTGTGTTTGGACCAAGATAGTTCGTTGGTAATGTGGACAAGCTCTCAACCTGTTCCACTACAGCCCCGTCGATGAGAATGGGGGCGTGCTCAGTCCTCTTTTTTTTCCTGTAGTCCACAATCATCTCCTTTGTCTTGGTCACGTTGAGGGAGAGGTTGTTGTCCTGGCACCACACGGCCAGGTCTCTGACCTCCTCCCTATAGGCTGTCTCATCGTTGTCGGTGATCAGGCCTACCACTGTTGTGTCATCGGCAAACTTAATGATGGTGTTGGAGTCGTGCCTGGCCATGCAGTCATGGGTGAACAGGGAGTACAGGAGGGGACTGAGCACGCACCCCTGAGGGGCCCCCGTGTTGAGGATCAGTGTGGCAGATGTGTTGTTACCTACCCTTACCACCTGGGTAAGGGTAGGTAACAAGTTGCAGAGGGAGGTGTTTAGTCCCAGGATCCTTAGCTTAGTGATGAGCTTAGAGGGCGCTATGGTGTTGAATGCTGAGCTGTAGTCAATGAATAGCATTCTCACGTAGGTGTTCCTCTTGTCCAGATGAATGTACTTTGGTGCGAAAAGTGCAAATCAATCTCAGAACAACAGCAAAGGACCCTGTGAAGATCCTGGAGGAAACAGGTACAAAAGTATCTATATCCACAGTAAAACAAGTCCTATATCGACATAACCTGAAAGGCCGCTCAGCAAGGAAAAAGCCACTGCTCCAAAACTGCCATAAAAAAGCCAGACTACGGTTTGCAACTGCACATGGGGACAAAGATTGTACTTTTTGGAGAAATGTCCTCTGGTCTGATGAAACAAAAACAGAACTGTTTGGCCATCGTTATGTTTGGAGGAAAAAGGGGAATGCTTGCAAGCCGAAGAACACCATCCCAACCGTGAAGCACAGGGGTGGCAGCATCATGCTGTGGGGGTGCTTTGCTGCAGGAGGGACTGGTGCATTTCACAAAATAGATGGCATCATGAGGAAGGAAAATTATGTAGATATATTGAAGCAACATCTCAAGACATCAGTCAGGAAGTTAAAGCTTGGTCGCAAATGGGTCTTCCAAATGTACAATGAATTCCAAAGTTGTGGCAAAAGGGCTTAAGGACAACAAAGTCAAGGTAATGGAGTGGCCATCACAAAGCCCTGACCTCAATCCTCTAGAAAATTTGTGGGCAGAACTGAAAAAGCGTGTGCGAGTAAGGAGGCCTACAAACCTGACAGTTACACCAGCTCTGTCAGCAGGAATGGGCCAAAATTCACCCAACTTATTGAGGGAAGCTTGTGGAAGGCTACCCAAAACGTTTGACCCAAGTTAAACAATTTAAAGGCAATGCTACCAAATGCTAATTGAGTGTATGTAAACTTCTGACCCACTGGCAATGTGATGAAAGAAATAAAAGCTGAAATAAATAATTCTCTCTACTATTATTCTGACATTTCACATTCTTAAAATAAAGTGGTGATCCTAACTGACCTAAGACAGGGACTTTTTACTATGATTAAATGTCAGGAATTGTGAAAAACTGAGTTTAAATGTATTTGGCTAAGGTGTATGTAAACTTCCGACTTCAACTGTACATGAGAAACCACCCCTGAAGAGCAGACACGCCCTCGCATTCTCTGTCCATACACCGAGGACAGTTTTGTTGAACACGGAATGAGACATTGCATGTTTATGTAGAAAATATATAAAATAGTAACATAAAAAACAAATATTCTATTTTTTCCGCCCCATAGTCCTCTGGTATTTCATTTGGGAGTGTATAAAATGTCTCCCCTTCTTTTAGTTCTTACATAAAGTATCCAGTCACTTTCACAAGTTTGTGCTGATCGTGTACCTTTTATCTAGGTTTTCAGTAAAGGGTAATAGACTAAATAACCTTCTCTAAAATACTTTATAAAGACTGATTTTAGATTAACAAGCAACAGGTGTTACATCTAATCCTTCTGACACTCTAGGTATTAAATACAGGATGAGGATGAATGTACTGAGGGGAGTTAATATTCAGTATTTACTCACCTACTGTAGTTTTAATAAACCTTCCATGCTAATAGCTGTGTTACAGTATGTTACTGTGATCGAACGCAGTGGCGATGCAGTATGACAGGTGTTATTGCTGCTGTCGCTTTAGCCTCGATGTAATCATTTAGTATTGTTAGACTCATCAACATTGTTAGCTGTTCTAGGTCCTCTGCACAGTGTGGGAGGGAGGCCCATTATCTCTCCTCAGTCTCCCTGGGAAAGTAGGTCCTGCCTGCATGCTGGGAATGAAGTGATGGAGGGAAGTGGGAGAGATGATCGGGAAGTGGGAGAAAGCGGGAGAGAATAAAGACTTGAATTTGAGAGTGAAAGAGAGTGAGTGAGAGAGAGATTACCTTAGCAGTCCCTCTGTCCGTTTCTCCTCAGTAGGCAGAGTGTGTGAGTAGAGGTCAGTTAGGCATGTCATCTCCCAGGCAGGCTGTTGGGCTCTTATTGAGTCCCTTTATTACTAGAATCTTCCAAACTCATCACATACGCTGCTGCTACTGTCTTATCTAGCATGTTGTCTAGTCACTTTACCCCTACCTACATGTACATATCTACCTCAATTTCCGCGTACCCCTGTACATTGACCCGTTACTTGCACCCCATGTATATAGCCAAGGGATAATTGCTCATTGTGTATTTATTCCTTGTGTTACAAAAAAATAAATATATTATTATTTTTAATTGTATTCTGCATTGTTGGGAAGGGCACGTAAGTGAGCATTTCACTGTTAGTCTACACCTGTTGTTTACGAAGCATGTGACAATTAAATTTTGATTTGATTAGAATTACTCTGCTTTTCCTACTCACTGAACAGCCAACAGAGAGGACACTTAGTCTTTCTTGGTCTTAACAGTGATGACCTTGTTGGGTTGATTTCACACACACACACACACACACACACACACACACACACACACACACACACACACACAGACATAGACACACACACACAAACACAGAGAGAGAGACCGACAGACAGCTTGGTACTTAAATAGCCATTCCCTTGTGAGAATGTTAATTGTTCTGAAACTTAGACATAATGAATCCCAATGTGTTGACTTTCATCAAGTTCTAAATTCAAGTTTCATCAAGTTCAAATAATACAAAGAAAATGTTTTAAGCTACATTAAATCACTGTTTATTCACTCTTGACATTAATGCGACTTGAAAGAGAAGACACTGACAAGCCAGATTAATAAAATAAACTAAGAACAGCTTTCTCTTTTTCTCTCTATTGTCTCTCTAACTAGGAGCTTTGAGGGTCGTGTTTATTTATGAGTGAAGTTAGTGTGTTAAGTGTGTCAGACTGTGAGTAGAAGGACTGTTACTCATAGGACAGGTATTCCCTCCTCCCTCAGCCCCACCCGCCCTCCTGTCCGCCTCCTCTCTTGTTCTTTTGTAAATCATGGCAGTAAATAATACCGTATCTTGGTGCCTTGCCATATACATTAGAGACAAGTGGTTGATGGAATTGTATTTATTTATTTTTCCACCCTAATATCATTACCTAATATTTCCCGTTTGTTGTCTTGCACAAATTCATGTTGTTCCTATGACCAGAGAAAGTGAAATATTCCTTGATATTAAAATAGACACGCCAAGCTGCTAATAATAATACAAATGCAGGACTACTCATTCATTGCAGCTGCAGCGAGAGTGGAAGTAGTGAGAAGCGTGTTTTATGTTTTGTAATAGTGTTGATTAAAAACAATGTTGACAGTGCTGAATAAAAACCTAGACATGAACTCACTCATAAAAACAGCAGCACTTTTCTGTATTCTTTGACAGTCTCTTTCTGGTCATGGTTTTAAAAGTTATTAAATCTCATGTAGGCTAGTATCAAACATTGCTGTGGCCAGGGTCGTGGAAGCTGTATGCACGATGATTTGAGCTATTCGATTTGACCAGTGCAGTAGGCGCACTCGATCTGAATCTGAATGAAGTACACCTACCGCCAACAGAGCAACGCAAATAAAATAAAAAAGGAAGCAAGCATTTATCATTGGCTTTTCTATAGAAATGTTTGGTGATCGACTAGGAATGCCTTGAAGATCGACCAGTCGATCACAATCGACCGGTTAGTGACCACTGCACTAGAGTCTATGCGCACGTTGTAAGCAAAATTCTAATCTTAATTGGCGCATTTCAAACTGTCATTTTGTGAGGCGCAGCCGGAAAGCAGTTCTGTACAATGGCGAGTGGTAGGGTCGATAAACCACAATTGGAGGATCTTCCATCGTTTTAAACATTTAGGCTTCTCAGTAGATTGCAACGGTGATGGACAGAGTTGTGGATAAAAAGTTAACAAACGTTTTACGCGTAGCGCATCTGTCCTCGGTTGCAACACTCATTACCGAGTTCCAAACTGCCTCTGGAAGCAATGTCAGCACAATAACTGTTCATCGGGAGCTTCATAAAATGGGTTTCCATGGCCGAGCCGCCGCACACAAGCCTAAGATCACCATGCGCAATCCGAAGCGTAGGCTGGAGTGGGTTAAAGCTTGCCTCCATTGGACTCTGGAGCAGTGGAAACACCTTCTCTGGAGTGATGAATTACGCTTCACCATCTGGCAGTCTGACGGACGAATCTGGGTTTGGCAGATGCCAGGTGAATGCTACCTGCCTGAATGCATAATGTCAACTGTAAAGTTTGGTGGAGGAGGAATAATGGTCTGGAGCTGTTTTTCATGGTTCTGGCTAGGCCTCTTAGTTCCAGTGAAGGGAAATCTTAACACTACATCATACAATTACATTCCAGATGATTTTGTGCTTCCAACATTGTGGCAACAGTTTGGGGAAGGCCCTTTTGTGTTTCAGCATGACAATGCCCCCACACACAAAGCGAGGTCCATACGGAAATGGTTTGACGAGATCGGTGTGGAAGAACTTGACTGGCCTGCACAGAGCCCTGACCTCAACCCCACTGGACACCTTTGGGATGAATTGGAACGCCGTCTGAGAGCCAGGCCTAATCGCCCAACATCAGTGTCCGACCTCACTAATGCTCTTGTGGCTGAATGGAAGCAAGTCCCTGCAGCAATGTCCCAACATCTAGTGAAAAGACTTCTCAGAAAAGTGGAGGCTGTTATAGCAGCAAAGGGGGGGACCAACTATATATTAATGGAATGCGATGTTCGACGAGCAGGTGTCAACATACTTTTGATCTTGTAGTGTATGTTGACATATTTACACTGACATCACCCCAGTATACCGGAGCAAGACGGAAATGCAAAGAAACAACAAAACAACATCGTCTCCCCTCTGCATTCAACCAGCCCTTGGCAGCTGATTCTGACTGTGCCGAAGAAATTACAAGAGAGATAGGTAGGCTATGTGTATATTATATACTGTCTTTGGTCTATAGCCGCGGATATGTACTCATCTCACCCTGGAGTGGGAGATGTACTGTGCTACAGACACACCCCCTTCATGAGTCACAAGTGTGCATCTGGCACTGAAGGAGGCAGTGTCATGGTGCGTTCATAACCAAGATTGAAGTGGGAATTTACCACATACGACTGGGAAAAATCCACGTCACCTGACGTCACCTACTAAGGAAATGGCCTCAAAAATAGTATTTTCGGCAGTTAAATTAAACAACAAAACATTATTTATAAAAAATAATCTATGAATGTGTTTTTTTTAAACTCTATAATTTGTTTAAAAGCATGATAGCTGTACTTTTGGTTTATGGTTGATGGAGCTTTTGGCCATTAGCCGTTCAGCGTTTCTCAACGAGTTCAAATCATTTGTCATAAGCATTGATTTAGGGAAAACTTCGCCACAGATGGAAACCACTAGCCTATCTTTGACTTCATCGTCTATTGTTGTCTAAAGTTTTGTCATCTTCATAAATTGCGTCCTTAAATCCACCATAGAAATAGTTAGAAAGAATAAGATGAAGTTCCGGTAATATGGATAACTCTTGAAAGACAGCTGATATGCGTTTTTTCTACATTTGTAATGGACACGGTGCAACCTTTGGTAGGTAGGCTGCTGGCAGGCTGCGGAACTGCAAAGCCAAGTGAACCCGTGCTCATGGTTTTCACAGGTGAGGTGAAATTATAGGCTACAATGACTTTGGTCATGTAAGTAACTACAGTATAAGTTCCTTGAATTTTCTTTTGTGGGTATCTTTTCATTATCTGGATAGACACTTGTGGTTTCTAGCTAATCAAAGCAGTGAAGCGTGCAGTGAAGCAAAACTTTAGTGGTCAAATCCATTCATCTTAGGGCGACGGGGGGAGCGGTTTTGCAAAATGCTATCATATTACACAATTATACCATTTATAAAATGTTCAGATATATACAGTATATTATGGATAGCATTTTGGATAATACTGAATGAGTCGTGAATTATGAAGAGTGAGAAAGTTAGATGCATAAATATCATACCCCACCCAACAACAAAAAAATGCGAAGCTCCCCTGTTATTGTAATGGTGAGAGGTTAGCGTGTCTTGGGGTGTGATATTTGTGCTTCTGTAACTTTATCACACATCATTATTCACGATTCATTCAGGATTATCCGTGACCTTGATAGCATCCACATTAATGTAGAAGTGTTTAGAAACATATTCTATTCTTATTTAGAATAAAAGTGACTCCAAAATGACACAATACATTATTTACCACAACATAATCTGAAACACAACCAAAACAAACAGCAAATGCATCCAACAAATGTATAGAGTCACAAGTTTGATGTAGTCATTGCGCGCTATGAATATGCGACCAATACTTAACTTTTGACTACTTTAAAACACATATAAGTGAATTTGTCCAAATACTTTTGGTCCCCTAAAATAGGGGGAATATGTACAAAAAGTGCTGTAATGTCTACACGATTCACCAGATATGGATGAAAATACCATGAAATTAAAGCTGATTAAAGCAGTCTGCAATTTAACCTCATAGTCATTGTATCATTTCAAATCCAAAGTGTTGGAGTACAGAGCCAAAACAACTAAACGTGTCACTGTCCCAATACTTTTGGAGCTCACTGTACTAATATTGAGTTGCACCCCTTTTTGCCCTCAGAACAGCCTCAATTCCTCGGGGCATGGACTCTACAAGGTGTTGAAAGCGTTCCACAGGGATGCTGGCCCATGTTGACTCCAATGATTCCCAAAGTTGTCAAGTTGGCTGGATGTCATTTGGGTGGTGGACCATTCTTGATACACACGGGAAACTGTTGAACGTGAAAAACCCAGCAGTGTTGCAGTTTTGACACTCAAACCGGTGCGTCTGGCACCTACTACTGTACCACACCCCGTTCAAAGGCACTTAAATCTTAAATCCATGTCTTAGTTGTCTCAAGGATTAAAAATCATCTTTAACCTGTCTCCTGTCCTTCATCTACGCCAGGGTTCTTCAATTCCGGTCCTGGAGGGCCGAAACACCTCTGTTTTTCATCCTCTCCTTCTAATCAGGGGCTAATTCAGACCTGGGACACCAGGTGAGTGCAATTAACTACCAGGTAGAAATAAAAAACAGAAGTGTTTCGGCCCTCCAGGACCGGAATTGAAGAACCCTGATCTACGCTGACTTGAAGTGGATTTAACAAGTGACATCAATAAGGGATCATAGCTTTCACCTGGTCAGTCTATGTTTGTGCCAGCAGTGTACCACCCTGCATCCCACTGCTTGCTTGCCTCTGAAGCTAAGCAGGATTTGTCCTGGATGGGAGACCAGATGCTGCTGGAAGTGGTGTTGGAGGGCCAGTAGGAGACACTCTTTCCTCTGGTCTACAAAAATAACGTAATACCTCAGTGATTGGGGACATTGCCCTGTGTAGGATACTGTCTTTCGGATGGGATGTTAAATGGGTGTCCTGACTCTCTGTGGTCACTAAAGATCCCATGGCACTTATCATAAGAGTAGGGGTGTTAACCCTGGTGTCCTGGCAAAAGTCCCGAACTGGCCACCTAATCATCCCCAGCTTCCAATTGTCTCATTCATCTCCTCTCCCACGTAACTATTCCCCAGGTTGTTGCTGTAAATGAGAACATGTTCTCAGACAACATACCTGGTTAAAGTAATACATGTCATGGAAAGAGCAGGTGTTCCTACTGTTTTGTGGGTTAAACATTATTAAAGTGACCAGTGTTCAATGACTATATACAGTGAACAAAAAACAACAACACAAAATGTAAAGTGCTGGTCCCATGTTTTATGAGCTGAAATAAAAGATCCCAGACATTTTCCATACGCACAAAAAGCTTATTTCTCTCAAATGTTGTGCACAAATTTGGTTACATCCCTGTTAGTGAGCATTTTATCCTTTGTCAAGGTAATCCATCCACCTGACAGGTGTAGCATATCAAGAAGCTGATTAAACAGCATGGTCATTACACAGGTGTACCTTGTGCTGGGGACAATAAAGGGCCACTCTAAAATGTGCAGTTTTGTCACACAACATAATGCCAGAGATGTCTCAAGTTTTGAGGGAGCGTGCAATTGGCATTCTGACTGCAGGAATGTCCACCAGAGCTGTTGGAGAGAATTTAATGTTCATTTCTCTACCATAAGCTGCCTCCAACGTCGTTTTAGTGAAATTGGCAGTACATCCAACTGGCATCACAACCACAGACCACGTGTAACCACGCCAGCCCTGGACCTCCACATCTGGCTTCTTCCCCTGCGGAATCGTCTGAGACCAATCACCTGGACAGCTGATGAAACTGAGGATGGGCCCCTCCCAGGCCCATCCATGGCTGCACCCCTGCCAAGACATGTAAAATCCATAGATTAGGGCCTAATGAATGTATTCATATTGACTGATTTCCTTATATGAACTGTGACTCTGTAAAATAGTTGAAGTTATTGCATGTTGCGTTTATATTTGTGTTCAGTCTCTCTGTCTCTCTCTCTCTGTCTCTCTCTCTATATAGAGTACCAGTCAAAAGTGTGGACACACCTATTCATTCAAGGGTTTTTCTTAATTGTTACTATTTTCTACCTTGTAGAATAATAGTGAAGACAACAGAACTATGAAATAAAACATATGGAATTATGTAGTAACCAAAAAAGTGTTAAACAAATCAAAATATATTTTATATTTGAGATTCTTCAAATAGCCACCCTTTGCCTTGATGACAGCTTTGCTCACTCTTGGCATTCTCTCAACCAGCTTCATGAGATAGTCACCTGGAATGCATTTAAATTAACAGGTGTGCCTTGTTAAAAGTTAATTTGTGAAATGTATTTCCTTCTTAATGCGTTAGAGCCAATCAGTTGGGTTGTGACAACGTAGTGGGGTATACAGAAGATAGCCCTATTTGGTAAAAGACCAAATCCATATTATGTCAAGAACAGCTCAAATAAGCAAAGAGATACGACAGTCCATCATTACTTTAAGACACGAAGGTCAGTCAATACTGAAAAATTCAAGAACTTTGAAAGTTTCTTCAAGTGCAGTCGCAAAAACCATCAAACGCTATGATGAAACTGGCTCTCATGAGGACCGCCACAGGAATGGAAGACCCAGAGTTACCTCTGCTGCAGAGGATAAGTTAATTAGAGTTACCAGCCTCAGAAATTGCAGCCCAAATAAATGCTTCACAGCGTTCAAGTAACAGACACATCTCAACATCAACTGTTCAGAGGGGACTGTGTGAATCAGGCCTTCATGGTCGAATTACTGCAAAGAAACCACTACTAAAGGACGCCAATAAGAAGAAGAGATTTGCTTGGGCCAAGAAACACGAGCAATGGACATTAGACCGGTGGAAATTTGTCCTTTGGTCTGGAGTCCAAATTCGAGATTTTTGGTTCCAACCGCCGTGTCTTTGTGAGACGCGGTGTGGGTAAATGGATGATCTCTGCAAGTGTAGTTCCCACTGTAAAGCATAGAGGAGGAGGTGTTATAGTGTAGGGTGCTTTGCTGGTGACACTGTCTGATTTATTTAGAATTCAAGGCACACTTAACCAGCATGGCTACCACAGCATTCTGCAGCGATACGCCATCCCATCTGGTTTGGGCTTAGAGGGACTATCATTTCTTTTTCAACAGGACAATGACCCAACACACCTCCAGGCTGTGTAAGGGCTATGTTACCAAGAAAGAGAGTGATGGAGTGCTGCATCAGATGACCTGGCCTCAACAATCTCCCGACCTCAACCCTGTTGAGATGGTTTGGGATGAGTCGGAAGGCAGAGTGAAGGAAAAGCAACCAACAAGTGCTCAGCATATGTGGGAACTCCTTCAAGACTGTTGGAAAAGCATTCCAGGTGAAGCTGGTTGAGAGAATGCCAAGCATGTGCAAAGCTGTCATCAAGGCAAAGGGTGGCTATTTGAAGTTTCAGAGGGGGTTTTATCCCAGAGAGGGAGAACAAATGGCAGGAAGCGGAGCAGTGGGATGTGCCAAGTGAACCATCTCTACCTGCTTCTTTTAACTCTACAACACATTGCTCTCTGCCAGTCCTGGAGGTGTGCTTTTATACAGCTGTGGAATTTAAATTTGTATTTATTATGGATCCCCATAATAAATGTGGCATGTCTTGTGGGGTATTCATGGGTGTGCCAGAAGTTGAAACAGACAGCTCGGTGCATTCAACATGTCAATACCTCTCATAAATACAAGTAGTGATGAAGTCAATATTTCCTCCACTTTGAGCCAGGAGAGATTGACAGGCATATTATTAATGTTAGCTCTCTGTGTACATCCAAAGGCCAGACGTGCTGCCCTGTTCTGAGCCAATTGCAATTTTCCTAAGTCCCTTTTCGTGGCACCTGACCATACGACTGAACAGTACTCCAGGTGCGACAAAACTAGGGCCTGTAGGACCTGCCTTGTTGACAGTGCTGTAAAGAAGGTAGAGCAGCGTTTTTTTATGGACAGACTTCTCCCCATCTTAGCTACTGTTGTATCAATATGTTTTGACCATGACAGTTTACAATCCAGGTCACCTCAACTTGCTCAATTTCCAGTATGAAAAATGTATGCACTCACTAACTGTAAGTCGCTCTGGATAAGAGCGTCTGCTAAATGACTAAAATGTAAAATGTAATTATTTATTACAAGATTTAGTGTCCCAAATACAATGTTTTTAGTTGTAGAAAAATGTAGGACTAACTTATTCCTTGCCACCCACTCTGAAACTAACTGCAACTCTTTGTTAAGTGTTGCAGTCATTTCAGTCACTGTAGTAGCTGACGTGTATAGTGTTGAGTCAACTGCATAAATAGCCACACTGGCTTTACTCAAAAGTAGGGGGCCTAGACAGCTGCGCTGGGGAATTACTGATTCTACCTGGATTATGCTGGAAAGGCTTCCATTAAAAAACAGCCTCTGTGTTCTATTAGACAGGTAACTCTTTATCCACAGTATAGCAGGGGGTGTAAAACCATAACACATACGTTTTTCCAGCAGCAGACTATGATCGATAATGTGAAAAGCTGTACTGAAGTCTAATAAAACAGCCCCCACAATCTTTTTATCATCAATATCGCTCAGCCAATCATCAGTCATTTGTCTAAGTGCTGTGCTTGTTGAATGTCCTTCCCTATAAGCATGCTGAAAGTCTGTTATCAATTTGTTTACTGTAAAATAGCATTGTATCTGGTCAAACGTAATTTCTTCCAAAACTTTATTAAGGGTCGGTAACAGGCTGATTGGTCGGCTATTTGAGCCAGGCTTTACTATTCTTTACTATTCTTAGGTAGCGGAATGACTTTTGCTTCCCTCCAGGCCTTGGGGCACACACTTTCTAGTAGGCTTAAATTGAAAATATGGCAAATAGGAGTGGCAATATTGTCCGCTATTATCCTCAGTAATTTTTCATCCAAGTTGTCAGACCCCGGTGTCTTCTCATTGTTGATAGACAACAATAATTTTTTCACCTCTTCCACACTCACTTTACGGAATTCAAAATTATAATGCTTGTCTTTCATAATTTGGTCAGATATACTTGGATATGTAGTGTCAGTGTTAGTTGCTGGCATGTCATGCCTAAGTTTGCTAATCTTGGCAATGAAAAAATCATTAAAGTAGTTGGCAATATCAGTCAGTTTCGTGATAAATGAGCCATCTGATTCAATGAATGATGGAGCTGAGTTTGCTTTTTTCCCCAAAAAATGTCATTTAAGGTGCTCCAAAGCTTTTTACTATCATTCTTTATGTAATTTATCTTTGTTTCATAGTGTAGTTTCTTCTTCTTTTTATTAAGTTTAGTCACATGGTTTCTCAATTGGCAATACATTTGCCAATCGGTTGTGCAGCCAGACTTATCTGCCATTCTTTTTGCCTCATCCCTCTCAACCATACAAATGTTCAATTCCTCATCAATCCATGGGTATTAGTAACTGGAGGAGAGCCTGGAGGAGAGCCCTTTTGGCTCTTCTCAAGACCACCTCCAGGTATCGACGACAAGCAGAAGGTATGGCTGTTCACCCGAGATCTGCCCCTCCGGGTGGAGTCCCGCAAACTCCCCCCCCCCCCCCGGTTTATCGGCCCTTTCCCCATCTCCAAGATCATTAGTCCATCTGCTGTTCATCTTCTGTTGCCCCGTACCCTCCGTATACATCCCACTTTTCATGTGTCTAGGATCAAACCCATGTCTCACAGCCCTTTGTCTCCTGTTTCAAAGTGAAAGATGGCAGGCTCGTGTGGCAAATGGCTTGTTTGTAAAAATCTCTCTATACTTTGCTCCATTTATCTTTCCCTCAATCCTGACTAGTCTCCCAGGCCCTGCCGCTGAAAAACATCCCCACAGAATGATGCTGCCACCACCATGCTTCACTGTAGGGATGGTGCCAGGTTTCCTCCAGACGTGACGCTTGGCATTCTGGCCAAAGAGTTTAATCTTGGTTTCATCAGACCAGAGAGTCTTTTGGCAAACTCCAAGCGGGCTGTCATGTGTCTTTTGCTGAAGAGTGGCTTCTGTCTGGTCACTCTACCATAAAGGATGAGTACTGCAGAGATGGTTGTCCTTCTGGAAGGTTCTCCCATCTCCACAGAGGAACTCTGGAGCTCTGTCAGAGTGACCATCGGGTTCTTGGTCACCTCCCTGACCAAGGCCCTTCTCCCCCGTTTGCTCAGTTTGGCCTGGCGGCCAGCTCTAGAAAAGGCTTGGTGGTTCCAAACTACTTCCATTTAAGAATGATGGAGGCCACTGTGTTTTTGGGGAACTTCAATGCTGCAGACATTTTTTGGTACCCTTCCCCAGATCTGTGCCTCTACACAATCCTGTCTCAGAGCTCTACGGACAATTCCTTCGACCTCATAGCTTGGTCTTTGCTCTGACATACACTGTCAGCTGGGACCTTATATAGACATAGTCTGGAAATAGAGCGATGTGGTGAAGGGTGTAACTGGAAACTACTATGGCTGCAT
The DNA here is from genome assembly GCF_964263955.1 of Coregonus lavaretus. Lineage (NCBI taxonomy): Eukaryota > Metazoa > Chordata > Actinopteri > Salmoniformes > Salmonidae > Coregonus > Coregonus lavaretus. The sequence continues at coordinate 66,790,368 of NC_139989.1, forward strand.
CCCAAATGGCACCCTACTCCCTACATAGTGCACTATATTTCACCAGAGCCCTATGGGCCCAGGTCAAAAGTTATACACTAAATAGGGAATAGGGTGCCAATTGGGATGTAAACTTCGATATGGCCTGCATAGCTACCTGCCCTTCAGTATCTCACATGTCATTTCATTGTTTTGTTATACCATGATTTATTTTCCAGGGCATTGGAATCCAGTCATCAGCATTGTGCCGCTCTCAGATACAGGTCATAAGCACTTTATAAATATATACAGTGAGGGAAAAAAGTATTTGATCCCCTGCTGATTTTGTACATTTGCCCACTGACAAAGAAATGATCAGTCTATAATTTTAATGGTAGGTTTATTTGAACAGTGAGAGACAGAATAACAACAAAAAAATCCAGAAAAACGCATGTCAAAAATGTTATAAATTGATTTGCATTTTAATGAGGGAAATAAGTATTTGAACCCCTCTCAATCAGAATGATTTCTGGCTCCCAGGTGTCTTTTATACAGGTAACGAGCTGAGATTAGGAGCACACTCTTAAAGGGAGTGCTCCTAATCTCAGCTTGTTTCCTGTATAAAAGACACCTGTCCACAGAAGCAATCAATCAATCAGATTCCAAACTCTCCACCATGGCCAAGACCAAAGAGCTCTCCAAGGATGTCAGGGACAAGATTGTAGACCTACACAAGGCTGGAATGGGCTACAAGACCATCGCCAAGCAGCTTGGTGAGAAGGTGACAACAGTTGGTGCGATTATTCACAAATGGAAGAAATGTCTAAAGCTCATATTCCAAAGGCCTTGTCATAGAGTGACAAGTCATCTATATAAATACAGATCCCTACCGTAGCAGTAATTGCTTTGTGAGCCCATGTGGTCCTGAGTGCCAAAGCCTGTCCTTTATATCTGAGGGAAGTATATAACGCTGCTTCCAGACCTGGGTTTAAATACTATTAGAAATCAAATACTTTGAGCGTTTGCTCTCGCCTGGGGTGGGTTTTGCAGTTTTGGCACTATTCTATTGGTTCCATTAAGCCAGGCCAGCTCAATCAAGCACAGACAAAGTATTTCCCCCAAAAAATACCCCCCCAAAGAAAAATAGCTATATATATATACTCTACCAGTCAAAAGTCTGGACACACTGTCACGCCTCCTCCCGCTCCCCCTCCCTGGCGCTCAAGGGCGCCAGGCTGCCCATCATTACGCACACCTGTCACCATCGTTACGCGCATCTACGCTTCATTGGACTCACCTGGACTTCATCACTGTTTAATTACCTCCCCAATATCTGTTTGTTCCTCATTTGTGATCCCTGTGTCAGCATTAATGTCATTAAGTTTCACCTGTCCAGACGTTGTCCGTGATTTGTTTCATGTCTGTTTAAATTAAATGTTCACTCCCTGTACTTGCTTCTCGTCTCCCACTATCTGTCAAACCGAGATCGTCACAGAATGCTGACACCAATTTCAGCAGCATCAGGGAAGTTTTAAGTTTTTTCCTTTGGGTTGGTGACTGCTCTTCTCTGTGTCACGGAGGCTCTCCGCACTGCTAAAGCTAACTCTCTCTCCTCTGCTCTTATCCTTCTAGACCTATCCGCTGCCTTTGATACTGTGAACCATCAGATCCTCCTCTCCACCCTCTCCGAGTTGGGCATCTCCGGCGCTGCTCACTCTTGGATTGCGTCCTACCTGACAGGTCGCTCCTACCAGGTGGCGTGGTGAGAATCTGTCTCCGCACCACGTGCTTTCACCACTGGTGTCCCCCGGGGCTCAGTTCTAGGCCCTCTCCTATTCTTTCTCTACACCAAGTCAATTGGCTCAGTCATATCCTCACATGGTCTCTCCTATCATTGCTACGCAGACGACGCACAATTGATTTTCTGATAACCAGGTGGCGAATCGCATCTCTGCATGTCTGGCAGACATATCAGTGTGGATGTCGGATCACCACCTCCAGCTGAACCTCGGCAAGACGGAGCTGCTCTTCCTCCTGGGGAAGGACTGCCCGCTCCATGATTTCTCCATCACGGTTGACAACTCCATTGTGTCCTCCTCCCAGAGTGCAAAGAACCTTGGCGTGACCCTGGACAACACCCTGTCGTTCTCCGCTAACATTAAAGTAGTGACCCGATCGTGCAGGTTCATGCTCTACAAAATTCGCAGAGTACGACCCTACCTTACACAGAAAGCGGCACAGGTCCTAATCCAGGCACTTGTCATCTCCCGTCTGGATTACTGCAACACGCTGTTGGCTGGGCTCCCTGCCTGTGCCATTAAACCCCTACAACTTATCCAGAACCCTGCAGCCCGTCTGGTGTTCAACCTTCCCAAGTTCTCTCATGTCACCCCGCTCCTCTGCACACTCCACTGGCTTCCAGTTGAGGCTCGCATCTACTACAAGTCCATGGTGCTTGCCTACGGAGCTGTGTGGGGAACGGCACCTCCTTACCTTCAGGCTCGGATCAGACCCTACACCCAAACGAGGGCACTACGTTCATCCACCTCTGGCCTGCTAGCTCCCCTACCTCTACGGAAGCACAGTTCCCGCTCAGCCCAGTCAAAGCTATTCGCTGCTCTGGCACCCCAATGGTGGAACAAGCTCCCCCACGACGCCAGGACAGCGGAGTCACTGACCACCTTCCGGAGACACGTGAAACCCTACCTCTTTAAGGAATACCTGGAATAGTATAAAGTAATCCTTCTACCCCCCCTCCCCCACCCCCCCATAAAAAAAGGGGTTGTCCCACTGGCTATCATAAGTTGAATGCACCAATTTGTAAGTTGCTCTGGATAAGAGCGTCTGCTAAATGATGTAAATGTAAATGTCGGGTCTGGGTGCCGCTGCCGAAGGAACCGGGGATGCCTCAGCTTGCTCGTCAGGCTTCCATGCCTGACAGTTTTCTTGCCTCGGTTGGCGCGGCAGGTTCCCATCCCAAGTCATGCCTCAGCGGGCTCGTCAGGCTCCCACACCTCAGCGGGCTGGTCAGGCTCCGCAGCAGGACACCAAGTAGGTCTCTCCAAATTTAAAGAACTAGACAAATATAAACGGGGAGCTTTTGAATTCAAAATGCATGAAAAATAATGAAGGAATAAAAAGCCTCGAGGGTTGCAATAAATAGAAAAGGCCTAGGTAGAAGTAAATCTGCTCAGCCCATGTGGTGGGTGGTTTGCTTGTACGGTTTTGTTTCATTCAGTTAGGTTAAGTTGGACTGTTCACCTGTTTCATTCAGGTTGTTCATTTGATCAGTTTGATCAATCTGTTTAATCCGATTGTTTTATCTGTTCATTTTGTCCAGACCTGTTTTGTTCAACCTGTTTGAGTTGCGAATGCAACCCGTTCATCTTATTCAATCAGTCTGACTCAATTTGGGCATTGAATTCATCGAGGTCACTCAGTTGTTCATCTGGTGCATTTGTTCAATTCGTCTGATTAATCTGTTCATCCTGCTTTTCGGCGCGAGCGGCTGCCCATCTGTTTGGGTGAGCAGAAAAGAAGTAAGAAGTCCTGCAGATACCGCTCTAGTGTGTTGAGGAAGTGGATCACTAGGGGACTGCACTGGTAGGCAAAGGTCCTGCGGATACCGCTCTAGTGTGTTGAGGAAGTGTATCACTAGGGGACTGCACGGGTAGGCAAAAGTCCTGTGGGATACCGCTTTACTGTGTTGAGGAAGTGAATCAATAAAGGGCTGCTTAGACAGGCATAAATCCTGTATACGAGGTTGTGCATCAGAGAGAGGGCTGAATTTGCTGGTTGTATTTTGAAAAAAACATAAAAAGAAAGTGTGAAAATAAGTACGAAAGCTTCTGTCTCTGGTGGAGAAAGGGTTGTGAACCTCTCCTGGATCGTCACATAAAAGTGACCTGGCAGAGAGGACGCACCCAGTTTGCACTGGAAAGGAAGAGTGTGAACGAGTGTGTGATTAAATTACTGAAAGTGAGAAGTGTGAAAGAAATTCTTGACCTGGGTGGGGAAGGGGCTGCGCACCTCTCCTAGACCATTGCTTAAGTGTAACCCGGCAGAGAGGACGCACCCAGTCTCACACTAGGAGAGAAAGAGTGAATGGTGTGCGAATGCCCATTGAAGTACTGAGAATAGAAAGATACACGCTGCCAAGCGGTTTGGAAATAAAAAAAATAAGAGTAAAAATAAGATTTATGAGATTACCTACAAAGAGGTGGTGGATATAGAGAGAAGTAAGCACACTGTGAGAAAAACGAACACACAAATTTAAAATAACTGAGTTATGGGTAGGAGATTCAAGATTGTGGACAAATTACCAATAGGAAAAGTGAATAATAGGATAAAAATAAACTAAGGAACAAAGAATAATACAGATATTACAGGAAGCCAAAAAAGGGGTTGAACTTGGGGCTGGCAGTGGAGAGTCCAAGAATACAGGTCGCAGAAATTAGTAAAACAACAGTAGAAAAAGTGCCAGGTATCCTCTGTGCAAAGAGGAACTGATAAAGATCTCCAAAAAATGGGAACAACGCACCAAGAAGATGGGCCCCAAATGGCCAGAAGGAGGAACGTTTGATGTCTTGGTGTGTGAGGAAATGGAGACACTGCCTTTGAAACAATGTGGAAATTAAAAGTTCTATGATTATTTTCAGAACTTCTGGCTTTGTCTCTCACCTGTGGCACCTCTGCTCGCTCTTTTCTCAGTAAGGTTGCGGAAAAGTCCCATATAAAAACAGTAACATGACGTTTTAGCCTAAACGGTGAACTAATTAATCAGTGCGAACCAGCCAGTGACACTGAAATGTATGTCATATTTTTCAAAGCAAGATTTTGGTTAACTAAATACAGTGTCGAGCAAGCAGTCTAACATAGAAACTTGTGTACCGTAGTCAGACGCTTTATCCATTGTGCCGCTGAACCTGCTGGAGAATGAGTGACGCACCATATTTTAATTGTCAAATTGACAGAGCAAGCGATGCAAACTTGGTGTTTTCAATGTTTAAAAAGGCTTCTCAAGTTTGTCATTTAAACTTGAAAAAAGCACACTTGATTTGGCCTAACTGATATTTTATCAACCCCAATCAAAAAAAGTTTGTTTGAATTATAATCTACATAATAAGTCACATTTCCAGTTGCTGAGGGATTCTTGTTCTGTGAAAGTTGCTCAAATTCAGATGTGGGATCTGTAGTTAAACAAGTACCTGCCAAATGAAAAGATATGAGTTCCCATACCGGGAGTTGAACCCGGGCCAACTGGGTGAAAACCAGGAATCATAACCGCTAGACCACATGGGAAGATGCTATGGTACAAAAAACTTTACAGGTACATTGATAAAGGTCAATAAAACGATGGTTTGCATTATGTCTGTTGTTGAAATTAAAAGCTCCATCATTGCCTGCACCGAAAATTGACGTCCCTGCCTTTGAAGCAATGTGGAAATTAAAAGTTCTATAATGATTTTCGGAACTTCTGGCTTTGTATCTCACCTGTGGCACTTCTGCTCGCTCTTTTCTCAGTAAGGTTGCGGAAAAGTCCCATATAAAAACAGTCTAGAATGTGTTTTTCACATGACGTTTTAGCCTAAACGGTGAACTAATTAATCAGTGCGAACCAGCCAGTGACACTGAAATGTATGTAATATTTTTCGAAGCAAGATTTTGGTTAACTAAATACAGTGTCGAGCAAGCAGTCTAACATAGAATCTTGTGTACCGTAGTCAGACACTTTATCCATTGTGCCGCTGTACCTGCTGGAGAATGAGTGACGCACCATATTTTAATTGTCAAATTGACAGAGCAAGCGATGCAAACTTGGTGTTTTCAATGTTTAAAAAGGCTTCTCAAGTTTGTCATTTACACTTGAAAAAAGCACACTTGATTTGGCCTAACTGATATTTTATCAACCCCAATCAAAAATAGTTTGTTTGAATTATAATCTACATAATAAGTCACATTTCCAGTTGCTGAGGGATTCTTGTTCTGTGAAAGTTGCTCAAATTCAGATGTGGGATCTGTAGTTAAACAAGTACCTGCCAAATGAAAAGATATGAGTTCCCATACCGGGAGTTGAACCCGGGCCAACTGGGTGAAAACCAGGAATCCTAACCGCTAGAGCATATGGGAAGACACTATGGTACAAAAAACTTTACAGGCACATTGATAAAGGTCAATAAAACGCTGGTTCGCATTATGTCTGTTGTTGAAATTAAAAGCTCCATCGTTGCCTGCACGGAAAATTGACGTCCCTGCCTTTGAAGCAATGTGGAAATTAAAAGTTCTATAATTATTTTCAGAACTTCTGGCTTTGTCTCTCACCTGTGGCACTTCTGCTCGCTCTTTTCTCAGTAAGGTTGCGGAAAAGTCCCATATAAAAACAGTCTAGAATGTGTTTATCACATGACGTTTTAGCCTAAACGGTGAACTAATTAATCAGTGCGAACCAGCCAGTGACACTGAAATGTATGTAATATTTTTCGAAGCAAGATTTTGGTTAACTAAATACAGTGTCGAGCCAGCAGTCTAACATAGAAACTTGTGTACCGTAGTCAGACGCTTTATCCATCGTGCCGCTGGCCCTGCTGGAGAATGAGTGACGCACCATATTTTAATTGTCAAATTGACAGAGCAACCGATGCAAACTTGGTGTTTTCAATGTTTAAAAAGGCTTATCATGTTTGTCATTTAAACTTGAAAAAAGCACACTTGATTTGGCCTAACTAATATTTTATCAACACCAATCAAAAAAGTTTGTTTGAATTATAATCTACATAATAAGTCACATTTCCAGTTGCTGAGGGATTCTTGTTCTGTGAAAGTGGCTCAAATTCAGATGTGGGATCTGTAGTTAAACACATACCTGCCAAATGAGAAGATATGAGTTCCCATACCGGGAGATGAACCCGGGCCACCTGGGTGAAAACCAGGAATCCTAACCGCTAGACCATATGGGAAGACACTACGGTACAAAAAACTTTACGGGCACATTGATAAAGGTCAATAAAACGCTGGTTCGCATTATGTCTGTTGTTGAAATTAAAAGCTCCATCGTTGCCTGCACCGAAAATTGACGTCCCTGCCTTTGAAGCAATGTGGAAATTAAAAGTTCTATAATTATTTTCAGAACTTCTGGCTTTGTCTCTCACCTGTGGCACTTCTGATCGCTCTTTTCTCAGTAAGGTTGCGGAAAAGTCCCATATAAAAACAGTCTAGAATGTGTTTTTCACATGATGTTTTAGCCTAAACGGTGAACTAATTAATCAGTGCGAACCAGCCAGTGACACTGAAATGTATGTAATATTTTTCGAAGCAAGATTTTAGTTAACTAAATACAGTGTCGAGCCAGCAGTCTAACATAGAAACTTGCGTACCGTAGTCAGACGCTTTATCCATCGTGCCGCTGGCCCTGCTGGAGAATGAGTGACGCACCATATTTTAATTGTCAAATTGACAGAGCAAGCGATGCAAACTTGGTGTTTTCAATGTTTAAAAAGGCTTCTCATGTTTGTCATTTAAACTTGAAAAAAGCACACTTGATTTGGCCTAACTAATATTTTATCAACCCCAATCAAAAAAGTTTGTTTGAATTATAATCTACATAATAAGTCACATTTCCAGTTGCTGAGGGATTCTTGTTCTGTGAAAGTGGCTCAAATTCAGATCTGGGATCTGTAGTTAAACAAGTACCTGCCAAATGACAAGATATGAGTTCCCATACCTGGAGTTGAACCCGGGCCACCTGGGTGAAAACCAGGAATCCTAACCACTAGACCATATGGGAAGACACTATGGTACAAAAAACTTTACAGGCACATTGATAAAGGTCAATAAAACGCTGGTTCGCATTATGTCTGTTGTTGAAATTAAAAGCTCCATCGTTGCCTGCACGGAAAATTGACGTCCCTGCCTTTTAAGCAATGTGGAAATTAAAAGTTCTATAATTATTTTCAGAACTTCTGGCTTTGTCTCTCACCTGTGGCACTTCTGCTCGCTCTTTTCTCAGTAAGGTTGCGGAAAAGTCCCATATAAAAACAGTCTAGAATGTGTTTTTCACATGATGTTTTAGCCTAAACGGTAAACTAATTAATCAGTGCGAACCAGCCAGTGACACTGAAATGTATGTAATATTTTTCGAAGCAAGATTTTAGTTAACTAAATACAGTGTCGAGCCAGCAGTCTAACATAGAAACTTGTGTACCGTAGTCAGACGCTTTATCCATCGTGCCGCTGGCCCTGCTGGAGAATGCGTGACGCACCATGTTTTAATTGTCAAATTGACTGAGCAAGCGATGCAAACTTGGTGTTTTCAATGTTTAAAAAGGCTTCTCATGTTTGTCATTTAAACTTGAAAAAAGCACACTTGATTTGGCCTAACTAATATTTTATCAACCCCAATCAAAAAAGTTTGTTTGAATTATAATCTACATAATAAGTCACATTTCCAGTTGCTGAGGGATTCTTGTTCTGTGAAAGTGGCTCAAATTCAGATGTGGGATCTGTAGTTAAACAAGTACCTGCCAAATGACAAGATATGAGTTCCCATACCGGGAGTTGAACCCGGGCCACCTGGGTGAAAACTAGGAATCCTAACCGCTAGACCATATGGGAAGACACTATGGTACAAAAAACTTTACAGGCACATTGATAAAGGTCAATAAAACGCTGGTTCGCATTATGTCTATTGTTGAAATTAAAAGCTCCATCGTTGCCTGCACTGAAAATTGACGTCCCAGCCTTTGAAGCAATATGTGGAAATTAAAAGTTCTATAATTATTTTCAGAACTTCTGGCTTTGTCTCTCACCTGTGGCACTTCTGCTCGCTCTTTTCTCAGTAAGGTTGCGGAAAAGTCCCATATAAAAACAGTCTAGAATGTGTTTTTCACATGATGTTTTAGCCTAAACGGTGAACTAATTAATCAGTGCGAACCAGCCAGTGACACTGAAATGTATGTAATATTTTTCGAAGCAAGATTTTAGTTAACTAAATACAGTGTCGAGCCAGCAGTCTAACATAGAAACTTGTGTACCGTAGTCAGACGCTTTATCCATCGTGCCGCTGGCCCTGCTGTAGAATGAGTGACGCACCATATTTTAATTGTCAAATTGACAGAGTAAGCGATGCAAACTTGGTGTTTTCAATGTTTAAAAAGGCTTCTCATGTTTGTCATTTAAACTTGAAAAAAGCACACTTGATTTGGCCTAACTAATATTTTATCAACCCCAATCAAAAAAAGTTCGTTTGAATTATAATCTACATAATAAGTCACATTTCCAGTTGCTGAGGGATTGTTGTTCTGTGAAAGTGGCTCAAATTCAGATGTGGGATCTGTAGTTAAACAAGTACCTGCCAAATGACAAGATATGAGTTCCCATACCGGGAGTTGAACCCGGGCCACCTGGGTGAAAACCAGGAATCCTAACCGCTAGACCATATGGGAAGACACTACGGTACAAAAAACTTTACAGGCACATTGATAAAGGTCAATAAAACGCTGGTTCGCATTATGTCTGTTGTTGAAATTAAAAGCTCCATCGTTGCCTGCACTGAAAATTGACGTCCCAGCCTTTGAAGCAATATGTGGAAATTAAAAGTTCTATAATTATTTTCAGAACTTCTGGCTTTGTCTCTCACCTGTGGCACTTCTGCTCGCTCTTTTCTCAGTAAGGTTGCGGAAAAGTCCCATATAAAAACAGTCTAGAATGTGTTTATCACATGACGTTTTAGCCTAAACGGTGAACTAATTAATCAGTGCGAACCAGCCAGTGACACTGAAATGTATGTAATATTTTTCGAAGCAAGATTTTGGTTAACTAAATACAGTGTCGAGCCAGCAGTCTAACATAGAAACTTGCGTACCGTAGTCAGACGCTTTATCCATCGTGCCGCTGGCCCTGCTGGAGAATGAGTGACGCACCATATTTTAATTGTCAAATTGACAGAGCAAGCGACGCAAACTTGGTGTTTTCAATGTTTAAAAAGGCTTCTCATGTTTGTCATTTAAACTTGAAAAAAGCACACTTGATTTGGCCTAACTAATATTTTATCAACCCCAATCAAAAAAGTTTGTTTGAATTATAATCTACATAATAAGTCACATTTCCAGTTGCTGAGGGATTGTTGTTCTGTGAAAGTGGCTCAAATTCAGATGTGCGATCTGTAGTTAAACAAGTACCTGCCAAATGACAAGATATGAGTTCCCATACCGGGAGTTGAACCCAGGCCACCTGGGTGAAAACTAGGAATCCTAACCGCTAGACCATATGGGAAGACACTATGGTACAAAAAACTTTACAGGCACATTGATAAAGGTCAATAAAACGCTGGTTCGCATTATGTCTATTGTTGAAATTAAAAGCTCCATCGTTGCCTGCACTGAAAATTGACGTCCCAGCCTTTGAAGCAATATGTGGAAATTAAAAGTTCTATAATTATTTTCAGAACTTCTGGCTTTGTCTCTCACCTGTGGCACTTCTGCTCGCTCTTTTCTCAGTAAGGTTGCGGAAAAGTCCCATATAAAAACTGTCTAGAATGTGTTTATCACATGACGTTTTAGCCTAAACGGTGAACTAATTAATCAGTGCGAACCAGCCAGTGACACTGAAATGTATGTAATATTTTTCGAAGCAAGATTTTGGTTAACTAAATACAGTGTCGAGCCAGCAGTCTAACATAGAAACTTGCGTACCGTAGTCAGACGCTTTATCCATCGTGCCGCTGGCCCTGCTGGAGAATGAGTGACGCACCATATTTTAATTGTCAAATTGACAGAGCAAGCGATGCAAACTTGGTGTTTTCAATGTTTAAAAAGGCTTCTCATGTTTGTCATTTAAACTTGAAAAAAGCACACTTGATTTGGCCTAACTAATATTTTATCAACCCCAATCAAAAAAGTTTGTTTGAATTATAATCTACATAATAAGTCACATTTCCAGTTGCTGAGGGATTCTTGTTCTGTGAAAGTGGCTCAAATTCAGATGTGGGATTTGTAGTTAAACAAGTACCTGCCAAATGACAAGATATGAGTTCCCATAACGGGAGTTGAACCCGGGCCACCTGGGTGAAAACCAGGAATCCTAACCACTAGACCATATGGGAAGACACTATGGTACAAAAAACTTTACAGGCACATTGATAAAGGTCAATAAAACGCTGGTTCGCATTATGTCTGTTGTTGAAATTAAAAGCTCCATCGTTGCCTGCACGGAAAATTGACGTCCCTGCCTTTGAAGCAATGTGGAAATTAAAAGTTCTATAATTATTTTCAGAACTTCTGGCTTTGTCTCTCACCTGTGGCACTTCTGCTCGCTCTTTTCTCAGTAAGGTTGCGGAAAAGTCCCATATAAAAACAGTCTAGAATGTGTTTTTCACATGATGTTTTAGCCTAAACGGTGAACTAATTAATCAGTGCGAACCAGCCAGTGACACTGAAATGTATGTAATATTTTTCGAAGCAAGATTTTAGTTAACTAAATACAGTGTCGAGCCAGCAGTCTAACATAGAAACTTGTGTACCGTAGTCAGACGCTTTATCCATCGTGCCGCTGGCCCTGCTGTAGAATGAGTGACGCACCATATTTTAATTGTCAAATTGACAGAGTAAGCGATGCAAACTTGGTGTTTTCAATGTTTAAAAAGGCTTCTCATGTTTGTCATTTAAACTTGAAAAAAGCACACTTGATTTGGCCTAACTAATATTTTATCAACCCCAATCAAAAAAAGTTCGTTTGAATTATAATCTACATAATAAGTCACATTTCCAGTTGCTGAGGGATTGTTGTTCTGTGAAAGTGGCTCAAATTCAGATGTGGGATCTGTAGTTAAACAAGTACCTGCCAAATGACAAGATATGAGTTCCCATACCGGGAGTTGAACCCGGGCCACCTGGGTGAAAACCAGGAATCCTAACCGCTAGACCATATGGGAAGACACTACGGTGCAAAAAACTTTACAGGCACATTGATAAAGGTCAATAAAACGCTGGTTCGCATTATGTCTGTTGTTGAAATTAAAAGCTCCATCGTTGCCTGCACTGAAAATTGACGTCCCAGCCTTTGAAGCAATATGTGGAAATTAAAAGTTCTATAATTATTTTCAGAACTTCTGGCTTTGTCTCTCACCTGTGGCACTTCTGCTCGCTCTTTTCTCAGTAAGGTTGCGGAAAAGTCCCATATAAAAACAGTCTAGAATGTGTTTATCACATGACGTTTTAGCCTAAACGGTGAACTAATTATTCAGTGCGAACCAGCCAGTGACACTGAAATGTATGTAATATTTTTCGAAGCAAGATTTTGGTTAACTAAATACAGTGTCGAGCCAGCAGTCTAACATATAAACTTGCGTACCGTAGTCAGACGCTTTATCCATCGTGCCGCTGGCCCTGCTGGAGAATGAGTGACGCACCATATTTTAATTGTCAAATTGACAGAGCAAGCGATGCAAACTTGGTGTTTTCAATGTTTAAAAAGGCTTCTCATGTTTGTCATTTAAACTTGAAAAAAGCACACTTGATTTGGCCTAACTAATATTTTATCAACCCCAATCAAAAAAGTTTGTTTGAATTATAATCTACATAATAAGTCACATTTCCAGTTGCTGAGGGATTCTTGTTCTGTGAAAGTGGCTCAAATTCAGATCTGGGATCTGTAGTTAAACAAGTACCTGCCAAATGACAAGATATGAGTTCCCATACCGGGAGTTGAACCCTGGCCACCTGGGTGAAAACCAGGAATCCTAACCACTAGACCATATGGGAAGACACTATGGTACAAAAAACTTTACAGGCACATTGATAAAGGTCAATAAAACGCTGGTTCGCATTATGT